>NC_087087.1:35294172-35655890 GCF_036172545.1 Culicoides brevitarsis | reverse complement strand
ACATTTTTAAAAAAGTAAAATTTTGTTAGGTTTTTAAGGGATTTGAAACTCATACTCTTCTTTCAATAACTAATAAACTAACAAGGAAATCTTAAAAATTTTAGCCGATTGCTTGGATCCAGCATGTTCAGGGCATGGAACGTGCGTATCGGGTCAATGCTATTGCAAAGCAGGTTGGCAAGGTGAGGATTGCGGAAATGTCGATCAACAAGTGTATCAATGTCTCCCTGGATGTTCAGATCATGGCACATATGATCTTGAATCCGCTACTTGTGTTTGTGACAAACATTGGACCGGCGCAGATTGTTCCCAAGGTAAAAAAAAATGTTTGAACATTTTCAAACTAATTGAAAAATAACTTTTAATATTTTTTTTAACAAAAACATCATAAAAAACATTTTTTTAATAAAAAATAACAATGGAACAAAAACATTTTCTGTCGAATCACATACACAGCTTGATTTTTTAAGCTTCCAAATAAAAAATTGTTAAAAAATGTGATATGTACAAAAAATTCCTATACTCGACTCAAAAGTTTTCGATTTAATTTTCACTCTGATGAACGTTGTTACATCAAAATGTATCAAACGGTTGTAAATTAATAAACAATGCTTTTTTTGATGCGGTTAAAGGATCCGATTATAATTTTTTCGTTTGATATTTTTGTTTTTCAATCCAGATTAACAATATATTTTTTTTATTTTTCAGCTGTTTGTAGCTTAGATTGTGGTCCAAATGGCGTATGCGAAAATGCACGATGCAAATGTAATCAAGGTTGGACTGGAAGTTTGTGTGATCAGTTAACTTGTGATCCGAGATGCGCTGAACATGGACAATGCAAAAATGGAACATGCGTTTGCTCTCAAGGATGGAATGGAAGACATTGCACATTGCGTAAGTTTAAGTTAAAAGTTAAAAAATATCAAAGTTTGATTCATGATAATTTTTCAACTAACAAAAATGTATTTTTAAGGGGATAAATTTAACCTCTCTTTAGCTTAAAACTTTTTTTTTGTAATTAGCTGTGCGACAAAAATTAACTGTCATGAAAAAGTAGCACAGCAAAAAATCGTTTTAATATCCTTAAAAGTTTCAATTGCAAACATTTGTTAAAATAAAAAAAACATTTTTTGCGCATACACATATCAACACACTATAAAAAATATTCAACATGCATTGACAAGCAATGTCAGGAAATATGATATGAGTAATAAGGTCGAATATGATTTATTAGCTTTCATACATAATTTATAGCGTAAAAAATCATATTTCGCTACCCTTTTTTTCTGAGTTTTGTTTCGTCGACAATCGACATGTTGTGTCATGACTCTCAACTTCACACACATAAATTGTTCGTTTTTTTTTCAGCTGGATGCGAAAATGGATGTTCACGTAATGGCCAATGCACCTTAGAGGATGGCGAATACAGGTGTGTTTGCATTGAAGGCTGGGCAGGATCTGATTGCTCAATACCGCTTGAAACGAATTGCAAAGATAACATAGACAACGATAACGGTAAGTGAAAAAGATTTTAGCAAAATGAAAGTTTTTGTATGTCTGACTATGAGTGACGGTGCGCTTTACTTTACAAATGAAATTGAATTGAATGCAAAGTCCCTCTTGGGGGACGATGATGTAAGAAAGTTCTATGTATGGAATTCAATTTTCTTCGTGTCTGTGCTTTGAAACCGTCGGTTATTTTAATATATATATTTTTTTAACATTTTTTTTTGTACACAAAAAAGTAAACTAAAATCGATTTTAAAGTAACAACGTAACAATAGCACTTCCAACAATTTTTCATATACAACGACAATAATAATAATAATGCACGTCTTAATACATGTGGGAGCAAAAAGAAAAAAAAAAGTTTCGTTTCAATTTATTCTTTTTTTATTTGATTATTCGTCGTTTGCGAGTATGTTTTGAATTTTTTATCAACCTTAAAAAATCACCCAACAATTTCAAAGATTTTTTTTACTTCAATCCTCTAAGCGATTTGAAATCAAATCAAATCAATATTTATTTATGATTCAATTGAAAGTAGGTCCTTTGTACAAATAATTTCCGTGAAGTACGAAACTTTAAAAAAAAATATTTTTGCAAACTTTTTAGATTTAAAGAAAATTTTGAACATTTTTTCAAACAATTTTTTTTTTGTATTTTTTAAAATTCAATGAAACGATTTTTCTCTTTTAGATGGCATGACGGATTGCTCCGATAGCGAATGCTGTGCCCATCCGAGTTGTACAGACCATATTATGTGTCTTGCTTCCAATGATCCTGTCGAAGTTTTGTTCCGTAAACAACCGCCTTCAGTTACAGCAAGCTTTTACCAACGCGTAAAATTCCTAATTGAGGAAAATTCGGTACAATCGTACGCTCACATGGATGAATACAGCGAAAGGTAAGTAAAATTGTTTCATTTTTCTGCAATCAGTTTGTTTTTTTTTTTATTATTAACACCAACAAAAGTGTTATTTAGTGTTTGAATTTGATTTACATTTTATCAAAAATGTAGACGTATGCTAAAATTATAATAATATTTATTAATAATTAACGCAGAATTTAATGGTTTAGGGTCATTTTTTCACGTAATCTTCATAATTTCAAAACGAGGAACTAACTATAAATATGAAATAATAACAATTGTGTTTTTGGATTTACTGTATACTACTTACTGCATATAAATATACCTTTCTATATATACATTTATTTCATTAACTTTAAACAAACGAAAAGTTAATTTAAACTTTAACTTACAAAATTACATTTACCACACCATAAAAAAGTGTATCTTGTCCTCTCATCATCGTTCTACAACAAAAAGTTTTAAGTTAACTTTTCTCCTGTATTTTCGCTTTTTATAACAATAACATTCTCTATCGATGCCGTCGTAGTATTCGTCACAAACAACATAGGCGTTAAATTTACTTTAGCAAACTCTGATTCTCTTGCAAAAAAAAAATTTTTTTCGTATAGATAACGAAGAAAAAACTTGTTCAAACATACGTTTCCAATAATAGTAATGTGAAATGTGTTCAAGACGAAAGAACACATTTTATTTTTAAAGTGCTCTCAATCGGTAATTTTTTGAGCAAACATCTGCATTATAATACTGAATGTGTATTACATTATATTATATATTTGTACGATCGTCCTACAAAACTCACTCTTGAATTACATTTAAATATAACCTAACCACACAAGTGTCCGGATAACACTTGTCTAAATTGAATAAATACACACACACACATTACACTTGTGAGTTTTCGTGTGTATATGTGCTACTTTCAAGCACACATGAAGCCTCTTTCCTTATCTATGCTTCAATTTAATATAAAATAATTGAATAAAAAAGGGAAACGTTTCAAGTAAATCCAAAACAATAAAAATACAAAGATATAGGTCAGGCGTACAGTAAAATAAGAACGTAGGAGCAACACTATATGTAGATTTAAAGGAATAATTTTTCCTGCAAAAAAAAAAATACGAAATCGTCAAAGAAACTTTATAATTCCCCTCGAGGTATGACCACTTTAAATATTTAATTTTATTAAACTGATTAAAATCTTCAGCTAAGATATACATTTATTGTTTTAAATAGGCGAAAATTAATAAATTGCAAAATTTATCGATGATTTAAAGTTGGTCATTACTTTGAGTTTTGTGTTTTGTCTAATGTTTTACCCTGTGTTCGTCTATCCCATTAAGTTCATTATCAATCCTTTATTATATTATATCAATAAAAAAGAAAATATTTTTAATTATTAATAAAGTTCATCCAAAATAATTATGAATTAATTTATAAAATATATATCAAAATACGATCTAATTATTAAGTATCATAAAAAGGTGTTGCGTTAACTTTTTGTTTAAACTTTTGTTTGATTTATTTTTTATAAAAAAAATTTTTCAAAATTATTTAAATTATTTTTTTGTTTAAAAAAAGAGTACAAAAGAAGAAAACTCAGGAGTATTATTATTATTTCTAATAAAAAATGTAAAATAAACAAAAAATATTAAAATCGCGTTTTATCGACACTCAGCTTATATTTTAATATTTTTATTGTTTTCCTTAAAATATACTTTTAGTTGCTTAGTATCAAATTATTTCATTATTATTATTATTTTTTTTTATTTAATATTAAAAATATTATAATATTTAGTCTCATACCTTAAAAGAAATTAATAAGATCACAAATTTAGCAAACTGTAATAAAAAAGCGATAAATACACCACGTAGGTCAAGAAAATTAGCTAATATAAGATAATTTAGGTAAAAAAAAGTGTGAATGGAAGAGTGAATGTGTTGTTTGTCTAAAATTTTATGTTTAAATTTTTTTTATCAATTATATTTTGATTAAACATTTTCTTTGATTTTACATACATTCAAGTTATTTACAGAATATTATGATCACAGGTAAAAGAAAAGGAAATGTTAATCATAATAGTTGATAAATATATATATGCTTGTCCAATAAACAACTACAAAAGGCGAATGATGTTATAATCTCTATGTTTGAATTCATACAAATTTGTCATAATTATTATTATAATTTCAAAATAATGGTTGCATTTGTGATGAGATTTATCCTTTTGATGACGATGATGCAACAAATAAAGAAACGTGTATTGATTAAACATCACATGCCTTTGCTCTGTAGTAGTTATAATTGGATAATAATTAGTAATTTTGTCCTGTCTTCTTTGTGTCCCTGTTGCTGTGCCATGCCTCGGTGATCTGTTGTATCCTTCATACATAAATAAAATTAAAACAATTTTAAAAAAATAAATAAAACGACTGCTAACCTTCCCGTTGTTGTCCCGATGTTGTTTTAATACAAAAAAGCGAGTTTTGGAACTCCTTTACACCGTGGTAAGTCGCAGTCTCTTGATCAAAAAAAAAAGCTATAACCGTCCTTCTCTTCTCTCATATATTCTTCGTTTATATACTTTTTTGTTAATATATTTGTTAAAAAATATAAAATAAATATTAATTAATATAATATATTTAGAGCATTATTCATGTGATTTTTGTTAGTACAATATTTAATTATATTTTTTAAAAAAATTCTAAAATTTTTAATTTAATTTTATGTTATATTTTAAACTTTCATCCTATTATGTTCTTAAAAATGTGTGAAAACTGTTATTTTTGCATAGAAAAAGTTTATTTTTTCTCTAATTTAACAAACACAGATCACTTTATACCCCCAATTTCCGAAAAAAATGTATGTTGCCCGTGTCCCGAATGTTATTTGCTTATGTTTTTTTTAAAGGCTATGCCTTTATCCCCCATTTCATTATAATATACACATAAAAACATATAATTATATCATTGAATGTGTCCCGTTCTTATTATTTTATGTATCGAATCCTTCCATCCAACAATTGCCTCCCCATTCATTACATTCGCATTAACATTTTACCAACACTGCACCGTTTTTTTGTTTCAAATATATGTATTTAAAAAACAACAAATCCACACATTCTCCTTCATCATGACACACAACATCATCTGCGTTCATTTTCTATCCCTTGCTCTCAATGTATATGTTTTTGTGCTCTCGAACCATAAAAAGTATCAGTTGCATATTATACATCCACACACAACTCTCATATCCTTTTAATATGAAATACATTAAATGTGTAATTATTATTGTGATGATTAAAAATTATATTTAATAATAAAAAAATTATCAATAATGTTGATTTTTTTCATTGTTTTCCTGCTCCTGTATATTTTGTCATCATTATCTCTCGTTTTTATTATCGTTATTATTAATATACCAAAAAAAGCTCATTATCTCACACAAAGTAAAACAAAAAAACGATACACAACCAAACATCATACATTAATAATTACACATTTTATGTCAGTATTCGTGCTATTATTATCATTATATTTATTTTTATGATTGTTAACACTATTTAAATGTTTTTGTCCTTCGTCACTACATGTTTGTTACGTATGTTATGGTAATATAATAATAAAAAAATTGTAACAATAAATCATTATATTGACATATTTATATTATAAAATAATTATAATGTTAAGTATAGGGGAAACAAAACTAAACTTTAGATATTAAAAAGTTATATAAATATAACCATTATAAATGAAAAAATCCTACCTTTTTCTACTTATATAATTTTTGACTATTAACTTTTCAACAGAAATTTCTGTTATTTTTTTTTTATATTTTACATTATTTTTGTTTGTTTAATAGTAATCAAGTTGAAATGAAAAACATTTCTACGAAAAATATTTAATTATAAAATTATTATTATTTCTTTTAGAGGCAATTTATTAAATTTTGCTTATTAATATTTTTGTTTATATTTTAATTTCAAACATTTTTTTTAATAATTGTATTTTTGAAGTATTCCGTTTTTGAGATTATTCGTCAAAAAGTTACTGGACTAAATATTTTTTGTTTAACAAAAGATTTTTTCATTTTTGTTTATTGACAATGCTATTTGAAATTCCATCCTGACCCAACAAAAAGAAGTTTTATTTTTTTTATGCAATATTAAAATAATTATACATATAATAATTATAAAATTGATCAAATATTTATTGTTTTTTTCAATTTTAATTTATTTTACTATTAATAAGCGTAATATATAAAATAATTAAATTACTTTTTATTATTTTAAATAAACTCATCAACAATAATTTATTTTTAATATATTAATAAATCCTAATTATCCTAAAATCCTTATATGTAACACCTTCCCAACCCGATCCCTATCCTATATGTCAGCGTCATATTTGTGTTTAAAAAGCAAAAAAAAAATGAATAAAAAATATAATTCGTCAAAATATTAGGTTAACAAAGTTTATCAAGAATAATCGTGAAATATATACAATAGAATTAAATGTATTTCATCACACTTTGTTAGGAAATTATATATTTTTTGCAGTGTTTTTATTTTACACAAAAATATAAAACAATTTAACTGAATTTGTGTTGCTAAATGTTCTATAAATGTTATAGACATAGATAATGATGAAGAAAGATAGTAAAAAAAAATAACCAAAACAAAAAAAGACTCTATACATATATATTTAGTAGAGATGTTCGCTTAATTCACTTTTTCAAGCCACTCAGCGTAGTTGTTGCTAATAAAAAGCATTTACTTGAATTAATAAAACGTACGAAACAAAGAAAAAAAAGTTGCTGTTTTTTGTGACAAAGATTAAAAAGGAAAAAAAGAAAGAAAGAAAGAAAAAAAGGAAAATAAACAACATTATCTTTTGTCTTTAAATAGCAATTACCATAATGATTTTGTCACGCAAAGCCATTCCGCAGTAGAAGTATTTTGCGGTGAAGAATTTAAAAGTAGGCAACTCTCTAAAGCCAATACGAGGGAGATAGCTGAGCGTGAACTATCGTGTCGTGTGTGTAAGTTTGGTATACACCAAATGCCAAAAGAAGAGAGTAAATTACTTATTTATAACAAGGAAAAGCAAGCAAAAAATGTACAAGAACGATACTAAACGTGCAAAACTTAACTATGCACCACGAATATTTTATTTATAAAATATATCATCGTTCTTATTATTGAGTGTAGAGGAACACGGACATGCACGAAAATTGTACATTCCTTCCTTCGAGGAACTCGATATGGTTGAATATGGCAACAACATTGTGCATTAGACAGGCGTTTTAAGTTTCTCTTTTTTCTGTAGAAACTTAAAAATTTTCGTAAAAACTTCTTAATTTGACGTTCAGAACTGATTCCTCAACAAGTGAACATTAACTTATCTTTAATTTGTGTCAAGTTTTTGAAAACGATTCCTCCCTAACAATGAAATACTACGAGATACGCTCTAATAGCACATTAGTAAAGCTAGACATATTCTGATTGTCAAGGATACCATTGACAATACACATAGATAGATATATAGAGCGTCAGATGAAAATGCTTTTACTCTGCGAGAAAGAGAGAGCGAGACCACATAACACTTAACAACGACAACTTCGTTCGATGAATATAATAAACGCAAGCAAGCAAAGCACTTAATGCCTGCTGCTATCTATCGTCGTTGTCTATCTACTTCGATGCGATGCGATGTTGGTTGTTGTGTGATACAGGAAATATTTATCGATCGGTCACTAAAATATCCATCTTTGCCAACTTTTGTTGATATTTCTCATGCCACGCAAGTAAAGTAAAGCAAAATACAAAGACAGACGACTTTGATTTAAAAGTTTTTTTTTCTTCAGAACTCCTCTTACACGCCTTCAAGAGGACGAGAATGAGAAAAGTTTTCGTTGCAGCTAAACAAAAAAAAAACAGCACACAAAAGATGAAAGAAACGGAACGAAAGAAGCGTTAAAACAAATAATGCCATAAACTCCTTCAAAAAGTACCATTTATATACATTATTTCGTGCTTTCTTTCAACTTTAATCATACTTGTGCCTCGTGCCTGTGTGTTTAAATAATTAATTAAAAGGGGACTTAAATGTACACAAAAAAGCGTAAAATTACTTTTCAGTTCTTCGTCTTTTTATTCTTCTGTTAAGACAAGACGTAAAAGACTTCTTTGTTTACTCCTTCTTTATCCTTCTTGGAGATGTCGTTTTGTACGGAAGATTCGTAAAACGTCGGAACAAAATGAGAAAAATGTCCTAATTTAAATTATTTATATCTTTACAAATCTTGACGTTCGTTGCTTTGCTAACCCCATTACACAAACACACATAATTTTGACAAAATATGACACATGAAAAATTTTATCTCGTATTTTTTTAGAATGAAAGTTTCCGAGAAATGAAAAACTAAACCGCATTTACTTTCATTGAATCAGATACTTTTTGTTCATTGCATTGTATAAAAAAATAGTTTAAAGAATTTTTAATATTTTTAAGCGAATTTCTGTGATTTTCTAAAATTTCACATAAGAAAACGAGACAGACAAATATTTTCGAAAAATTTTCAAAATAAGATAAAAATGAAATTTCTTATTATACAAAAATCTTACCTTCTTATATCATCCGTTCTGTGAAAATGAGTGTTTTCGAGCGAGTTGCATGACAAAACAAATTTCCTCAGGTTTTTTGTTGTGCCCGACATCTTCTTGAAACTTTATTTCATAGTTGCCTGTTTTAGTTTAGTTTATGACGACACACTCATTTGCATAACAAGACGACTTTGTCAGACATATTCAAGATTATTTGGCATGCCATCGTCTTCGTCGTATTTTGCTGTTGAAAAATCTTCAAGCTATAAAGAACACCTTTTAATATAATACCCGAAACAAGAAAAATGGCTTTGTGCTTCGTTTTCGTCGACGTCGGTGATGCGTGTTGTATATCCATTTCATTCCTTTCGTTTCTTCCAGATAAAGCCTACAAGATAACGTGGTTGTTTTGTAGATGTTCTGCTTCAGTCTATGCTTCGCTTGCAATATAATAAATGAAAATAATCTGATGCTGGTCTTTGCTTTCAGTTTTTTCTTCTTCTTGTATCGAGCAACAAAAGGAGTTAAGTTTCATCTTATTCTGTAACGAAGTACTTTAAGGAGGGAAACATTTTAGGGTGAAACAAAGTTTTGACCTCTTTCTCGAATATTCAAAAGCAATGAAGACGTCTCTCACCCTAATTAATATTATCTCTTCTGTTTCCTCTCCTTGACTTGACAATCAAAACAAAACTTTATCCAAGTTTATCAAGAAAATGATTTTCCAGTGCTTTTACTCCAAACAAAGCGATGTTATCCTTTGTAATTTGAGAAAACGTACAATTAACAAAGTAAAATATTTTTCTGAAAGTAAAAAAAGCATTTTTCGGGAATGAGAAAGAGGAACGGAGAAGAAACAGGAAAACATTTCAATGATAATAAATAATAATCCGAAATTGAAAACCGGAGAGGAAAACCAAAAGTTTTCCGTAATAATATTTTCGTCAAAACCACTTTTTAATCAAAATTTTGTAACTACACATTTTTCACAATATAATTTCTCGGTATGGAAAATCATAATTAAAATTTTGTAAAAGGTAAAAGCTATTGAAAGAAAGTACCAAAAATTTCTTAATTAATGTAAAAGTGAGTGACCACTTTTTACATTTTCTCCGAAAAGCAGTAACAAAAAACCACATTAAACCGGGCATCTCCATCATCAAACAATATTCAATTAAGCACATCGCCCATAAAAAAGGTCGAATTTGAACGTCATGTTTCATCAGAAAATATATAACAATAACTTTGGGCGATGACAAGATAAGCTTTTGATAATCACTCAACTCGATTGTAACATTTTTTGATCCATAAATAACACGTTTGACGTCCATAACTCATGTAACGATGATGTAAAAAAAATACCTAAAATTAAAATCGATGACTACCGTACATTTCAGAAAATAAAAATTTGAATTCCGGTACAATTTTTTGTTCATAAGAGGAAAAAAATATTTTCACATCGTCCTCGAAACGTTTTAACCTCATGGATGCTTTACCACACAGCGTAAAAAACCAAATTTTTAATTACTATGAAAATGTTCATTAAATTTTTCACGGTTGGTAAATTTTTATTTGTTAACGAAAAAAATATTAAACGAGCAAAAAAACCTGAAGAGGGTAGAAATAGGTCGACCTTACTCCATTCTAAATATTCTTTTTTATTCTTTATGTATTTTTAACATTTTCTGGTTGTCCGTTATTATCAACGGCTGATGGATTCTGATATAAATTGAAAACTTTTTTTTTGTTCCAACTGTTTGAAAAATATTAATTTTTGTAGAAAAAAAAGTTAAATGTATTTTAGAAGTTCTAATTACAATTGCTCATCATTATGATGATGATGGTTCATATGAGAATTTTTAAGCGTATTTCATAATTAATGAAAATGTACAAATACACTGTCAGATGGCAAATAAGAGAACTCTCTATAAGAATATAAAAATAGGTTAATTTTAAAGACAAGTCACATTTTTTGATTGATATGTTAACTTTTATCATCTTTCTTCATTATTCAATTAGATACCGTCAAACAAATGGATTTTGTTTTTTTTTTTATTTTTTAATCTTAATTAATTGTTAAATGTTTCATGACATTTATAAAAAAAAATATTTTATGATAGTCAACAATCCTTTCCTCAAAAATGAAAAAGTAATATTAAACAATAATCGCACTTTTCCATTCATACCAAAAAATTAAAAAAAAAATATTTAAATTATTAATAAATAAAAAAAATATTCTGTACCTTCTATTATTTTTACCCATTTTTTTACACATTTTATTAACCAACTTGCACAGCACCATAAACCATATTTATACAATCAATCAATCAACTTCAAATAAACTTCAACATCATTTTATATTATTTTTCGTTGTACAGTTTGTTTCTTTTTCTCTATTTTATATATAAACGTTTATTTTTTCAATTAAATAACATAAAAGAGTTAAATGAAATTAATTAATTTTATATATAATATATGTTGTGAATTTGATGAAATTTTTTAATATTTTTCGTATTATTTTTTTTATTTATTTAGAAAACAAATTTTTTTATTTTGATGGTTTGAGGTTTTTTTGATTATAATTTTATAAATATATGTATTTGTAAATAATTACATTATCATCTTATTATTTAATTATTATAATTAATGTTGTCATAGTGATATTAATATTTAGTAGAACATTGTAGATTTTTTGATACTAACAAAAAATAAAATTAATACTTACTCAAAATTTTCCCAATAATTATTATAACAAACAACGCACTTTATGTTTTTACACACATTCACTATACTTTTTTCTGCTCTTCCCCCATTTTTAGTCGAGTATCCGTAATGCGAGGACAAGTTGTTACACCGCAAGGACTTGGTATCGTCGGTATCCGTGTGTCAGTCGATCGTGATTCACGCTTTGGCTTTACTCTAACACGACAAGGAGGATGGTAAGTTTCATTTTTCCTTTTTTTGTTCTAACGACATGACAGATCGATGATGATGTTAACGATGACCAAAACAAAGGCACAAACACATAGCATGATAGATGAGAAATTTTTACCGAAAATGAAATGTGAAGTTAATTTAAATGGTTTTGTGTATTCATCACACTTTTCCAAATTATCTTTTAACTTTTGTAGCATGGAAATGTTTGCTAAATGGAGAAATATTATCGAACGAGAGAAAACTTTATGTTGCTAATATATTTGCTGACAAACAAATTATTTTGGTATTCCGTATACCTATTATTTCGTTTACGCAACTTCCAAATTGGGCTAATGATATATTTTACTGTCGTTTCATGACATATATAGTGTAAGAGAAACTAGCGTAGAAAGACAAAAATAAAATAAAAGGAAAAGTTGATGAGATTAAATTTTGTAAGCAGCAATAATAATAAGGCGCAAAAAGGAACGGACCGTCGGCGACATATTGTTGTTTTACGTGTGTGTGTCCTTTTTATTATTTTTTGAAGTCTTGTGTCTCTCAAAACAACAACAGCAACGGAAAAAACTTGAGATCGTCTTCAGAACATGTCTTCCATTTATAAACGAGGACACAAAAGTTATAACAAGCATAACTTTCTTTGCCTCTATATGTGTAGAATTTGATAATAATGAAGAAAACTGTACTATAAACATTTCTTTTTTCTCCCGTTTTGCCTTTAAGGTCACTTTGTGTAAATGTACAAAATTAACAACGTTGCCTTTTATATGCGAAACAAATTAGACAAGTAACCAAGTTAATGTTATTTTCATGAGTTTTATCTCTTCGAACTTTTTTTCTTCTCTATGTTTTTTCTTCGTTAATTATAAATAAGTACAAGTTCTGTTATGTACTCCGTACTTTAAAAGGATCAAAAAATATCTGATTAGCCATAAAAATAATAGGAAGTGTAAAAATACAGCACATAAATTAATCGATTGAACATAAAAATCGGAAAAATTACCTAACAATAAAAATCTTTAGGGAGATTCATTTTTTCTGAAAAAGGAAAAGAGACGTCGGTAATGTTAGTTGACTTTTTATCAATTTTGATTTTTATCTTTGAGTGATTTATTGAAAAGTTAAAAGACATATGTATAATTTTTCTGTAAATTTCACAAAAAAACTTACATTAAAATTTAATTTGAGTCGAGAATAAACAAACAAACAATAAGTAAAAGTAAATCTAACCAAGTCAAATAAAGATCCCATTCGCCATTGGCTATTTTCCGGAACATTCAACCTAATGATAAATAAAATAAGAAAGGATGCAAAATACACAAACATAAAAAATAAATAAAAACCACATGAATGTTCCAAATATAAATATTTTTCGCAGAGGCAAATGAGGAAAATTTTCATAATAATGTTGGTTTGTCTTTGTTGTTTTACTCTCATGACCATATGCTTTATTTACCTATTCCTTGTCATCCACACATACACTCACGAATAGGTATAAAATAAAACAAACCTAAAAGAGCTCGACAAAAAGTTCAAAAGGTTTCTGGTTCAGACGAATTTAATACTAACTACACACTGACTAGTTAATATTTCAGCAACAAAAAAGAGATAAAAAGAATTTATATTTGCTTGCTTGTACTTGGTTTTTCTGTGTACACGCCAACTAACTCCTTTATTTTATTATTATGTGTGTATCATTATTATTATGAAAATATAATAATAAAAAGTACAAAAAGTAAGAGAGATAATGAAACCGCATAACGTGTGCTTAAAGCTAAATTAAATATGAATCCATACTGAATTAGTAAGAAGGAGATTTTTGTAAATGTAAATGTTTTTTTGAATAAATTAATTTTTAATTAAAAAAAAATTAAAATAAAGAATAAGAATAATTTCTAATTCTAATTTTTTTTTATTGAATACCAAAATTAAAGCTTACGCTTGTTAATGCCTTCAAGCGACGTAAAAAGAAAATGTAACCCCTCAATATGTTTGCCTTTTCAACTTTGTCTTATCATCGTTATAATCATCGTTATTGTCATTTTTGTGTTGTGAATGTCCATAACACAAGGAATTGCTCGCTTAAATATTTATTATTCATTAACTTAATAGGTTTGATGTACTCGTGAATGGAGGCGGTGCAGTGACGCTTCAATTTCAAAGATCGCCGTTTCGACCTCTTACACGAACAGTTTTTGTTCCTTGGAATCAGGTATTTTTTAAATTTTTTTTAATATTTTTAGAAATTTTAATTAGTTTGAATTTCATTTCAGATTATTGTTTTGCCGCCAGTTCAGATGCAATTAAGCGATGATTTACTTGCAAAGAATGTCAAGTAAGTTGAAATATATTATGTCATTTAATATAATTTAATTTATTTTTTTTTTTTCACACAGAATAACTCCTCCAAATCCTGCACTAAGTTTCTTAAACGCTTCGCAATACAACTTTGACGATAATGACGATGCAACAAAGGCAATTTGCGCAGATCATGATCATGAATTGTTGAAACCTCAATTAACGAATACCTGGATGCCAAACGCTGTTGGAGAAATGCCCGGACAGAGCATTATCTTTGCTGAAACTCAGGTGCGTGTTGTTAACAATGCAAATTTTCCGTAATATCTTCGCTATGGTATATTAAAGTACAAGTTAGAGAGACACATTGTTATACTTAATTATCTAAGAGAATGATGTGACGGACTGTAAATTACCATAATTAACATTGCACAAGTACAACAGCAATCAATTATCATCAATAACAATCAATGTGTATTTAAACTGAGTTTCGTACATATTGAAGACATGACGGGAAAACTTTTGAACAGAGAACAGGGATTAAATATGATTCCATACCAATTAATTTTGGGCGATTTCTGTCGAAAATTTTCTCGTACTTCACATATTTCAACATACATACATTATTCGAAAATCGATTTTCATTCTCTTACTTTTTCTCATTCCACAGATTGTGCAAGAATCCGTACAAATCCCCGGATCTGATTTGCATTTGACATATCAATCATCTCAGGCGCCTGGCTACTTAAGTATAGTACACATGCGGTTAACCAAGGAGACAATTCCCGCAACATTAACGCATGTGCATGTTGGTGTTGAAATTGAAGGTTCTCTGCACGTGAAAACATACGAAGCAGATCCAAATCTTACACACACATTTGCTTGGAACAAACGCAATGTCTACAAACAAAAAGTATATGGCGTTGGTTTAGCACGAATTTCAATCGGATACAAGCATTCTACATGTAAAGATATCATTTGGGAAACGGAAACCGCCAAGCTTCAGGGATTTGATGTTGATATTTCTGACATTGGAGGATGGGGCTTGGATATTCATCATCATTACAATTTCTATGAAGGCATTTTACAAAAAGGAGATGGCAGTACGTTACATTTAAAAGAATTCCCTCGGATAATTAAGACAATTATGGGAACAGGACAACAAAGACCATTGAATTGTAAGGATCATTGCAACGGAATTGCAAAAGATGCAAGATTATTGACGCCTGTTGCACTTGCATCAGGTCCCGATGGAAGTCTATTTGTGGGTGACTTTAATCTCGTACGTCGCATTACGCCTGATGGTCGAGTATTGACAGTTTTACAACTTTCGACGACTCAAGTGTCGTATCAGTATTATTTAACAGTATCTCCCGCCGATGGATATCTGTACATATCTGATCCTGAGAAACATCAAGTACTCAAAGTAATGGCTGTGGATAAAGTTATGGATCCAACAAGCAATTACGAAGCCGTTGTTGGTAGCGGGCAACGTTGTATTCCAGGTGACGAGCAAAATTGCGGAGATGATGGACCCGCATTAGAAGCACGATTATCGCATCCAAAAGGCATTGCTATTGCTGCAGATAAAACAATGTACATCGCTGATGGAACGAATATTCGTGCTGTCGATTCAAGAGGAATAATTCACACGTTAATAGGACATCACGGGCATCATAATCATTGGAGTCCTGTACCATGCAAAGGCGCTATTCAAGCAAGTCAGGCACAATTGCAATGGCCAACAGGTTTGAGTTTGAATCCGTTAGATGGTTCATTGCACTTCATCGATGATCGATTGGTATTGAAATTAACGTCAGATATGAAAATTAAAGTTGTAGCGGGTGTTCCATTGCATTGTAACTCGAATGCTGATAAAAATAAGACGACAGAAGATGTATTGGGAACTGTATTGGCGATGGCATTTGCGCCTTATGGCGACTTGTATATTGCAGATAGCGATTCTCGTAGAGTTAATTCCATACGGGTGCTTGATACAACGGGAACAATGCGCTCATTTGCAGGACGACAAGAAAATTATGGGTAATTATTTTTTTTAATTTCACTGTAATGGATGTAAAAGAAAAAAAGTTTTGAAAGAAAGTCGAGAAATGGGAAATATCAAAAGATTTTTAATTACGACTTTTTTTGTACTGCAATTAAACTATTCAACCAGATTTTCTCGTCTTTTTCCCTTTATTTTTCTCTACTTTTATTCATTTGTTATCATCAACACATTCCAATTCAATTGTTTCAAATTAAAATTTTCTCCTTTTTTTCTCTTTTCTCGTGTCCGTTTTCCTGCTAACATTAGTAGTCAAGCGTGTGATTGTGCACCAACTAATAACAGTAATTATTCGACAACAATGCCTTCGAATACTGTCGGAGGAGCGTCAACAAAGTTAAACAGCAGTAGCAAAGGAAATCCGGATGTAGTTGCTGCAATGATGGCAAATGCTGGAACAGTGAATGGTTGTATTTGTAACGGTGTAAACGCAGGTACAGCTGCGTTTAACAACAACAAAAAGGATAATGGAGGAAAAGTTACGTCAGAGACAATTTTGTCATCTAACACAAAGTTCCAAGCAATATCCGCTATTGCCGTCGCACAAGATGGAGTTGTGAATATTGCAGATCAAGGTAATTTTTTTTAGTTGCAATATTTCGTGTTTTTGTAAAAATCAAGTATGGTTCATACAGGAGCTCAAATTTGATGAAAATGAAAAAAAATATTTTGGGCAAAAGTCAATTTTTTTACATAGTTGAGAGAAAAAATCAAAAATTTTGATGAATCTGAATTAAAAATTCATTTAGACCATCAATATTAATTAAAGCTCCTCTTAAGCATCTTCTTATTATTTATTAAAGCTCCAATTATTCTTATTGAAAAAACGGAAATAATTTTTAAAAGTCCATTTGATGGTTGTAAATTTAAAAATTGATAATTTTGAAAATACGTAAAAAATACGTAAAAACAATACGTAAAAAATTTTAAAAATACTGAATTTTCTTTTGATGTTTTTTTATTAGTTTTAAAACTTAAGAAATTGAGAAATATGAAAATGCACAACTGAAACTTTCAAAAATATTTAATGAGTATTTTACAAAAACACAATAGCGTATTTGTTCTTGTTTTTGACATAATAATTTATATTTTTTTTTCTTTATAGGTTCTCTTCATATTCTTGCTTTGCAACATTATCTACCAAATCATGATCAAAACACAGAGTTCCAAATTCCTTATCCGCCTTCCAATGAAATTTATGTTTTTAATCGTTATGGACAACATGTCGCTACGAAGGACCTAACTACAGGAAAAACTCGTTACAGCTTCCTGTATAGCAAAAATACGAGTTTTGGAAAATTATCAACCGTAACCGATAGTTCTGGCAACAAAATTCAATTCCTCCGTGACTACAGTAATATTGTAAGCTCTATTGAAAACACACAAGATCATAAATCTGAGTTGAAAATATCGCCGAACGGATTGCTGATCAAAATTTTAGAAAAAGGAAAATCTACAGTTCAATTTGAATACGACAGTAATACGGGACTTATGAACAGTCGAAGCGGAGGCGGCGAAACATTCATTTATCGCTACAACGAATTTGGGCGTGTTATTACGACAATTTTGCCAAGCGGAGAGTCAATTGATATTACATCAACGTTGGCGCAAGATTTGGGACTCGGAGTGACAGTTAGAGCACACATACAATCAATTTTTTCGCCTGCCAAGTCGGAAAAGACTGATCTACTGCTGAGCGGGGGAATTAAGATGATGACAATGACAACAGGAGAAGAAATCACGAAAGCCATGATAAGCATGAATAATAATACACTTTTAATTTCGTCACCGAATGGAGTATTGTTGAACGCAGCAGCAATTTCTCGTCATCCACTCTTAGATAAATCTATGCCAACAGAAGCTCAAATGTTGCCAATGTGGTCTCATCAAAACATTGCAATGGGCGACAGTCTTATAAATCAAATGTACTCGTCGTTCAATTTGATCGGCGGTGACGCACGAAATCCTCAACAAATTGTCAATCGTGAAATTTGGGTAAACAATTCTCGTGTACTCGGCATCGAGTTTGAGCAATTCGTGAATCGTCAAATATACTATGATAAAGATCGAGAGCCGATTTTGACTGTAACTTTTGATCAAAGTGGCTTACCTCAATCCTATCGTCCCGGAAATGGCGGATATCCATTAAATTTAACATACGATCGGTACAATCGTATTGAAGGTTGGAGTTGGGGACCCGCAGAACTCAAATATACTTACGAGCGACATGGATTACTTTCAGAAGTTACAAGTCAGCAAGATGGTACTGTCTCGTATATTTATAATGACAACAATTTGATATCAGAAATTGGTTTAGCAAGTCAGAGAAAATTCCTACTCGGATACGATACGGATGGCGGATTGAAATTTGTCAAATTACCGAGTGGTACAAAACATTTGTTCAGCTATCAGCCCTCAATTGGATTTATAAGAGCAACATATACTCCGCCAGGCAGTACAAAGCCCTATTTACAGCATTATTCGTATTCAGGAGCTTTACTACAAACAGTATTTCCGGGAGACGGTGCTCGCATTATATATCGTTACAACAATATTGGAGAATTGTCAGAAGTTTTACATGGAGACGGAAAAACAGAATTTACATATAACATGGCAACTGGACAACCAAATACCGTGATTCACACAGAACGCGATCTCGAGTATCAATGGGATTTTGAACACGTGAATGGACTTCTCGTCGAAGAGCGTATCGACTTTATCGCTAAAGCTGGCTTAAGTAATGCCAAGTTTACGTATGAGTATGATACAAATATGCGATTGACACAAGTTGCTGGGCGTATTGGCGGCACAAACTTGCCAAGTTTAATATACACATATAATACAAAAACGGGTAATTTGCAACAAATTGGTGCATTTAAGGTAAACAAGCCCAAATTCAATGTCACAACTGTATTTGATGGCGTTGCTATGTTCTCTCGAACGATCGACGGGCGTTTCCTCGAAACTCAACTCTCCGTTACAGTTCATCGAATGGAAGTTTTCCGCATGGAATTCTCACACGATGTACATGGTAGAATTTCACAAACGAGAACATACACAAAGAATGTTGGCGTCAATACTTATACAAATATTAAAAATTATACGTGGGATTGTGATGGACAATTGATTGGCGTTGAAGCACAAGAACCATGGGGTTTCCGTTATGATGACAATGGAAATATGTTGTCACTTACTTATCGAGGTAATACAATTCCAATGGAGTATTCCGCTATGGATAGAATTGCCAAATTTGGCGAAGGTCAATACAAATACGATCCACGCGGTTTAGTTGCACAAAATGCACGAGAAGAACGTTTCCATTACAACACTCAAGGGTTGCTCGTACGTGCAACGAAACGAGGTCGTTTTGATGTACGTTACTATTATGATCATTTAAATCGTCTGACAACACGAAAAGATAACTTTGGAAATGTTACCCAATTCTTCTACAATAATCACGAACGTCCACACGAAGTCAGTCAAATCTATTCACCGCGTGATGGAAAGCTCATGACGCTTTTGTACGACGATCGTGGGCATCTTATTTACGCGCAAGTCTTCCGACACAAGTACTACGTAGCAACAGATCAAAGCGGAACTCCAATTATGATTTTCAACCAATACGGCGAAGGAATCCGAGAAATTATGCGATCTCCATATGGGCATATTGTTTACGACTCAAACCCATATCTCTATTTGCCGATTGATTTCTGTGGAGGTATTTTAGATCAAGTAACATCTCTCGTGCACATGCCAAACGGTAAAGTTTATGATCCTCTCATCGGGCAATGGATGTCTCCTAATTGGGAAGACGTTGTCGCACGCGTTTCAGAACCAACGAAATTGCATCTTTATCGCTTTAATGGCAATGATCCCATCAACATCGATCATGATCGAAATCCTCCAATCGACAATTTTGCTTGGCTTAAACTTATGGGATATCGCGCCGAAAGTCTTATGCCTCAAACAAAACAAAATCTGTGGAATTTACCATCGCCATGGAGCAAAAATACGGAATTTACGAGCACACCAAAGCCAGGGCGCATTTACGATAAAACGCATTTGGGAGTTGCTTCAGGATTTTTGGCACATCTCACATCAAGGCGAATTTCAAGTGTCTCGCAACTTTCAGGTCCGCCTAAATCTGCATTGAAATCAAATGCCATAAAAGTTGGTCCCTTCAAGTTGGGAGCTGAAACAGAACCTCCCTTTGGTCGAGGAATTCTTGTTTCACGTACACTCGAAGGACAAGCAATTGTCTCAAGTGTTCCTGCGGCAAATGCCATTTATCGCGATGTTTATACGTCGGTGTTTAATCGCACACATTTGTTGCCCTTTAGTTTTGTCGTTCATAATTCTCAACAAGATGCTTTCTATTTCGTGAAAGATGACACATGGCGCGCAAGCGAAGATCGTCAACAACTCAAACGACTTCAAGGTCAAGTAAATACGACTTTCCACGAAATTACGAAGGAAAATGGAAGCAACGGAAAATATTTGGATGTCAAGATACATGGTATTCACGCAGTAATTAACTTACGCTATGGAACGACGCCAGAAAAGGAAAAAAGCCGTTTGATGCATCATGCAAAACTCACTGCTGTACGAAAAGCGTGGCATCGTGAAAAGGAACTCTTACACTTTGGCTTACTCACATCCATGGATTGGAATCAAAATGAAATCGATGAAATCATCAAGCAAGGATACGCGAATCAATTTGAAGGTGAGTATATTCACGATGTCAACACGTATCCAGAACTCGCAGATGATCCATACAACATTCGATTTGTGAAGAAGAAATCTGGTAGTACAAAGCGCAAAAAGAGAAAAACCGATGATGACTGTCTCGAAGGAAGATCTTGCTAAGAAAGTATTTTATTTGATAAACATAATAAATAAAAAAAGGTGATAAAAATAAAGAGAAAAAAAACTCGAATCGATCATAAATCGTATATTTTTATGCAAATCTTACGGATTTTGCCAATATATATTTAACAAAAATAAATAATAATATAAATGTTAACTCATTATTACTAAATAATAATTAAATTTATACACGAAGATATGAGGTGATTCGAGCTTTTTGAGACTGGCATATGTAAATTATATAAAAAATGAGCACGAATTATTTATTTAAATAAAAAAATAATTGTAAAATAAATGCTAAAATTAGAAATCATTATTTGTAATTTTATTTAGATATTTGCTAATAACAAGTTGAATAATAAATAATTAAATAAATTTACAAATAATAAAACTGCAGAAAAAAATACAGCGGAATTTAGAATAGAAGGAACCAATTGATTAACATTAAAATGAAAAAAATAACCTATAAATACTTATAAATTATTATTATATTATATTATTATTACAGTGATTGTTAAACAATTTTAAGGATAAAATAAAACAATATTTTAAGAAACTGTGAATTGGGACAAAAACATAAACATGCAAAAATAAATACAAAATAAAAGTAGATAGTAGATAAATAATTTTAGAAAATAATGTAGCAAATATTCTATATGGAGAAATTTAAAAACAAGTAACACAACAAGAAAAACTCTAAAAATAGAAGATGCCAAATCAATTAAAAATACGCAAATTTTACTATAAATAAAGGACTATAATCTTATTTTTGTAAAAAAAAAACACGCCGTAAAATACAAAATATTTAAAACAAAAGAGGAGAGTCTTTATCACTGACAAAACAAATAAATAAGTAAATAATAATAATAATAAATGGTATAACTTTATGAACAAAAAAAGTATTAAATGTATGAAAGACTCGAAAAACGAAAAAATACTCATATAATTTCCTTGGTTTGTATATTTTTTGTAAATATAATGATAATAAAACATTTGTTTGTGTAATATTGAATTAAACGTTGAAATAAAATAAACAAGAGGACTAATCAATCAAACTTATAAATATTTAAACAACTTTTTTTTTTTTTGAATACAATTTTTAATTTATAAAATTATTCGATTCGACACTCTCATATGATAGAATTTATTAAACATATGAAATGACATAAATGTTAAAGTTTATGTTTCATAAAAATTGTAAATTTTAAAATGAATAAAGAATCACGCCCATATTAAGATATAAATAAAAAAAACATTAAAATGATTCAAGATAAATTGTAGAGTAATAATAATGAAAATAAATAAATTAAAAAGTATGCATGAAAGTATTGTAAAACTTATCGATTAATGAGGGAAACACATAGAAAAATGCAAACATTTATAATAAAAGTAACAAATGACAATGTTGAAAATACAAAAAATGTGTTTTAATTTTGATTTTTTTTTCAAAATTTTATTGAAAAAGGTAATGTGTTAAAAAAATATAGAAAAATTTACAATATACAAAGTTAACGGTAAGTTCAAATATTATTTCCTTTTCTGGCTCAAACTGTTTCCACAAACTACGGCTTCAAACTACAGACATGCGCAATTTATTCCATCAAATTTTAAAATGAATCAGTTAAAAATAACGGATTTTGTTGCAAAAAAAGTACTTTTTTTAATTCGAAATATTTTTGTGAACTGAAAACAACAGAAGCAAATTCATTTCAAAAGCAAAGTAACCAACACTTCAAAAATAATAATATACAAAAATACTTACAATGAATGAACGAAGAGCATAAATTAATTTTTTAACACAAAAAAGGAAAAGGACCAAAGAAACTTTTTTATTAATTATACATTTTATTTTTTCTCCATTTTATAAAGATTTATATTTATTTATCAATTCAATATCTACGTAATAATTTATTTTTAATAATATATGTCAACAAAACTTAGCATTATTAATTATTTATTAACTTGCACATAAAAAGTTTAAGGACAACGACAAAATTTAATTGATGGTCCTTTATTCCATTTTACAAACGTATTTTGATTATTAGTTTTTTGCCTCAGTATTTTTATATGGATACGCTCTAACTAAATAAAATATCATCTGCGCAAACTTAATTATAAAGATTATTATATTTCAAAATATTATGATAACTTTTACTCTTTATTATATTATGTATCATCATTGAGTATAATATTGTATGAGAAGTTGAAAAAGGAGCAAATGACGAATAAAAATTTTCAGCTTTATAGAATAATAAATGTAAAACATAATATAGTGCGTTTTAATACAATTTAGTACAATAAATAATGAAAAAAAATATTTAATATGTTTAAGCTCTTCTTTTGTGAGTGTGTTTGTTTTTATATTTTAGATTACATTTAGATAGAATTTGAGAGTAAGAGAAACGAACAAAGTTTTTAACATTCACATTTCCCGTTTTTATTCAAGAAAGTGCTTCTTCATCATTTGGGCGGAACTTCTGAATTTTTTATTCATATGTGTTTTTGTCAACATTTTATTTATTTCATTGAACTTAATTATAAATAACATATATAATATTTTGTTTAATGGTTCCTTCCTTCTACATATATATTCTACGATTTTTTTGTTTGGTACTGTTTGTTTCTGGGGGAGTCTCTTTGTGCATAGTTAGTAGATGTAGTAATAGTAGTTGCAGAATATACTTTGAAAAACATCTAGAGAACACTTTGATAAAAGTTTCACTCAATTATTTGAGTTTTTTTATTTTTACTATTTATATATGTTGCATGCATTTTTGATGGAGACAGAGATACAATTTTTCTTACAAGTACTTTAGTTTTTTTTTGTCAAAAGGTTAGGACCAAAAAAGGGATAAAAATAATTAGATTTACATAGGAGATAAAGGAATAAAAAAATGTTGGAGTTCAAACATATGTACTTTAAAGACAAGTATTTGAATAGAGACGATTAAAAAGCAATTATTATTCAAAAGGATAACGTTGTTGAGTACAAATGTTGTTTTTGAATGTTTTTCTATATCTAAATGGGGTTTTATTGTTTTTCTTTACCTAAAGCATAATAAGTTAAGTATAGTATTTTTGTTTTTTTTTAAAGCGACTTTAAAAATGTTGATGTTTCTTTTTTGAGTATAATCAGTCAATTATTACACGCTAAAAATAAAATAATATTGACAAGAAAAAAATTTGGTTTAACAGAATTTTTAACATTCTTTTAAATTGTCATAATTTTAATGACAAAACTATTTAATATATATTTTATACTTTTTGCTTAAATTCTTTAAATGAACTAAAACAAAAATAGCTCAATTAAAAATGTTTTATCTTTAACTGTTTGTTAATTAACAACGTGCTTATTAATTTTTAAATCTACATATTTGATTTTTTTTATAGGAATAATTGTATATGATCGTCAGTTATATTCAAATTGCATGCTTAAAACAACTTAAGTATCTGTCATAACAAAATATGCAATAAAAACTTGCACATTAATAAAATCCGTACATTTGCAACTTATTGAACTGAGCAGTCTTCTGCATTTTGAATTTGTTGTTTTGTTTTACGTGATGATCGTCTTATAAGAGATCTGTAGAAATAAAAGAATATTTTTAATTGAAAAAAAAAATAATAATAACAAACATTTTTTTTACCTCGAACGTGGTTTAGATTTGGCGCTATCCGTGCTGCTATTACTTGTGTGCAAAAAGGACGTATTACCATGTTTATTTTCGCTGGATGAACTAGCTGCTGACATATCTCTCTTGCCTGTAGAAGAAAAAAAAATAATTGAAATAAACATCGAAAAACAAATTAAATCATCAATTATTTGTACACTGTCTCATAAAAAATGGATGAAAAGAGGATAAAAGGATGGCTTATGTACAGGAATACATTGGAAATCCGGTAAGGTCAATAATTTTAATAATTGTGTTAGAAACGATATATATTGTACAAGTTAATTATAATACAGGAAATGGAATTATTAGAGAAACGTAAATCTGAAACCAAAGTTTTTAATCGAATTTCCCATCTGCACACAATTTTTCTTTTAACATCGAAGTTTTTTCACACGATGAGTTTTAACAATTTTCAACTGATTCTAAATTAAAGATAAATATGAAGAAAAAATAGAAATATAAAATTACAATCAAATCAGGTAAGACTAAAAACTTTTTTCTAAATAAGTACAACTTTAGTAATTTTTCTATTTCATGTCTGGTTTAATTTTAGGCTTCTCTTCACGCAATCCTTCATCATCATCATCATCATCCCTTTCCTAAATTACCATCTGTTGTCTTTTCTCATACATTGTAAGGCATATCTCATTATAGTATATACTTTCAAAGAAACCAAGTCATCCCTTTGACAACAACACCAAACTAAAACATATCCATTGCAAAAAGTTGTGAGCAAAATGAGATCATCAATGTCCCATTATTATCATAAAACTCGCCTTGTCGTAAACTTTATTCGTACTGCCAAAAGAAAAGCTTTGTAATTTATGCGAAACAGACTTCGGCATTGACAAATTGGAATCTGACAAACAACTATTTATTGTTATTATTACAAAACATGCAAATTTTACAAAAATTCAGAGGTTTCTCCTATGACATCTAACCGAAGCAATTTTACTCAACAGAATTGCAGAACGTTTACCTATACCAAATTGTGTAGCTTCAGGGCATTCATTCTTTCATGTAAAATATATTTCAAACCAAAAAAAAAAGACAGAACATTGTCGAAGGAAATGCAGAAAATGTTGGAAACATGTATAATTGTTGACATATTACGTTATCTATATATGATGGAACATGATGGTAAGTAATAATGATGATTATATATACAAATTACTCTATGAAGCTAAGAGATGGAAGACATTGATATGGTACGGAGTTTGATATGTATTTATTTTCCGAGAAGAAAATTGACTGCATCACATGTAAAAAAACATGAGAAAGAAATATAATGTAGTTGTTGTTGTTATCATTATTGTTTTCTATAAAAGGAAAATATTTATAGGTTTATTCATCTTTTTGCTCGAAGACGACGACGACAACGCTCAACAAAGGGGGAAAAGGGTACACACGATGTAAAATATTGTCATCATAAACGTTTAATAATAACAGAAGAAACAAAAAAAATATAAAAAAATAAATACCGGCTTGCCCTACTTTTGCTGTTCTTCTACTACCCCTGCCTGTGTGAAAGGGAGACATTAAAGTGCCTACAATGGAATTCACTATTTTTTGTTGATGTCAGTTTTATATATTTTTTTTATAAAGTGTGCACGAGAGAAAGAGTAGTATATGAAAGATACTATTAATATTTTATTGTGTTGCATTTTTTGTTGCTGTTTTGTACGTCCCACGTACGTGCACGTGTTACAAAACAAAGACAAAAGATGAAAAAATTATACTAAGTTACCTTTGCTAGTTGCACTAACATATGCGGATGAGCGCCTTTTCAAGCCAGTTGTCGGTTGTTGGTCATTTGTGCCAGTTGGCAGGATGCGAGATAAACTTAACATCGTTTTGAACAAGTCAGTTATGTTAGTGTCATCCTTTGCTGAGCATTCCAATACTTTTACTCTGCTTGTTTCAAAGTACATGAAAAGACAAGAAAAAAGAATAAAGGAAGAATAAAAAAAATAAATCGATTAATAACTACTTGAACAATGTGATAAAATGTTAGACCTTTTTTTACTTTGAAAAGGCTTCTGTTCGACTTTTTATCATGTTTTTCATTTTAACTCCCTTCTTATGGCGCACAGACACTCACATAATCTTTTTCTTAAAATTAACACATCTGGCTTTTTTCTTCAATAACATTGACATGTCTTAAGGTTTTAATATATTGCGATGTGCAATCATATACTTTCAAAATTTTGATGACAAAAAAGAGTTTGTTCATTGTCAAAATAATTTTGATAGAAGAAATATGACTTTTTAAACTTATTAACTTTTTCAAACTAATCTTTTAAGTAATATTTTATAAAAAAAAAATAACTTTGCGCTCAATTCTCATTTTTATTTTCTTCATATACTTAAAGTTAAATCAAATTTTCTTCGTGTTACGAAAAATCCATACATAAAAGTCAAATCCTTCAAAAATTGTTTTCATCTTCACACAAGAATCTTTTTCAAACGTTTTAAAGTATTTTTTTATGAAGTCAACAACGTGCCATGTGTCTAAACACATCTTCTTTATCATTTACTTTATTCATGGTAACATTAAGGAAATTAGAGGTTTCACGCCGCGTTTCTGTTATACGCGAGCGAAAGGAGAAAAGCGGTAGGTACTAAGTACTTTAATTCAAAAAATAAAAAAAAAATGTATAGAATGGTGAATTTAATTTTCTTCCATCATTATTACTGAAGGCAACGTGTGTGATATGATTATTACCTCGAAGATATTCGGTAAGAATCTGTAACACGTGCAAGGTATTTGAATTTACTGTTCATTATTTTTTTTTTTCATACCTTCAAAATAGGAAACAGTAATGAGTGGTTTGAGGAAATAGTGGTAACAAAAGGGAAGCATGGAAGACATTTAATTTAGCATAAGAAAAATAAAGATTTTCGAAACCTTAAAAAACCAAGTTGAAAACATAGCAACACACCTTTTTTACTTCACTTTCATAAAATCATGACTCTTGATAAGGATGTAAACATAAAAAAAGTTGCTAAAGGGCGTTTTGTTCTGTTGCCATATCTACAAGAGAAAAAAAAACAAGTAAATGGGAATTGCACTTGAAACATAGGACCGACCAAAAGATTATGAAAAAAATAAGTTTCACCATAATTTTGTTATTATTAAACGGAAAAGTTTAAAGTTTTTCGTTTTACTGTGAATAAATTTAGTGCAATAATTTCAGTAATATTTTTTTTTTTAATTTTCATATGCAACGAAATACGTTTTAACAAATTAAATTTTGTCTTAAACTTTTTATTGAAAAAATAACTTCTCACAAAAAAATTTCATTACCTTCTCTTTTGCCAAAAATTATTTCATTATAGTGTCAAATTCTTAAAAAATATAAATTTTTTTAAAATTTTTTGAAAAAATTTTATACAAAAATTTATATTAAATTAAAGGTTCCTTTCAATGAAAACTCCCTCGAGCCTTTTGAAAACATAACAACGCAAAACTTCCGAGTCCAATAATAAGCATTCGGCACACCAAGCACGTACAAACAATCTTGTATAAACATGAAATCTGTTGAAAATCACCCTCTTACAGCTTAATTTTCTTGTTTTGACACTGCATTCACCTCAACAGCTCACAGCGAAAAAAAAACATGCAAAAAAATATACTCACTTTAATCTCGGTAATTCACAATAAACCCATTCCGAGACATCTTCTTTGGATACCTCACGATGCGAATTCGCCAAATCCAGTTTATTTCCAGCGATCACAATTGGAATATCCTGTTGTCGAAATTTGTAAAAATGCGATAACGGGGACGAGGTTTGGGATTCCGTGTGTTATTTAGGTTGTGAGCGTCAAAGCAGGAAATGAAAAAAAAAGAAAAAAATATTTCTTTAATTTTCATATTAACTGAACCAAAACAGCAAAAACATGTAACTCTTTTTGATGTTGTTATTATTTTTTTTTTGATGATGAAAAAATATGTTAAATTGTAATAGAATTTATTTTAATATATTTTTTCTTAACTTTTATTTCTTTCCTCAGCATCAGAATTCTGCGAATAAGTACGCCATTAACAACAGCAGTGACAAAATAATTTTCCATAATATGAGTTTTAATGCGATTAAATGATGTAATACAATTTCGTCGAAAAAAATCTTATTACAAGGAGAAAAAATTGCTGCAGGAAACTTTTTTTTGTTGTTTTTGCAACTTTCCAAAACAATAGAAAATGATTGCAAACTCAAGCGTGTAATGCAGTGTACATTGTTGTTGCAATTACCTGAAAATCAGCTCTTTGTTCTCTAATCTCCTCGAAACATTGTTTTATATACGTGAAGCTTTGAGCCGAGGTTGTGGCATACACGAGCAAAAAAGCGTGCGCTGTCGCTATCGAAAGTCTTCGCATGGCGGGAAACTGGATGTCACCTGCTGTATCGAGTATGTCAACCTGTAATTAGAGACAGTACTAAATTAAATCGAGGAATAAAGAAAAAGAAGATTTAACAAAGACATCAAATTAAAAGTGATATAAAAAAAAGTAAGAAGAACAATGGAGACAAGAGTCAAGGATTTGTTAATAATAATGTGCTGAGTAATCTTCATGAACATCAGTTACCTTGTTAGATTTTTTTATGTAAATTTTAAAACTCTTAAGCAGACCATTTTTGTTTTAATCGCTGTTCACATTATTAAAGAGTAATTTAAAAGTTTTGAGACATAAAAGACTAATTAAAATACAATTAAGGATAACTTAAAGTTGATAGATCTACAAAATTATTCTTTTTGTATAAATTTTGAAACAAAATCGAATATTTTCATTTCTGATAAAGACTTTTAACCCAATAACTATTCAATTTTGATACATGTTATTGTTACCCCGCGTAACACTTAAGGGAATGAAAACCAAAATATCCGACCTTTTGGTTTTCAACTTGAATCTAACATCATCTCCCAATATAAATTCGTTAAATACAAAATTTCTAAATTAAATTTCGTCGATTACAAATATTTAGCTGTTATATGTTGAAAACTTTATACAAATCAAACTTTAAAAAAAAAATTAAACAAACCACTGAAAACTATTACCACAGTTAAACTGTGTTTTGTCTTCATTCAACGTAAAACAATCAATTTTAATCAAAATATCATTTTTCAACTTTCATACTTTTACATTTTCTAACAACATAATTATTTATAACAAACTTTTCGGTTTTATTAAATTAAAATAGGATCATTCATCTAATGCGCTTAAAAATGATAAGAATAATGTGAGAAATATTTCAACTTTCTCGTTTCAGCCAAAAAGTAACAAATCTTACTGCAAATGCTAATCATGCAGTTAAAAAAGAGGTTGAAGCTGACTTGTGACGACGAAAGATGAAGGATGAATGTGACGAACAGCAGTACTTATCACTCTCTTTCCTTCTCACACTCATCCCTTGCTTCAGAAGATTATCGCATAAATGAAAAGTTGTAACATGAAAATTAAATTATAACGTTTTTTTTAATCTGGTGACAGAATATTCTCTTTGCCTTTTCCCATGGAAAATGGAATAAATGATGATTATGTTAGAGGAAAAACTATTCATGTAAGCGCGCAATTTTTGTTGTCGAGCAAGCAATTTTTTTGTAAAAGGATTAAAGCGAGATTAGAGAAAAATTCGAATGAAATAGGATCAAGGACGTTACAAAGCTACTTTTTTTCCAACTCATACGAGTGATTTTTGTTAACTTCAGATCAAAAATGAAAAAGACATCGATACAAATAGAAGTTGACACTTGTAATGATGTGAAAAGAAATATGTTAAAAGGAACAATGATTATGATGATAATAAATAAAAAATGCGAGGAGGAGAACAAAAACTTGTAGAAAAATGTGCTTCGTTCTGGTTTTATGATTAAAGGATCAATTTTCATGATATACACACGCTTGCTTCGTTTCTGTTGACTGGATCATAACGGCAATAAAAGAAGGATTTATTTTTATATATTATCTCGCACAATAATAATCGTAAAAAATTTGATGAATTGAAAGTCGTGCCATGTGGCAAAGTAATGATTTGTTCAGTCATCTTATCTCACGAGCACTCATTTAAATTTTTTTTTATTAAAAATTTTCTACATTTTTGTCACATCACATTACTTCTTTTCACAATTTTATCTCGTGTTTGCGAAAAAAATTTATCTCATGCGAAAACACGTGCATTGTGCAACCGTTTATTCTGTTGATGCCGTTTTACATATAAAATATATGTTAAAATTCAATTACTTTGCATTAAATTAACATAATGTAGCATGCAAGGAGAAAAAACTTATGCACCATAATTATTATTACTACATACACGAAGCTTAATACTGAATAAGAAGAAAACACGGAACAAAGAAAAAAGCAGTTTAACAAGATAAATTAAAATCTCAAGCAAGTATCCTGCTGGCAGTGTAATGCTTAAATGAAAAGTCTCAGATGTTTCGTTTGTTCTTTGAAATTATTTCATCTTATATTCTTCTTTTTAGTCCAAGAGAATGCATATTTATAAATCGAATTAGCACTTTATCTATAATCTCTCGTTATTTTTGAATTTAATATATTATTTATATATAAATTTTCATAAAATTATATCCTTTAATGTTTCAAATGAAGAAAATATATTTTAACAAAGTATTTTAATATTAATTTTAGATCCCATTTTCTTTTCAATATTTTACTATAGATCCTAATGAATATTTCAGATGAATTAAATATTATCATTTTAATGTACAAAACCATTAGAACTATTGAATATATCTTGTTTATGTTATGTAACATATTTCATTCGTATATTTATTTTTTTGAAATAAAATTTACATGTCAATATCAAATTAACCACGAATCAAAACTGAACCAAATGATAATTACCGAGAATTTCATTCATTGGAAATTTATTTCGTTTTAAAGTACTTTCCATGAATTTATTTGAAATTTTACACAAAAATAATCAAAACTGCGATTCTTTAATCAAATTTTAATGGTTATTCATCGAATCACTCACAGTCGAAATAATATTTCTTGAATTCAAGTAGCAATAATAGACTCATCAGTATTCGAGTAAATAAACAATATTTTTACAGTATATTATATTAAATTCTATCGAATCATATACGGAACGGTATGATGGGAAATTAAAAGAATTTAAAAAGAATTTAATTAAGAAATCTTACCTTCAATGTTACAGGTCCTAAATCGTATTCTCTATTATAAAGGTCTTCTACTGTGGCTCGGTATTTATCACTGTATGTTTTTGTCAGGAATCTCTTGATGATACAGGTCTTTCCGACGCCCGCATCTCCCAGCAGGACAACGCGTGTACGTTCGAAATCCGACATTATCATCACCTTTGGGCAAATATTTCACTCTTAATTCTTTGGTTTTCTAATTATATAAATATTTTTTTTATAATTTTTAATAATTAGCTACGTTTTATTCACTACAAATTTGTATCACAATGCCTTTGATGATATTTTAATTAAAAAATATTTTATTACAAACTCAATTAATTTTTTTTCTGTTGATACGATTATGCCATAAGCCTATTTATTTCCTACTGACTGAATTATTTATCATTTAATTTGTTTGAATTTATTGAAAAGCTTTAATTCTTCATTAATTTCACGCAGTTTTAATTTATTAATTTATTTATTATTCATTATTCGTGTGACAAGTTGTTGATACGACCGTTGCTCCGATGATGCTTGACATCCTGAAAATAGTTATTTAAACAAGCATTATTACTGAATTCAAATCAATTCACATCGATAAATTGTCGCGAAACGGGATTAAAACATGACAATTAACATTTTTGACCAAATTGGCTGAATAAAACAATTTTTTTTATTGAGTGAACAACGAATAGCATTAATAATGCTCCTCTATAATGCATTATTCAACATTTTTTTGCTCAAATTCTCACGAATGTTTATTTAATATATATGACGAACGTAAGCCTCTCATGCTTATACCCATAAGACTACCCTAATTGAAATTGTGTGTGCTTGAAAAACTTTTGTAATATTTGGTCCATTTAATGTATGGGGGAAAATAAAATAAAAAAAAGTCTGACTAACGATGAAGATTGTTAAAAATACGGAGTTCGAAGAATTGTGCAACAAGCAGAAGATGAATAAAATAAAAAAGTAGAGAAAGGAAGTTGCTGTAGCAACTTGTAAAAGAGAGAAATGTTGATTTAATGAAAAATCATAACATAGAAAGTTTACTTCAATTTTGATTGTTAAAGTATATTATATTGAAAGTACCTAATTACTGCTGTTTTTCAATTGTTTGGGGCTTTTTTATACATTTTGCCATTCGTGCAACTTTTCTTGTTTACTGTAATCGCAATTAAATTTTAAAGTATATGTGCAAACTTTTTTTTTCTTACCACAATGTCAATCGCTTTAAGCCTTTCTTTGCGAAAAGACATATTCACATCATTCACTCACAACTTTTCGACAGATGCAGGTCTAAAATATCATCATTTTTTACTGTGCAACAATTTGCTGTCTCTTCCATTCAATTTAACGATTTACATATGTTTCCTTCTCTTGTCTTCTTTTCAAATATCCTCAAGCAAGTAAGTTCTACACTTACGTGTAATAATAACATCACTTCACTATTCACTGTTCTTCCATGCAATGCAACGACGAAGACGACATGTCAGTGCAAAGTATAACTAACATTGTTTCTTATCGTTTTTGTTGATGTTCCTCCTTGTCTATTTTAACTTTTCTACACTTTTTTGTGTTACTGTTGTTGTTGTTGTACTAAAACAAAACTTTCAAGTTATGCAACATCATGTTACTTACTGTAATGGATGTTGTTATTACAATCGATTCGATGATTTAATTTCATTTTTACCACACATCCATCTACACAAAGAAAAAATATTAGCATTTTTTAGCAAAAACAAAATAGAACACGATCGATCGTTGGCATGAAGCCCGCTCCATAACATAATTCTAAAATAATTATATTTTTAATGTTATTTTAATCTTAATGAAGTTTTATGCTTGCGAAAATGGGAACAAATTGTTTTGGCTTGAAAAGTTGCTCTACAAAGCGTTAATAAAAAAGAAAGTAAAAAAAGGAGACGCCCGACTAAATTTTAAAGTTTCTCCCTTTGTTACATAATAAAATAATGTTTAACAACTTAACTCACTACAAACTTTTATTGCGTTAAACGGTAGCATGAAAAGACGCTTCACTGCTAATTTTGTGCAAACAAAGAATACAAACAAAAACACAAAATAAAGTACAGCTCGTTGTGTTACCTGCATTTTTTGTAACTTTATGGGCTTTTCTCTCGATTTTCTCGTTACATTCCTTTGTAACGCCATTTTAATAGGTAACTACGACGCAAATTGTTAGGAGTATATTATTAACAGTTGATTGAATTTTGAATTTAAATCGATTCATAACAGTTCGTTACATTTTTTGTTCCAATAAGCAGCAAAATAAATGAAAATCCGTAGGTCAAGAATCACAAAACCTATTCAAATCCGAAATAAAGCTACAGATGATGGCAACTCGTAATAAAATTATTATTAGTATTGGGCTTTTGACTGTGAATTTATTTGATTTTAGTTCAATTGTCATTTTTATCGTGCTGTAAAATATGATAAAAATAACAAAATATGTAAACAAATATTATGAATAAAAAGTTAATTTACATTTTCGCTATTTTTAATATTTTTTTGCAGTGTAGACTAAACAATCCATATTCAAATAAACAAATTTTTTGTATTGCGAATAATTTTCATTTTCAAGCTTTCAATATTCAATTTCATAAGGCTTTTTGAAAAATATTCGCATTTCAATTTGTTGGTTGTTTGAAAACTGTCGTAAACAAATGTTTTATGCAATATTTGTTTGTATGAAGAACGAAGAGTTTGTATTGCCAACACAAAGAATCGGTGTAGAGTAATGGGAGAAAATGTAACAGATTGTCATAATATTGCGATAATATTTAGATTTTACTGTGACAATTTACAAATTAAGTATTGGAAATGTTCGTTGCCATGTTACGGAACGTATTTGAATCTTATATGTGTAAATTGAGCTCCAAACATTATTTTAACTATTAAAAACTTACTTCAAACGACTTGTTTTGACATTTCTCGAGAGACTTTGTAACCAATTGTCACTTTTATTCGTCATTTAACTAAAAATAATGAATTTTCCACAAAAGTTTTATTCAAATGTCGCCACACTGAAAACTTTGCCAAGCAGTTAAATGGCAACGTAGGAAATGTGTGTGAAAAAATGTGTCAAATGAACGATAAGAAAAGTAGTTCGGTTTCATTTATTCCGAAAAATTAAACGAAAAAATATTTCCCCGAAACGAAATGTCGTAAATAAAGTTAAGCAATTTCATTACGCAACAGCTAAATCACTTGCCTTAAGATATTTGTTGTCCCTTGTTACGTTGCGATAAAATCTATAAAATGCCGAAAACGATGAAATGGGAAACGATTTGACTTAGTTGTTTCTCTACTTAGCAATCAAATGTGCGTGCGTTGAAATTTTCAAGGATCTTCTCAATCCGAAGAAAAAAGAAGAAAAAAAAAATTAAATAAAAGCAATTAAAAAGAATTACAAACAATTTTCTTCTGTTACATCTGTCAACAACCGCTGCTCTTTTCCTTCCTTCCTCCTCCTTCGCTATTTGTGTACAATAACTAACTTGCAGCAACATTCAGAGGTAAACAATTACAAAGTAATCTTTTTACACAAAAACCTGGAGGGATGCGAAAAATCAATTCATGATAAAGAAATTCAATCAAAGATCAAACAGAAAACTGATTGCGGGGAGGTTTGTAACTTAAGTCGTCGTCCAGATGAAAAGAAATGTCATAAGCAATAAATTGGAAAAAAAGGAAATCGTGGGTAAGCAACCACGAAATTGATTGATTTTCTCGCTTTTTTATGTCTGTCCAGCACCTGCTGACTGAAGTTTACGTACCCAAAGCACACTTTACTAATTTATTTCTGTTTTTATTTATTTCTTTCCGTAAATAATAAAAGTATCAGGAAACTTTTGCTGTTTTAATGCTTATGAACAGTGATTGAAACGTTGAACGGAAACCATTGTAGCACGATTATCGGGATTTTCTTATCCATCATTGCAAGTAAATTACTGCAATGACAGAACAAAAAGGAAAATCATGTTTATAAAGTTTACAATTGATGATCGCTGCACCTCATACCATAAAAAAATGTAAAAAGAAAAATAAAAAAAAAATTTTTTAAATAACGTCCGAAGTTTTCAAAATAAAGTCGACCAACTCCGTGCTAAACTCCAATTTTTTTGTAGTCGACTCCGAGTCGACTCTATCAAAACTCATGGAAATCATCTTCAGAATGACTTTTTATTCAGTTTCAAGCTTAAAATTGCTCGAAAATTAACTTGCAAAATTTATCACGATTTTAAGTCAGCATGAGAAGAGAAAATAAGAATGGAAATCATCTTCAGAATGACTTTTTATTCAGTTTCAAGCTTAAAATTGCTCGAAAATTAACTTGCAAAATTTATCACGATTTTAAGTCAGCATGAGAAAGAATCGTGAAAAATTTTATTTGTTCGAATATTGAGAAATCATGAATGGAAATCATCTTCAGAATGACTTTTTATTCAGTTTCAAGCTTAAAATTGCTCGAAAATTAACTTGCAAAATTTATCACGATTTTAAGTCAGCATGAGAAAGAATCGTGAAAAATTTTATTTGACTTGCAAAATTTATCACGATTTCAATTCAGCATGAGGAAGAATCGTGAAAAATTTTATTTGTTCGAAAATTGAGAAAATATGAATGGAAATCATCTTCAGAATGACTTTTTATTCAGTTTCAAGCTTAAAATTGCTCGAAAATTAACTTGCAAAATTTATCACGATTTTAAGTCAGCATGAGAAAGAATCGTGAAAAATTTTATTTGTTCGAAAATTGAGAAAATATGAATGGAAATCATCTTCAGAATGACTTTTTATTCAGTTTCAAGCTTAAAATTGCTCGAAAATTAACTTGCAAAATTTATCACTTTTAAGTCAGCATGAGAAAGAATCGTGAAAAATTTTATTTGACTTGCAAAATTTATCACGATTTCAATTCAGCATGAGGAAGAATCGTGAAAAATTTTATTTGTTCGAAAATTGAGAAAATATGAATGGAAATCATCTTCAAAATGACTTTTTATTCAGTTTCAAGCTTAAAATTGCTCGAAAATTAACTTGCAAAATTTATCACGATTTTAAGTCAGCATGAGAAAGAATCGTGAAAAATTTTATTTGTTCGAAAATTGAGAAAATATGAATGGAAATCATCTTCAGAATGACTTTTTATTCAGTTTCAAGCTTAAAATTGCTCGAAAATTAACTTGCAAAATTTATCACGATTTTAAGTCAGCATGAGAAAGAATCGTGAAAAATTTTATTTGACTTGCAAAATTTATCACGATTTCAATTCAGCATGAGGAAGAATCGTGAAAAATTTTATTTGTTCGAAAATTGAGAAAATATGAATGGAAATCATCTTCAGAATGACTTTTTATTCAGTTTCAAGCTTAAAATTGCTCGAAAATTAACTTGCAAAATTTATCACGATTTTAAGTCAGCATGAGAAAAAATCGTGAAAAATTTTATTTGACTTGCAAAATTTATCACGATTTCAATTCAGCATGAGGAAGAATCGTGAAAAATTTTATTTGTTCGAAAATTGAGAAAATATGAATGGAAATCATCTTCAGAATGACTTTTTATTCAGTTTCAAGCTTAAAATTGCTCGAAAATTAACTTGCAAAATTTATCACGATTTTAAGTCAGCATGAGAAAGAATCGTGAAAAATTTTATTTGTTCGAAAATTGTGAAAATATGAATGGAAATCATCTTCAGAATGACTTTTTATTCAGTTTCAAGCTTAAAATTGCTCGAAAATTAACTTGCAAAATTTATCACGATTTTAAGTCAGCATGAGAAAGAATCGTGAAAAATTTTATTTGTTCGAAAATTGAGAAAATATGAATGGAAATCATCTTCAGAATGACTTTTTATTCAGTTTCAAGCTTAAAATTGCTCGAAAATTAACTTGCAAAATTTATCACGATTTTAAGTCAGCATGAGAAAGAATCGTGAAAAATTTTATTTGTTCGAAAATTGAGAAAATATGAATGGAAATCATCTTCAGAATGACTTTTTATTCAGTTTCAAGCTTAAAATTGCTCGAAAATTAACTTGCAAAATTTATCACGATTTTAAGTCAGCATGAGAAAGAATCGTGAAAAATTTTATTTGTTCGAAAATTGAGAAAATATGAATGGAAATCATCTTCAGAATGACTTTTTATTCAGTTTCAAGCTTAAAATTGCTCGAAAATTAACTTGCAAAATTTATCACGATTTTAAGTCAGCATGAGAAAGAATCGTGAAAAATTTTATTTGTTCGAAAATTGAGAAAATATGAATGGAAATCATCTTCAGAATGACTTTTTATTCAGTTTCAAGCTTAAAATTGCTCGAAAATTAACTTGCAAAATTTATCACGATTTTAAGTCAGCATGAGAAAGAATCGTGAAAAATTTTATTTGACTTGCAAAATTTATCACGATTTCAATTCAGCATGAGGAAGAATCGTGAAAAATTTTATTTGTTCGAAAATTGAGAAAATATGAATGGAAATCATCTTCAGAATGACTTTTTATTCAGTTTCAAGCTTAAAATTGCTCGAAAATTAACTTGCAAAATTTATCACGATTTTAAGTCAGCATGAGAAAGAATCGTGAAAAATTTTATTTGTTCGAAAATTGAGAAAATATGAATGGAAATCATCTTCAGAATGACTTTTTATTCAGTTTTAAGCTTAAAATTGCTCGAAAATTAACTTGCAAAATTTATCACGATTTTAAGTCAGCATGAGAAAGAATCGTGAAAAATTTTATTTGACTTGCAAAATTTATCACGATTTCAATTCAGCATGAGGAAGAATCGTGAAAAATTTTATTTGTTCGAAAATTGAGAAAATATGAATGGAAATCATCTTCAGAATGACTTTTTATTCAATTTCAAGCTTAAAATTGCTCGAAAATTAACTTGCAAAATTTTTCACGATTTTAAGTCAGCATGAGAAAGAATCGTGAAAAATTTTATTTGACTTGCAAAATTTATCACGATTTCAATTCAGCATGAGGAAGAATCGTGAAAAATTTTATTTGTTCGAAAATTGAGAAAATATGAATGGAAATCATCTTCAGAATGACTTTTTATTCAGTTTCAAGCTTAAAATTGCTCGAAAATTAACTTGCAAAATTTATCACGATTTTAAGTCAGCATGAGAAAGAATCGTAAAAAATTTTTTAAAATTTGGAGTTCAATAGAGCAGACTCAACTCTACTCTAATAATTATTAGAGTCGACTCGGAGCAAACTATGAAAACTCCAAACGTTATTTTTAAAAATATAAAAAAAATATTTTAAAAAAATATAAAAAGAAATATTTAAAAATAAAAAAATTAAAAAAATATAAAAAAAAATATTAAAAAATATATTAAAAAAAAATTAAAATATAAAAATTGAAAAAAAAAAATTTTTTTTGAAGTTTTTAACGTCATGACAGATATTTTAGGGCAAAATCAATTCTTTTAATTCTTTTATCATTTTGAAATAAACAATTTTCATGCCGTTCTTTAATTCATGACAATCAATAATTGATATATTGACTTCGTGCGATGACAACTCAACCAAAAACAATTCTGAAACAGTTTTGGTTTTGTCTGTCAATAAAGTTAATATTCAATTCAATTATCACTTAATTGCATAATGAGGGACCCTTCCAAAGCGTGGTATGCAGTTAGACGACCTCCCATTGTGTCATTTAAAGAAAGACAGGAAAAATAAATCTGTTTCATTGGAGCTCAACTCGATAACAACTTATTTGACAGACGCCTAGTTTATTGCACGCTGTGTTCATTGTAAAATACTCGTTACAAGAACAAACACATTTTCGCTTTTGTTGTCTGAAACTTCAGTTTATCGCAAAGAGTTAATACAAAACTATTCCATTTGCTAAATGGACAACACATGGAGCTCGAAGACTGTGTGTGTTATTTGTCTACGCACTCAATTTTCACGATAATGATGATGTTTTTACCGTACGAAGGAAACATGATTGCTCGTACTCATTTTCACTCACTTCGCACAATGCATGGCAGTCTGCTTGGCATGTGATAATTCGAAGAGGAAATTAGAAACAGAGGATTTTTGTGTTTAGTCATGTGTTAATATGAAAGTAAATTATGGTTGGATTAATAGATTTTTAGTGTATGTTGCCAATGTTTAGTGAAAACACATACAAAAACGCTTCATATTGTTTTTATGGCAGAGCATTTGTCGAATGCATGTGTTAGAATGAACGTGAAAAAAATTTCAGTGAATAGACTATTTTTCAGGTTTTGTCGAGTAGATAACACGTCGTTCAAAAAAAGTTTTATTTTTATTTTTCAACTTTCCATCAAACCATCAATGAGATATTTTTCAATTTTTAAGCTGAAGAACCATCAAATTCGATATTCGAGAAAAAATTCCGTATTTTTTACGTTTTTTTTTCATATTTTTCAATTTTCAAGCTTAACACTATCCAATAGACTTTGGAAAATATTTTCCCTATTTTTTTAAAGTATTTTAATATTTTAAAATTTTTAAGCTGAAGAACCATTAAATAAATATTTAGTATTTGTTGATCAATGTTCAAACTAAAAAACGACCAAATAGTTGAAATATAAGAGGTAGTTATGATGCATTTTCAAATTTATCGTACTCATGAGTATTTGAAGCAAAAAAAAATACGAAAAATGATTTGAAATTCGAATAATTTTACTCAAAAAGGCTATTAAGAGTTTTTTAACGAGAATTAATGGGCGATAACCACAAAAAGGTGATAATATCGCTTTTAATGATGGTACAATTTATCACTTGGTTGACAAATAATGTGGTCTAATTAACATGAAATTATGTCTCGAAACTGTTTTGAAAAGTAAATATTTGTACTCCGAGACGACAAAAAAAAATGTACGTGAGTCAGATGTTCGAAATTTTACCACAACTTTGTCCTGTTTCACAACTGACATAAAACATAAAGTTGAACTGTTTAAATGGCTTCTCTCCTACCTTATCGTCTCCTATTTATATCCATGACAACACATTCAGTCGTTGCTGTTGTTGTCCATGATGTCGCGAATGACATTTATTAGGGTCATTTCTTCACAATTTACGGCAAAATTTACCGAAATAATAACACGAGCGATAGCACGAGCCATTTGTTTCCCCAAAATGTTGGTCATACAATCTTGACTATCTTCCAAAAAACACACACACGAAAAATTATTATCAACAGCATTCAACTAAAATTTGCATATACCTTTGTAAGCAAACATTTTTAGTGCAGCAACTAAACTACATTGTTCCATTGACCATGGCAAATTGTTTCAACAGCATGCACTTTACTGCATGTTAATGAATAATAATAGGTATCAAGCTGTGATAGTGCATCGGACAATTTATGCCAATACCGGATCGGAAAATAACACATTGTAATGAACTAATTGTCAAGATTTTAATTTTATTCACAACAGGATTTCTGACGTTGAAGATTTGGAAATTTCTCGTTTGATCTCATTGGAAAAATTTTCTCAAGTGACTTTGAAATTCGCATTTCGTTTGTTTGAAGTTACTTCGACGCACGACAAAAACCCAAACAAGTGGAAAATTATAATTAAAAAAGTATATATTTTCATCAATCTTCAAGCCAAACCATCTCAGATCACGAAGTAGGTGAAAATAACAAAGCAATAACAAGATATTAATAACTTTTTTCTTTCCTTTTGTTCCAATCGAGACTCTTAGACAAAAAAAAATCAAGCAACAACGTGACGCAAAGGTTTTCCCATAGCAACATGTTACACGAGTTGTCGAGATCCAACAAAAAAACGGCATTTTCTGGTCGATATGCCCTTTTACACACACAAAATCGCTACATTTTGCGTCACTTGTTTGATTGGGACTAAATATACACGCCGAAGATGCTTGTGTCTATGGCAATGTGTTCTCCTGAATAAAAAACGGTAATAAATTAAATATGCCATTTCCATGCCAGAATATATAACACATAATAATGATACACTCATCCAGACTCGACAACGAAAAACGAAGAACCTAAATGATCATTCATGTGTGAATAATTATTTAGTAGATAGAATTTATATTTCGTTTGATCTTTTTGCCTATATGGGAAATGTTCGTGTACAAATAGAATTTAAGGATGCGATGATGAGAAGAATCGTTGCCCGATGTAATGGGACGAATAATCAAACAAAAACAATGAAAAATATATTTTTTACGAATTTCAGTGAAAAGAAAGCAACTGGAGACGACTTATGAACAACAGCACGTGTCGCAAATGTCGCAGTTTGTCAACCCTGATAGTGAAATTTTATCCCAGATTTTGTATCATCAACCTCAAATTGAGACATACACAGAAAAAATGAAAAAAATATCAACTACTTAGGGACCCAATCAAGTGATTTTACTTCGAAAAAGGGTTCACTCGAATTAATTCTCATTAATTCCGACATTGATAGAGTAATTTTTGATGAATACGTTTTTTTTCCAATTTCTCGATGAATAAATATTTGTTCGCGTAAAGTTCAGATACACAAGTAAAACAAAACTTTTCTCGCGTGTCATACAAAGTCGAAATGCATGCACAGGAGAAATGTCGCCCGAAGACATGTTGTGTGTGTGGAAATGTGTATTTTATGTGCAAACGTGACATCCTATTATGATGAAATGAATACAGTTCACACACATGAAAGGTTAGCTTCTCAAATAACTCGCTTGTTTTTTTATGCAAACTGGTTGGCTATATCAACTCATTTCATTCGCGCATCATTGTTGATTTTTCACTTTCATGTATTTTTCCAAGAATTTGTTCATTCTATCAATTTTTATGTGTCCTTTTCACTTAAATTTTTAAATTTGAAATTTGAAAAATTCTCCTAAAATAAAATTTAATTTCTCTTTTTTAATTTACAAAAAATGCTTTATTTTTTTTTCATTTTATTGTTTTTTTGTTCATTTTTTGAAACAATGCGAACAATATTTGCTTCGTTGATGGGTGACAATTGTCTCAACGTTTCAATTTATTTTCATTTCTGTTCTTTTATTTATTTTTATTTTGTATATTGCGTGAATAAAAAAAAAATGTACAAATTCAAATAAACTTTCACTTTTTTCGTTGTTTTATTTGATGTCATTTTTATGATGTCCTTGCTTTATACATTTTACTTTTCGAAACAAACAAAAAAACGACAACACAGTTGAAGAAAAATCACAGACAGGCGCGGTCATTACATTAAGTACAATTAGATGGGGTGACAATGAGTAATTTTAACGACGTTCATCTGTATAAATAACTTTCATTTGCATATTAAATAAGACTTTTTTTTTTGAAAAAAGTGCTATTAAACGAACGTCTTCAGTATCAAATTCATTGTTCATTCCTTAGAAAAAGAGCTTTATGGTGTTTGGCGATATCTTGCCAACTTGTCTTTGTTATTTGCTGAATGCAATCAAATAGGACACAAAAGAGGAGGAACATTTTGAACAAATAATACTGCTCGTTATGTATATTAAACCAGTTGAGTGAACAAAACAAAAGTTTACAATGTAATCTAATGTAATAATTTCAGATAATGATCTGTGTGAGTAAGTACCAAGTGAATGACATCCTTTGTATATAATTTAACTATAGCCAAAAATATACATATGTAGTTCGATATGCTTTTTGTCACGATGACAAGCGATACATTGCAATAAAATATTCAGACAATCGCCAGACATGTTTGGTATTCGGTCAAAAACGTTTGATTAAACTTTAATATAGTTGTGTGTGGGGACGTCTGGCATTTTATTCATTTATTTCAACAACATCAAAACCTTGAGCTTGTTGTTCTTCAATTCTTTTCAGAAACACGTTGCGGTAGAATCCCAACAAAATTTTTGATTGTTTGTCAAAATCGTTGTAAATATCAAACAAATTCACGTTCGGCAACTCGTGTTACCTTTGGCTCTCATCATATTGCAGCAATTTAAGGTTAGAATTCATATTTTAACAAAAAATTCGCTTCGATACCAAATGAAGTCTAATAGGTGTTCAATATATGATTTGATAAAAAATATTTGGGCGCCTGATTTTTATTTTTTTTTATCAAGTTATTTCGTGAAATGAACGGGAACGTAAACGAATTTCAAAATTGAATTTTTGTATCAATTCAAGAATGATTGGATTATTATTTTTATATCCGAATAAACTTCCGGTTTGACAATTGATTTTTTCTTTCGTGGTATCAAAAGAATTAGATTTTTTTTTCGGATAAAAAACAAATACAATTTTGGTTTTTTGACTCATCAGTTTTGTTTTGTTATAAAAAAGAACAAAGAAATTTCCAAAGAAAATTTTTTGTAACTCTCTCATTTCTCTTAAATTAGAGATTATTTAGACTTTTAAATATATAACATAAGACATATGAAATTTTGAAAATAATTTTCTAAATAATCTCGTTATTTAATGAGATTATAGAAAAAAATCTCACAACAAATCCTGAAAACTTTTTAAGTCTTTACTCAGACAGCATTATTGAACGAATGAGAAATTGATTTAGGCGTCTATTTCATCAGCTCAATCATCAAAGGGACCTTTTAAATATGATACAAACATCTTCTCTCACACGTTATCCAACACAGTAAGTTGATATGTGTTTCATACACTTCATCTCATTTCGTCTCATGATAGCTCTATAAACCAATGGATTCTTTGTTATCATATTAAATATTTAAAGATATTTTACCATTCCTCCTTTTTCTACCTATCCGTCGCTACTCTTTGTTTTTCTTTGTTTGATGATGAACGATTCTGCTGAAATTCTCTACAACGCAACACAGTTTATTACGTGATGAAATGAAAATCTTTTTTTGAAATAAAATCAAGTAGGGGAAATTAAATTCTCGGGGATGCCTTAATAGATTGCCAAACGTCGTTAAAAGAAAGGAGTTCATCAAATCATTATTTTATTAATTTGTTCGAGCACGTCTTCGAAAACATTTCATAGTTCTAATTTTGTAACGATTTTTCGTCGGGAACGATAGACGTTCAATTGATAGAAAAACATTATTTCCGCTTTTGATGTGTTTGTTTTTGTCTTTCCTTTTTCAACTGGAATTCGTCACAAATTCTATTTCACTTGAGAAAAAAAGGAAAAGTGACATACATTTTTCTGCATATAAAATAAGTCTTGAATTTCGCATGCAAGGCAATTTTATTTTAAGGACTTGCTTTTTTCCTACAAAAAAAAAGAATCGGAAATGGATGAAACTTAAATGATTTCCACAAAAAAAATTTCAAACAAAAATCGATCGGAAGTTTTTGAGTTTTCATACGGAAAATCGGGTCACCTTTTTTACGACGACTTAATAAATTTTCCGGTTGTTAAATGGCTCGACAAATACGATTTTTATAGAGTTCTCGATGATAATTGCATTTCACGTAGAAGAAAAAAAAATCGAACACATCAACAAAAAAATGAAAAAAGAAACAGAGCAAAACGAATTGCGATACAAAAAAAACTTGAACGAGAATAAAAGGAAATTTTTGGTTTCAGCAAAAAGTTTTAACGATAAATACAAAGGATACCTAAGATGTTGAAATAAGGCTTTTTGTTTATGATTTTTTTCTGTCTCTCCGTTGAAAATCGGGAAATTCTCGATAAATTGTGCAACACGCAAACATCAATGTGTCAATATCAATTCCACAAGTTGACAATATCAAGTCTACCTGATTCTCCTAATAATGACTTGGAGCATAAAAGAGTCACGTCTAAATATGTGTTGGAAAATCAAATTCATAGTACCTGCGAGACGTGACTATTTTAAGATATCTTTTATTTGAACAATTTCTCAATCAACTTGTACTTTTCTCTATTTCATTCACAATTACTTTTATTTATTAACTTTGTGATTTATGGAGAAAACGGCGTACATTTAAATATGACCATTTTTCATTTTCATATATTGGGATTTTTCCTAATCGGATGCATATGAACGTTTTCAACACATTATTTTTGTTTAGCAAACTTTATGGTCCAGCAACCAATTAATGATTTATGGAGAAACTGGTAAATATTGCAATATGGCGCAATTCACACGTTTTTTGTGGCGCATAAAACTCCCAACGCGATCATTTTCATTTTTCAACTATCTCTCAACGTTACTTTTTTACTGTGTGAAAGCAATAAATGCCAATAAAATGTCAACATGTTTATTATTTTAACGGTGAAAAACCACACAAATGTTCATTTTCAGCAACGTAAACAATAACAATGACGTTCATTGTTATATGTACTTGCAGTTTCGAAAAGTCAAAATCAGGAATTTTAAATAAAAATTACAAAAAAAAAAAATCTCAAAAATCTTTTAAATAAAAATTATAAAAAAATTCTTAAAAAGGTCTTGAAAAATTAAAAATTTTATTTTTTAAAATAAGTAAAAAATAAAATATTTAAAATTAAAATAAAAAAAAATTATTAATAAAATTCTAATAATATTTTTTTAATCTTTGTAATTTATTTTAATTTTATTTTTAAAAATTTTTAAAAAATAAAAAAGAAATTAAAAAAATTGAATTATTTTTTAGAAAAAATAAACTTGTTCACATCATCCCATTTGTGTAATTCAAACCACTTCAGTCCGAAAAGGTTAAAAAAATCAAAAGAACACTTAAAAACGAAATTCGATCGTGATATTTCACATTTTTATATGAAAATTTCAGAGAAACACGTAAAGTGCACTGTATGTAGGATGCAATAAATAAAGCAATACCCATAAATAAATAGTACCAAATAAAAGCCTAAAGGAAAAACTTTTTTCCGCAGTTAATATTTATTTTTTTACACACTCCAAATTTTGAATTGAATCACTCAAGTGTCTTATCTTTTCACAAAAATAAGTCACAGAATTTTTTATTTTCTCGAATTTAGTCAAAAACGAAGCAAAAAATTGTCTGCTGTTATTGTAAATAAAAATAAAGATTTACCTTCTGTTTGTGATATTTTTCGTGTCTCTTTCAATTTCCTGTGTATTTCTGCTTTAAATCAATATATCGTCTGAATCACGTTTTTTGCCTCCTTTTTCTTGCACTGAACTACACTACTCTATTATTATTAGATTTTTATGCATATTTTTTGTTGTGTGATGATAGATGCTTGCCCCAGTTCGTGCCTCATAGAGAAATGAATAAGACACACAAAAAATATTTTAATGCGTGCACGATTATCTATTTCTTTTCTGATTATTATTAAAATTAGAACATGATCACTGACGTACAATTGAAACGTTAATATATATAATAATAAATCGTATAAAAAAGGAGACGACACTGTCGAAACTTGATATTTGTTAGATGGTGACATAAATCATGATAAATTTTCGCTTTACGATTATTTTTATAGGAATAAAATTTAATACTGGCAATTTTTTTTTGCAGTCAGTAAAAATTTATTTTACAAACACTCACAAAAAATAACAGTAACTTTTATGATTATAAGATATATGTGTATTTGTGTTAAAGTGCGCTCGTTCTTTTATTTATTATTTTTTGATATGAACACCACGACCCTCTTCGAGAGACTGAACTGAACTGAACTGAATGCTGGGTGTGTAAATAAAAAAGTTGTAATAAACGGGAAAACCAAAAGTTCGTCGACCATTTGTATATGCATAGGCATTCCCAAGCTATCTAGGATACCGTGAGTAAATTTTCTCTCTCTCTCTATCTCTCTCTTTGAACACTTGGCAAGGAAAATTGCGAGAGAAAAGTGTTTTGTGTACAGCGAAGTTGTCATGCCAACCAACATCCCGTTGCTCTTTTGTTGATGTCTGCTAACTACTACGGTGTTTATCGAGTTTTACGATGTCAGGTCGCTCGTGCAATGCTATGTCTATGTTGATCCGACTTTACCTTAAAAAAAAATATTGTAATAGTCTTGTATTTATTTAGTTTTTGCTTCTTGAATTCCTTCGTAGGTAAGTACGTCAACCATACATTTTACCCTTTTCATACGCAAAAGTAAAAGGATAATGTGCAATGATTCTATTTATTATTGAGTAACGATAACAACAGCAGCATTGAACTATTAGCATTGAATATTTATGCAAATTCCCACAATCTTCTTATGCATACTTATGAACACACAAAATAAATGGACAAAAATTCAAAAACCCATTTGAGTTATTTGGTCAATTTCCCAACCATCTCTTAAAAAGCATTCAATAGTCAAGGCAAATCAGATTACTAACCAGCCTTTTGTTTTTGACCTATCTTTCGAAATTACACACACAACCCCAATATATATGCATAACAACAATATTGATAAAAGATAAAATCAAAAGGATTATTATTAACTTATTCGGTAATGAAATTTTGTTTATTTAAACGCAGGATACTTGTTAATGAACAGTAATTAATTTATGTGTCCATATAATAATAAAATAAGTTCACCGTTGAATATTAAAAAAAATATGCAAACAATTTAAAGCAAATTAAATGTTTATTTTTCGTAATAAATGTGTTGACGTGACATGTTACGCCATAAAGAAAAAGTTGTTGACATTATAATTATGTGATCATGTTGTTTTCGATGAAAAGCTTGAAGGAGTGACAATGTTAAAGAGTTAATTATAAAATATTCAATAGGTATGTATTTTTTCGTAAAAGAAACCTTTTAAATCTCTAATAGCACCCACACTGAAGCAATAATTTTGCCTTTTATTGTAAAAATTAATGAATTTTCTCCAATATTATTAAAATAGATAAATATAATGAAAAATTAAACTTCAAAGGATGTTAAAAAAAATAATGAAAAGGTATACTTACCTATTGAATTACAAAAGAGATGCAATATCGACCAATCTGCCTTTAAATTTTATAACTTTTTATCCTGAGACTTGTTTTAACAATTTCATTGTTGATCTTAGCTGTTTTCATGAAATTCAAAATTTTTAGTTGTTTTCATAGAAATTCGATTTTATGCAAAAACAACTTGTTTAGTTATAATTCGTCTGAGTACATTCTGTGGTTTAATTAGATTCGTTAAAATATTAATGTAATTTTGACAATTACAATGTCGCCCTTATAGAAATGGTATATGATATGTTTGTAACAACAAAAGTTGTGTTTCTCTTTAGCCGGTAGCAAAATTATTGTAAATTGACAAATGTTTTCGTGGAAACAAACATATTTTATGGTTTTGTTGAGTTTAAAGTCACTTGAAATTAAATTAGAATTTGTGATAATGAACTTGGCAGTATTGTGAAACAGACAAATATTTGCCATTTGAACCATAAACAATAAAGTCAGAATAATGTTATCCCACGTCGGTACGTTTAAAGATACAATTAACAAATTTTCCGTAATTAACTCCCAAAATTATCTTTCAATCAGCCTCTGGCGCTAACACAAAACGATTGTAATGAGAAAAAACAAGCATGATGAGCAACTACTGTAAACGCATTCATTTTCAAATATGCAGTTGACATGGCAATTACTAAATTGGTGCACACGTGAAGGAATTTTTTACATTAAATTTTGCTCTGTTCTACTTTTCGCATTTTAACACACAGAATTCTCATCCGAATTGAAATTCTGAAAATTAAAAAAAAAATTGTGTGAAAATTCTTTTAAAAGTTCGATTAAAATTTGAAGAAAGTTTTAATTATTACCAAGATCTCGATTCCTCAAGGCGTTAAAATTTCATAGAATTTTCAAGAATATTTGGGTTGCAAGTACCTTTTAATCCAACACATTCTACGTTGATAACATTTATGCAATTCACTCGCGCGGCAAATTCCACAAATATTTCATCGTGCAATGTCACACGATAAAGACACGATATTGCATTAAAACTTTCGAACAATTTCTGTTTTACATAACTTGCATGTACTTGTGCTCCTGAAACAAAATTAAAAGGCGCCCATGCAGCAAACAACTCAAAATGCCATCGTTAGTATCGAACTAATTTGCGTTTAAAGTTTTGGGGATAAAATCTATTTACACATACTTCCTTCATCATATGTCGACAATATTTTATAGTAAATGTTAAGTTGATGAAAAATTTCACAAAAATTCTTGTTAAGCATTTAGTTTGGAAAGATTTTATGGTTCAGGTTACCTCAAATATGCCGTTCTTTGATGAATTTTCAAGTATTAATTAAAAGGTAGCTATAACTTACCCTTTGTCATGGCAATGTCCTTGTTCGAATATTACCGGGATAAACTTGCAGTTTTGCGTAAAGCAATATTTGCATTGTTAGAACCAACTCGTTATAATTACGTTTTTGGAGTCAAGCCTGTGTCTATAATATCAAAAAAACATTTTCTGCCTACCTTTTTTTCTGCGAATATTTTCAAAGTGAAAACTACCACTTTGTGTCAATTAAAAACAAATTAAAAACTTTGTCGTGTAGCACATTTTGTATTTAATTAGTGATCTGTGAACCGTTATTAACATTTTTGCAGAGTTCTCGTTTCATCTCTCGACAAACAAATTATTATTCTCGCACTACAAATTATTCAAAATGTTCATTTTTTGCGTTATTGTTTGCGGAAAAAACATGAACAACGTAAAAAAAAACATTGAGCAATTAGTTCAGATTTTTTACTCGTGTTTCGGATTTATTTTTCGAGATTGACATTAATAGAAATTTAAAACGCTAAAATATAAACTACGGAAATGAGGAAAATTTTTAACTAAAAACATGAAATTGTGGTAAAGTTTACATATGCATATACAAGTGATTATGACAGCGAATCATGTGGATTGGAGCAGAATCTCGTAATTAACTGTTGCTATGATATGAGAAATATGTGAGTCTATCCTTCCAAAAGTGATCAAAAGAACAAAAATTTTTCAATAAAAGTGCATTTATTTAATATTACTTTTGAAAAAGTTGTGATTTGTTGAAAAATTGGAAATAATTCGTTCATTTTGCAAAAGTCTCTGAGATATTTGTACATATTACGAAATGTCACAAAATTGGTGCTGCAAATAAATGACAAACGTATCAATATCAAAATAAATTTCCGACATAAAATCAAATAAATAAATCGAGAACTTTGCGTTCAAATTGATATCTGAGATGCACTTTTCATTTATATCGGAACACAATGCCTTTGTGTTTGCATTGTTATAAGAGTGAAGAGATATGACAATAGAAAATTGTGAGTAATACATCTGATATCTCTTCTTATATTGCTTTGAAATGCAGTAGCATGCCAAAGTGCTCATTTTATTCTTTTTTTCCTTGCCAATGAAAATATGTGTCGAACAAAAAAAATTTCTAAAACAGTTAAGAATTATATTTTTTAGATTTTTTTTTGTGTCGTGAATTTATTATTTAATAAAATAATTAAAAAAAATTAATAATAAAAAAAAACTTTCCATAAGGATATCTCTTATGGTTTTACCGGTTTTCATAAAGTAAAATTTAAAATAAATTTTTATTATTAAAAATTTTAAATAAAAAAAATTTAAAGAGCTTTTCATTTTGATGATTATTTTTTGTGTTATCGAAAATTATCTTTTTTTTTATTAAGAATATTTTCGATTAAAATAATTAAAAAATTAATGAAAATTATTTTCCTTTTGAGACGAACGAAATTGATAATTGTGTATCAACGAATTTGTCTTCGGCTGAAATTTATACAAGTATTTGAATACGATACATATTTGTTTATAAAACAATCCGAAAACTCGAAGGAAATTTTAATGCTTTTCCATGGAGTACAATGAAAATCTTTGTCGCTTGTGTTTGGAAATTGACTTTGATGCTCAAAACCATGAAATTTCCATGAATGTCATCAATGCTCTCAAGGATATTTTTAAAATACGGGTAAGAATCAACAAGTGTCTGTGAAATTTAAAACTTTTTGTTAAATAAAATGTTTTTTTTAGCTTTTAGATTCATCAAATGAAACTTTGCCACGCCATTTGTGCTCTTCATGTTCAACTACAGTGTCTCATTTTTACTCATTTTATATTGAAAAGATGGCAAATCAAACAAAACTCCTTTTGGGCCTCGAAAAATTCGGATTGGCAAAAAATAATGTTTCAAGGACCTTCGATGAAAACGATTCAGATTCAACAATCAGCATCGATGAGAGTCAATTTGATTCGAGGATAGTAAAAGAAGATGAACGATGCAATTCTAACATTGGCGTTGAATCGGAAATACAGGAGCAACGATCAAATGCTGAGGAAAATTCCATAGAAGAAGTTGATTCACAAAGTTCAATTCATATCGAGAGTGATGATGAAAGTAATCTTCTTTTGCAAGTAACAAAACCAAAATCTTTAGTCGACTCGTATGACACTCTTTCAACATTTACATCTCAAGAGACCTATGTTAGTGACGATTTCGCGAATGATCCAACTTATACGCCTTCTGAAAGTATGATAGCAAGTCAAAGCTCAACAATATCCTCGTCGTCTAATTCAAAATCAACATCCAATGAGGAAATTACACAAAACGAAACTCAACCCAATAGTCAAGAGTCACGAGACTCTGATGTAGAAATTACAGGAGTAATAAGTGCCTTACACAGTGCCATGAAAAGAAAGTTATCACAACCATCGATATTGAATTATTTTGCAGTTAAAAAAGAGAAAATTGAAGTTCGAAGAAACAAAATTACAAACTATTTTGGCATAAAACACAAAAATATTGATTTAAAAGGCCTTGAATGAAAAAAATTACAAATAATCATACTTAATTTCAATAGTTTAATAAATAATTTTTTATATCTTTTACTACGTATATTTGTATCTGCATGTCATTCTCGCGAATAGAGATTCGATAAGTTTTGCATTACTCTGACATGACATTATTTTTATGATTTGCGTATGAATAATAAAACCAACAACTGGCATTTCCCATCGCAAAAACGACGAAATATGGCAAATATTTGAGAAATTTCGGAAAATCCCTGTGTTTCAGCAGCTCCAACAAAAGTGTTGTCTTTATCTTCGAAAACGGCGGATATCTAAAGGATCCCAAAGCCTCACTTAACCAATCGCAACGTTTTTTCAAACACGCCTTTCGATGACACATCGAATCAAACGTTTCTTTGCCATGATAACTGCCAAATCCTGACAATCCAACTCCGCCAAAAGGTAAAGTATCGACAGAATAATGTAAAATAGTTTCATTGATACACATCCCTCCGGCAGAAACGTTTTTAATGAACAACTTTTGTACTTGCGAATCTGCAGAAAAGACATATAATGCCAAGGGCTTCGGTTTCGATCGAATGAATTTCACTGCCTCGATCGCATCTTGTACATTAACTATCGGCAATATTGGTCCAAAAATCTCATCATTCATGATTGGGTCGTCGAGTTTAACGTTAACGAGAACTGTTGGTTCAATGAAAAGTTCAACAGGATCAAAACCTCCTCCGATAACGACATCGCCAGATTTCAAATAGCTCGTAAGTCGATCGAAATGAGATTTATTAATAATGCGACACAAATCCGCAGTTGTTTTTGGATACTCACCATACCATTGAGTCAAGATATTTTTCGCATGTTCCAAAAAAATCTTTTGAACCTCATTACTGCACAAAATATAGTCTGGAGCGATGCATGTTTGTCCGCCATTCATGAACTTTCCCCAAAGAATGCGTTTTGTCGCTCGTTCGAGATTTACATCTTCACCTAAAAAACATGGGCTTTTTCCTCCCAACTCCAAAGTACATGGCGTAAGATGTTTATTAGCTGCTTGATGAATGATTTGTCCAACACGCGTTGAACCCGTGTAAAAAATGTAATCAAACTTTTGTTGTAACAAAGCTGCAGTTTCTTCAACGCCTCCGCAAACAACGTGAAAACATTCAGAATCCAAATATTTTGGTACATATTTTGCAATAAAGCTTGCCGTGTGAGGCGCAAGTTCACTTGGCTTGATAATTGCACAATTTCCCGCTGCAATAGCGCCGCCAAGAGGAATCAACGATAATGCCAAAGGATAATTCCATGGACTCATAATTAACACAATACCATAAGGATCCTTGAAAATGTACAATTGATCCAAAATATTTGCTAATGGCTTCGATGGCGTATCAGCTGCTGCATATTCTTCCAAATTGTGAAGCAAATCATTAACTTCGTTCTTTAAAAATATAATTTCGCACAATTGGGCTTCGTGTCGCGGTTTTTGCAAATCGCGCGCTAAAGCGATAAGCATTTCTTCCTCTTGCTCGAGATACAAACGACGCAAAGCGCGAAGTTGATTCTTGCGAAAAGCCAAATCTAACGTTTTGCCACTGTCGAAGGCGGCATTCGTTTGCTGTAAAAGATTGTCGTATGAAACCATTTCGAATGGAGTTATCAAACTGACTGACGATAAAAGGCAAAATTTGTGGATATTTATACAGATACATTAATATTGAATTATGGGGTATCCAAATTTATAGTTTGAAAATTTTTGATTTTCCAATTTAAAAAATTAATTTGATTAATATTAACAAAAAATTAACATTCATAAATATTCAAATATTTTTTTTTTAGTTTTTGAGTAAAATCTTTTTTTTTATTAAAAATTTTCTGAAAAAAATCTTTGAAGAAAAATAAAATCTTAAGAAATTTTTTCATTTGAACTTCTCAAGAAATGCTTCTCGAGATTTCGGTGAACATATTGTCAAAAAAATTGATAAAATGACATCCCTACATTATTAATATTAAAACTTGGAGACCTATACCCTGCATTTATTTGTTGTTTTTAATATTTAATTGGAAAATTCAATCGATGAAATGCTTTACAAACAAGGTAAGTGCAACGCCCAATAAGAACATAACCGTATGTGGCAAGTATTTGCATGAAAATCCAAATTCACGACGTCGCATCAATCCTAACAACCTTTTCGTTTTAGATTCTGTGTACGGAGGATATCGTCCCGAAGCCAAAGCTTCGCCAATCTTGTTGAAATCCTTAATGAGCACCGATTTCTTATGCACAAACGTATCAAAAGAGTATTTTCCATGATAAGCACCAATTCCTGAATTACCAACTCCTCCAAAGGGCAAATTTGGCGCAGCTGCATGTAAAATGGTATCGTTAACACAAACGCCTCCTGCTGACACTTTAGTTATGAATAAATCCTGAATTTTTGCATCTTTGGTGAAAACATATAAAGCCAATGGTTTCTCGCCTTCCTTGATGTAAGAAATTGCTTCAGCAGCATCACGAACATTAACAATGGGCAAAATAGGACCGAAAATTTCTTCTTGCATGATGGCGTCGGATTTTTGAACATTTTCGATAATAGTAGGTTCGATAAATAAATCATCAGCTACTGTTTTTCCGCCAATTGCGATTTGACCTTTTCCCGTTTTAAGTAATCCTTGAAGACGATTAAAGTTCGTTTGGTTAATGATGCGACACAAATCAGGACTTGCTTTTGCATCGTCTCCATACCATTCGGAAATAACTTTTTTCGCTTCTTTTACGAATTTTTCCTGTGTTTCCTTGTTACACAAAATATAATCAGGAGCGATGCATGTTTGACCGCAATTCATAAATTTGCCCCAAAGCACGCGTCGTGCTGTAATGGCGATATCCGCATCAGAATTGATGAAACAAGGACTTTTACCGCCCAATTCTAACGTAACAGGTGTTAAATGTTTATTGGCAGCTGCGTGAATAATTTGTCCAACGCGCGTCGAACCCGTATAAAAAATATAATCAAACTTGTTCTTCAGCAAATCTGTCGTTTCGGGTATACCTCCGCAGATTACTTGATAACAATCGTTATCAAGATACTTCGGGATTGTATCGGCAAGAAATTTGGCAACATGTGATGCGTGTTCACTTGGTTTGATGACAACGCAATTTCCAGCAGCTATCGCAGCTTGAACGGGTACTAAAGTCAATTGCAACGGGTAATTCCATGCACCGAGTACAAGTACAACGCCATATGGATCGTTCACGATCATCATTTTGTCGAGCATATTAACGAGAGTTTTGGATGGTTTTTCAGGCGCTGCCCATTCGTTCAAGTTGGAAATCATCTCGTCAACTTCATTTCTTGTCGGCATGATTTCCGCTAACAAGGCTTCGTGTTTGCTTTTTCGTAAATCCTTTGCCACAGCAGTAATCATTTCCGTTTCGCATTCCTTGTACATGCGTTGAAGAGCCACAAGTTGTTTCCTGCGAAAAGCCAAATCCATCGTTTTGCCGCTTGCAAAAGCAGCTCTCAAACCGGCAATGACATGCTCAAAAGTACTCATGATTTTTTCCCGGAAACGTTATTGACAATGAACTTCTAACAACTTCGACGTTCTGCGTTAAACTGAATTGCACTGTAACTTTTTTATAATAGTAATAATGAATTTAATGACCGCCACACCGATTAATTAATGAAAAATTGACTTATATACAGAACGTTCGCTTCGAACACTAACGTATGGAAGTTTGCGAGACTGTTGTATTGGAAACAGACCTTCGACCCCGCTATACTTACTCGAAAGCGTGTGTTTGTGTGTTGGCTGATATGATATCAGTGAATTAAATGAGATACTACAGAGTACATTTACTTATAACACTGAACAGAACGTAATCTGTTTTTCATCCGTGTGTCATATCATGAAGTGTTTTATTCGTGTCTGACAACAATTTTACTGAATTTGTTTATCTATATGTAGTTTTCGCTGTATAGCAAATGTTTATAGAAAACAGACCGTTTATTTACGTTTATTGTCACGTTTAGCACAAGTTTGCATTAAAAAATCTAAAACTCTAAAAATTTTATAAAACAAAAAAAAAAATCAAAATTCGTAAAAAATTTTTTTTTATCTAATCTGATCTAATTTTGATTTTAATCAATTATTTACTAAACAAAAAAAAAATATTTCAAAAAAAATTTTGGTTGATTAAAAATTTTTTTTTAAGTTATATTTTTTTTTTAAATACATATAATAAAATTTTGTATTCTTGTATTGTAAAAGCCTGTTCAAAAACTTAATATTCCTTCTTATTTTGATGAAAAATGATTTTTTTGATAAAGAAAATTACAATAAAGCCGTTAAAAGTTACTTTTTGCTAATTCAATATTTCCTCAAATGCTTTTTATTCAATGAAATTTTATTTTATTGAAATATCTTAATTCAAATTGCCAATTCCCTTTTTCTGTTTAACTTTCTTTGGAATGTTCGCTCCATGCACTCTTCTGTTATGTTCATTAATGTTATCTTGTCGACTACTGATCATCTTTTTACATATGGGACACTCTACTTTGGGCAAAATTCTTTTCGGTTTTGTCTCTGGCTTGTTCGCATTATGAACTCGTCTCATATGCAACTGAATTGCCGTCACATATTTTCCACATTTTATGCAAATCGATCGTTTGGGAGGCGGGCGAACGCTCATGTGATGCTCCTTAATGTGTCGCTTCACAGCAGTCTTGTCATAAAAGCCTTTTTGACATTGCGGGCACTTATCCTCAAAGATGTTCAAATGTTTTTGCAACAAGTGTTTACGCAAATAAAGTTTCCGCACAAATGTACTCGAACAAAGATCACAAATGTAAATTTCAGGCGTTGCGGGTAAAGTTTTTACATCATTTTCACTTCTGCCTTTTAAACCGCGAAGTAATGGATGTTTGAACTTCAAATGACTCGAGAGATTAGCAATTGTGACGCCACAATGAGGACATTGCGTTCGACGAGGAGGTTGTTTGATGTTTTTGTGCACAGAGTCAATGTGACGTTTAAGCGAAGTTGTGTCGTAAAGACCTTTTCCACAAATTTTACAACCAACGTCGTACTTCCGCAAATGTTTCAGATGGATATGCCGCTTCAAGTAAGTATAAGTACGGAACTCATTACCACAAATATCACAACTGTATTGAAGTAGTTTCTTACAATCGTCAATTTGACTTGTTACTTCACGAATCTCGATTTTCGGCTCGACAATCGGTTTGGTTGAATCGTCACGGCTTTCACTGTCAAAGTTTTCATCTTCAAATTGAATTTCTGTGTCAGAAATATCGCTGGAGTCTTCCTTTTTAATGGTAATTTCTTCAGTCTCGTATATTTTTAAAAACTTATTTTGGTTAGACTTCACATCACAGTAATATTCGTAAAAGTCGGAGACGATTTTCGTGCATTTCAAGCAAATAATGGAAGGAACATGAGATTCTTCGAGCTACAAAACAAAAAAAAGTATAAAATTTTATTTCATTTGAGAAGGTAAACAATTTCTTACATCAATTTCAAATAATATTTTGATTGCTTCAGATAACTTTCGATCTATATTCGAGTTGAAATTGTCCGTTTTGAGACACAGACGACATTTTAATGCGTTTTCACGCATTTTTTCTGTGATAAATCTCTTATTTTGTTTTATTTTTTTGCAATCCAATTTTTGTTATTTGAGAGTATTTGATTAATTTTAAGAGTTGAAAATAAATAATACCGTAATGTAGATAACTATAAGAGAAAAAAATTGAAAATTCATATAAAATGAAAAACTCTAAAAATTAAGAGAAATTTAATTTTAAAGTTAAGATAACCAGATTTTTCTTAATTTTTTGATGTTCTTAATATAATTTTTTTTTTATCAATTTTTAGCTGTATTTTCAAATAATTATTTTAATATTAAATAATAACTATTAAAAGCAAAATAAAATTTAATATTTAAAGTTTGGGTTTAAAGTTGAAAATAATTTTAAAAAATCATATATAAGAAATTAAAAAAAACCATAAGGAAAACAGATTTTCATATTCTCTAAAAATTATCTACATTACGGTATCGTAGAAACTTCACTCAAATACCAAATATTGACATATCACTTTCGTTCGTCTCAAAAAATTAAAAACAAAAATAATAACAAACAAGTCGGAATCTCGTCTCCAAAGAAAAAGTCTCATAATTCACGAGATCTGACATGGAGCATGTTTGCAAGCTGTGTCTAAAAGACGCAAAAGTGCATGTAAAGGTACTCGGATCATCAGACATTACAAAAGCCATATACGAGATATTTAAAATTAAGGTAAGATAATGCTTTCATATTTTTTTCCTTTTTAATAATTTTTATTTTGTAGATAAATGAAAACAATTCGCAATCCTTGGAAATTCTTTGTCTCGAGTGTCACAATACCGTTGCGGAGTTCTATGTCTTCTACAATACCATCAAAACCGTTCAAAATTCCATCCAAGAATCGTGGTTGCAAGAAGAAGAGTTTATCGTGAAACAAGAAACAAATGATTTGAACGAATTCTATGGAGATTCAACGGATGACGATGATGCAAATCATGAAAGAAAAGACGATACTTTAATCAAAAAAACCGAAATCTCTCCTAAAAAGCAAATTGTACACGTCGAATCCATTCCAGGCGAAGTTGAAATCGAAGATGAAGAAGACACAAAAGAGGAGTTCAATATAACACTCAAAAAGCCACGAAAAGTTCAAACATTTTACTGTGACATTTGCGGCGCTACCTTCAAAAAGTACAATTTCATGAAAGCTCACATCCTTCAGAAGCATTTAGGAATTTACGAAGATGTATGTCCTCATTGCGGAAAAACTTCCTTCGATAAATCTTCGTTAAAACGACATATTGACTCTGTGCATCTCAAAATCTATAAACGACGACGTGATATTTGCCCTGATTGCGGAGTTGCTGTTGTTGCGTTGAAACTTCATCGTCAACTGAAACACGGGATCGGAGCAAAAGTTGAAAAAGTCATGTATGCATGCGACAAATGTGAATTGCAATATACGAAGCCAATGTACTTGAAACGACATTATCAGCGAAAGCACTTGAAACAGTTCAACGATAAGTGTCCTTTTTGCGGAAAATGTTTTTATAACAAAATGAGTGTCGAACGACATATGCAAAGTCAGCATCCAGATTTAGTCCCTGAGGAGGTTAAGAAGAAAAAACTTTTGGAAAATATCACGTCTCCGTGTGATGTTTGTGATAAAGTATTCCATCGACGAGCAAATTTTCTGCGACATCGACGAACAGTTCACAAAGATATACCATTTAGCATGTCTCCGAGCAAATTGAAAACAGAGTGAAATCTCGAAATATTTTAACGAATAAATATAAATATATTTCATTCAAATTTTGGTAAATATTTTTCACTTTAATAAATATTTTTCTTTTAGGTAAGGTGACTTATTGGGAAAAAATGACTAAATTTTCGGTTTATGTACAAGGAAATTTACAAATAAAAATAATTTGCTATTCCGCGGTAATTACACTTCGAATCCAAGCAGCATTCGATGAGATTTTATCATACATTCGGGGGCGTTCTATGCCATTAGGAGCACACGCAATTCGCCATGGCGCGACACCAACAATTGCCCATCGTTTGTTGTCAGGTAACAAACACATGATACTGCTTCCCGCAAATTCTTCTTCCTGTAAAGAAAAAATTATGTTAAATTTTCAATTTTTTAAGCAAAAATTTTTGAAAAACTTACACTACAGTCTTGTTTGTGATACAAGGCTTCCGTGCAAAGACTATTGACAGTAGCTATTGAAATATTTTCGCACGCGCCCATATCGCCAATTTTCAATTGTACTCTCTGAAGATGATCTCTTTGTCTTGACCATCCAATTGTGTTACATTGAGTCCATGAAATCATTTCTCTTATCATCGTCATGGCTTCTGTATTTGGCGTCACAGATGTTTTATTTTCAACTTCGTTAATTGTTTCGTTTGACACGACAACAGCTTCTGCCTTTGGCATCAAATTCTCCTCATCTGATTGATATTTTTCGTAATGCGTATCGTAATCCTCACTTTCTGAAGCAATGGCATCTTCTTCTTCTTCTGGCGACACAAAATACTGCGTGTTTTCGTTTAAACGTTTTCTTTCCGATAATCTTCGCAATCCGCTGACAAAACTCAAAGGAGTAGCTTCAAATTTCAACGCTTGCGGAACAAAATTATCATCATGTGCATCATCAATGTAATCCTCTTCATTCACAAAAGTATCCATGCGACGAATGCCATTTGTTGCAACTGCACTATCAGGTAAGCAAATTGGTCGAACGAAATCTGAAAAAGTTACAGGCGTTTCGAGACGAATGAGAGCAGCTGTTGATCCTTCAACAGGAGATTTTATCATTCCAACGATGCGACGACGTTGAGTCCATGGCGATGTAGAAGAAAGACGAACATTTCCAAGAACTGCCATCCAAATCGCCTTCGATTGTCCTTGAAAGCAACTATCAGTTGTTAAAACCCAATCTTCTGATACCTAAAAATCGATAAATTTATAAAAAAAATTAATCACAAAAAATTAAAAAAAATTATCTTACCAATGATCCATCACAAACATGTGTATCAGCACGAAACAATGCAACGTACCAAGGCCAATCTCCCGGAGACGCCATTTTCGGTAGAGTAGTTGGAGTTTCGCCAATTCCAATTCCTGATTGCATACCGCATTCTAAATTCTCACAACTAACATATAAAACTTGTCGACTATTGCATGGCGTTCGTACGAACGAGATTTCATGAGCTTTTGGATCAAGAACGCGAACATAATTTCCATTAGGCTCTGTGTCATTCGTGATTTTAGAGAAAGAAACTTTCCTAAGAAAGTAAAAATTTTTAATGAAACTTATCAAAATTAACTTTTGTAAGTTACTTACTCGTATCCTAATGCCTTACAAAGTGATTCTGCGACAGTTTTTCGCACAAACGAACCTCTTTCCATTCCTTCAGCGCAAATCTTGCCTGCGACGCCTTTTTCTGTAAACACAGCAAATCCCTCAGAATCAAATTGAGCTCTTTGTGGGGTGATTGGCAAAGGTTTCTCCAAATATGAGACCAAAGGAGTAATTGAAACTATAAAAAAAAACCATGAATTTTGGCAAAAAAAAATGCGAAAAAAACTTACGACAATCTTTTTCATCAGATCCATTTTCGCAATCGATATTTCCGTCGCATCTTTGTTCTCGCGCAATACAACGACGTCCCTTTCCGCAATACATTGATCCCGAAGGACAGAATGCACAAGTTGTTTCGTCAGTAAAATCAGGACAATCTGCAATTCCATCACAAAGTCTCGATGACAATGCTTTCGACTGTAAATCCGTTACACATCCCGGAGCGTTTTGACAACTTTGTGCTCCCTTCGATTCAGGAAACTTTTCACAATCCAAAAGTTTTTTCAGACGTTGAGGAATTCTTTCGCCGCATCCTGCCCAAAAATCTTGACAATATTGTCGGCAAATAGGCGCTGGATATGGCTCTAATGGTACTCTTTCGATACATGGCGGTTGTAACACTCGACATACAAAATCATATGCTTGACGATAACATTCAGCATCCACGAGATCTCGAAAAGAAATTAAATCTTCTTTTACTGCATCAATGTTGGCATGTCCCAAATAGTTAGGGTATGTCGTAATATTGTAACCCATAGATCGACAATAGGGCAAAGTCATCGCTTCACATTTCCATTGCGGTATTACGGGCATTGAATGGAAATTATTTGTCGCTGCGTGATCAGAATTACTTCTGCCCAACGGAGAAGATGATGTTCCCATGATGTCGTCAAAATGACGTGCACTAATTTCTTTTATTTCCAAACTGTTGGGATCAATTGTGATATTGGCAAAATAACGCGGCACAGGATTAATAATCTCCTCCATTAAGATGGCATGCAATTCAGCAGCAGATACAAGAGCGGCATATGGTTCAAAATACAACGCGAAAAGTATGGTGAGATCATCGTTTTCTTCTTTTCTGTAATTGAATAAACAATCAGTTAAAGGTACATTTTTTTTTTTTTTTTAAATTTTAGAAATTTTCTTAAATCGTGTTTAAAAATTTTTTTTTTTTTTTTTTTTTTTTTAAAAAATAAAAAAAAATTATTTCACAAATAAATTATTTTGATTTTCGAAAAAAATTAAATTTTTTTAAACTTTGTCAAGGAAGTTCATGTTAATAGTTTAATCTAACATTTTGATGAGATTCAAAAATTTTCATGAAAAAGCTCAAAAATTATTTTTAAAAACTTACCCATCTAAAGCTAAAATTTCGCATCCTTCATATGGATCTCGTAAATCAGACTTTCTAATGACTAAATTCAGGCGTTCACGGTAATCTCTACTGCTAGTCTTAAAGCTAAGTGAATTCTGATCGGCAAACGATGAGGTCCAACGTTCGCCTTCAATTACAGTGAAGCGTCCTTGAAACGTTCGATTTGGCAAGGGGCCTGGATGCAAATACGAATCTGAAAAATTCAAATGAAAGGGAAAAGTTAATATTTTATTATTATTAATGCGGTTATAAAGAGAGGTGAATGCCATATGTATCTCCAATGAATGGGAATTCCGCTAACAAACGTGATTAGAGGCACTTGTTTAGTTGTGAAAGTAAAATGGAATGATAAGAAAAACACATTTCATTGTTGGCAATTCGAATGATTTAAATGTGAAAAATGCGATGAAAAACTATTGTCTTGCACGACAAGTCTGTCGCTTTTTTTGATGATGACGTGGTGCGAGGGAAAAATGTATCAAACAATAGATAATTAAATATAAAAATTTTTAAATATATCAATGAGCGACTTGAAAAATTGCATAACAAACGTTTTTGTTTCAAGTAGCAGCAACGACGTTTTTTTTTTCTTTTCGATTTTCGTTACACAATGTTCATTCGACTTTCGAAAAGGACGTTATCTATGTAAAACATCGCCATTAACAAGCAAAAACTGTAAATTATACTTTTTTAATTGAAAATTGTATACTTACACCCGATGTAGAAAAGTGTAGCTGCCAACAAAAGAACAACGAGAAAACCAGCAATTAATGCGCAACCACATTTTTGGTTATCGCCCAACTTTTTGCGCGTGAATCGAATATCCGAATCCGATGACAATGTAGACAAAACTGATTCTGCTTTCGAACTTCGACTGTGATGTCGATGACAGTGCTTCGATGGTCTGTGTCCTGCGTTTGCGTTTCCATTCATATGATCGTGATGCGATTTTCCATTCTCATGGCGACTTTGATGGCTCTAAAATTAAAAAAAAAAAACATAAAATTAATTTTTTTTAACACTAAATTAAAAATGATTAGAATTTAAAATGCGTTAAGTTGCATGATCTTCGTAATTAATCGCAAAATTAACATAAAATATAATGAAAGAAGTAGCTAACAAGTTAAGAATGTAGCACAATTTTCGCTCTATTTTCTGCTCTTGACCAATTTCAAACCGCTATTTATTTCCTTCTTGCACTGCATCAATTATCCAAGCATAGAAAGATTACTGATTCAGATAAAATTTGTATTTTCACGACTGCTTGATTTTATTTTGTGTTCATTTATGTTGGTAGAAAGAAAGTTCCAATTCTGTCTTGCTTACGAATTGTAACCCGAAAAAAAAAATCACGTAATAAGAGCTCCCATTTATTTATTTTTACGTGCAATTAGGCGTTTTGTTTCATTAAAACGTCTTCTTTGATCGCCAAGATTGATAAAAATCTTCAGAAGAAGAAGATGAGACACGAACATTAACACTCATCAAGTCGTCATTGTTAATAATTATCGCATTAGATGTATAGTTACTTGACTAATTGTGGTTTGTAAGTGTCGTTCATTCAAACAATGATGATGATGAAAAAAAAGAAAGCCCACTCTATGGATTAAATTTGGGTCAGTTTGTTTAAATATTTGATTTTTACAGTTAAGTTGACTAAAGTCATTTTGTTTTGTTTAATAAATGAGCATGAAAATGCTTTTGACTCGATTTTTAATTAAAATTCACTCTTATTTTCTTTTCGTATCTCGTATTGTTAGAGTTTACTTTCATTATAAATTTATTACATTCATTTATAAAGTCTTTAATTTTATTCATAATTTCTCATATGTGTGTTAGTGTACGAGAATTTTGACGCCGAATGCATGTCTGTTAAAAATATATTCACATACGTGAATATTGAATATAAAGCACAAAGATAAAGACGAAAAGAAATTTTTTGCCGTCTTTCTTCTTTCTCTCTTTTCTGGGCACGGTCTTTTGCATGCAACACAATGACGACGCTCCTCATAAGTAGACCACAAAATTGTATTTTAAGCATATAAGATTAGGTTCGTTATTGCGAAATGTTGTCATTCATGAGTTTATTTATCACTTTCATTCGTCGGCGAAGGAACAAGAATATATTTTTTGAGTGTCGAGTGAAAGTTTTGCTGATGGCCTACTGAACTGAGGAACAATAAACGATGCAGTTGTTTCAAAAGTATGAGTCATCGTTGCTGTTTTTTGTATTTTGTGATGGTTTGAAACAAATTATTCAACAATTTGAGTTTTTGAATTAAAGCCAAATCCTTCGAAAACATTCAATTTTAATAATTTGTCACTTTCCAAACCGCCTGATAAACCACATTGTCTATTCGCGTATTGTCACGACTCATTGGAACCTAAAATTACAACTCTATATACTTTATTCAGAACGTGTTGAAGGTATCTTACAAAGCCATGAATGACTAAATAATAATAATATTTAAACACAAAAAAATTATAATAAAACCTCGATGATGTAATTACAATTTAACTGTATTCATGACTTATGTCTTGACTTTTGCATGCACCAAATTTACCAAATGTTGCATATTTTCCTTGTGTTCAAATAGGAAAAAAACGAAAAATGGTTTAACATGTCTTTAATTCATTTTGCATGAAAGCAAGATTAGGCTTTGAGATAAGTCTCACTGAGAAATTTAAAAAAATGGACTTCAATTATTGTTATTTATTTGCAAAGCAAAAAAAAAAAATTTTTTGTAAGTGAAAAATTGTTAATAAGCACGTGTATGATTGATTTTTGAACGTGCGTCAAAATCATTCGACTGTAACATTTTTGCGAATTTTCTGGATTAGAATCTACACACAATGCAAAAGAAAATAAAAAATAATAAAAAAAAACACAAAAAATTAGTTGAAGCAAGAAAATAAACGACAATGGTACCGTTAACATTAATTACTTGGATAAACTGTATAATAATCTGGTCAGTTGGTCAATGAGACAAAGTTTACGAAACAAAGCAACTAATTTTTGTTCAGTGAAAGTAAATAAAACATTATGAACATGTTCAGTTGATACTATATGGAGCATTTATTGCAGAAACCGTTGGAGACATCGATCGTTATCGTCGTTAAATTGTCACGGAGTCATGGTTTTATGAGTTTACCCGAAGGAATAATTACTGAGTACGTGAAACAGAAAGTGGTCATTTGATAGCCAATAATTAAGAAAGAAACGAAAGACTTGTGTTTAAACAAGCGACGAACTTGTATTAAATGCATTCGACAAGTCGCTCTCTTTTGCACCGCAAGGCAATTCGAGCAAGAAAAGTTGCAATAAATTTTGTTGAATTGCAATGAAATTCTAGTTTTGTGCAAAAACAACCGAAACAAGTAACAGGTGTTGTACTCGCTTTTGGTATATATAGCGTTAAGTAGAAATGAATGCTAAAAGACTTGCTTTAAATTTTATAAAGTAGTTTCAACTAAAAATGTATGTGATGACGATAATTGACCTACTGTCGTTTTTATTTTGCGTTTTTTGCATGTTTATGCAGATAGTTAGTGTAGAAAATATTTTTAGACAGAGATTTGTTGTTTAAAAGTTTTATTGTTCAATGTTAAATTTAGTTATTATTAGATTTATTTATTTATTTTTTTTTTATTTTTTTATTTTTTTTGAAAAATGTATCTTTTGATTTAATACAATAATTTTTAGTCAATATTTCCTTTCTTATTTTTTTTTATCTTTTTTTATTTATTTTTTTATTTTTTATTCAATTTTAGATGCAATTTTTGTCGAAAAATTTAATGGAAGAATTTTTAATGAATACTTCCTTTCTTATTTTTTTTTACTTTTTATTTAATAAACTTTAATTATACATTAACATATTAAAACAAAAGTCCGAAAAAAAACAAAAATGAAGAGAAACGTACATATTTAAATATTTGGTAACGCATGGTTGGTTAAATAAAACTTTTCTCATTAAATAAACTGCCAAGAAATTGAACTTGGCCATCATTTCATGCATGCATGTACTTTGAGGTTTCTTTTTACTTCACAAATAATATTTAACGTTTAATAGATGCAAGCAAAAAATAAAAAAAACGCAATATGCGGAAATGTGTATAAAACTAACGGTGTCAAGGCAAATCTTTCACAAATTCATAGAAAGAACAAAAATGTATCTATGCCTTTTTTGCACAAAAAAAAGTGAATAATAATCATAAATGGCAATAAAAGTTACTTACATCTCGTTTCTCCTTAGCTTTCTTTTTATGTTTATCTGCATGCCCGTTCTCACATTGACTTAACTCGTTTCCATTATCAATTTTAGCCGTCATGTTGCTGCTAATGTTGTTTTTTCCGCATTGATTTTCAATGTTTTTCGTTTGTCGTAAATCTAAAAATAAAAAAAAAATCGTTAGTAATTTCTTAAAAAAAAAATTGAATTGGTGTCAAATTAATTTCGATATATTTGTGAATCACGAACAACTTATTAACAAAAGTTTTACGCAACATTTTGTTTGGGAGGACTTGTCCGTAAATCAGCTTAAATGTTTTTCTTTTTCATCATTGGTTTCAGTGAACCGTATCATATGCGTTCGCGTACTTGGCAAAAAAAAAAAATAAACGCACACACATTGCTCGTCGATGCGAATTGCTCAACATCATCTTCATCATTCGTTTGGTTCTCATCAAGTAACAAACCAACAATAAAAAATAATAGAAGTAATAAAAGAAAATCTTCAAATTATGAACAATTTTTCTTAATGCGCGCAGTTTCTGTTATTGTTACACTTATTTTACGTGCATTTTTTAAATTTATTCTCTCACGCTGGCTGCCAAATGTCATTGTTTTCCAAAATTTAAAACAATTTTTGTACGGAAATTAACACGAACGAAGATAATAATTGCTACTGAAGGACAGAGTTGTGAGATACAATGTCCAAAATTGACGCGAAATTCATCTTTTTTCCGTGTAACAACGTGGTTTGTTACATTTTAACAGCAGTTACAATTGTTCTCTGTTTTTTAAGAAAATGTTCAAAAAAGGTACATATTAATTTTATTGTTAATTATTATTCGCTGCGCATTATTTCACATCTAGCAGTTGCATAATCATGCGAGTCATGATAAAATTTTCTCATGTTGCATGTTCTTGTTTCTCGTATTGTGCGAGAATGGAAAAACAACGCATATAAAATTGCTTAATTATGACTAAAGAAAAAAAATATCTAAAGAAATTTCATGAAAATCAAATATTTTGATTTGATATTGAGTCAACAGTCAAAATTTGCGTAAAAAATAATAATTCCTAAATTGATGAGAAAGTAACTTTAATCTCCTTTTCAAACAAAAATCTTTCCGGATACAATATAAATCGCATCAAAAGAAAAAAAAAATTCATAAATAATAATAACAACAACTAATTTAAAACTTGATCTCATCATTTACGGATCACTCCAACAAATCAATGAGTTTAGATGGAAAGATACACGAGAAAGTGGTCTTTCATCTTCTTATAACAACGCACGTTTGGTTTGTTTGCTCAATCCGGTAGTCGTCATCGGTTAGCTTTTTTTTTCTCATTTCAATCACGTTCGTTGCCAACAATCAAAAAATAGAATGTGTGTAACTGCGAAACATGTTGAATGTCTCATTGTTCAAATCATTGGGAAATCTCATTTTATCCTAATAAATTTGAATTTCTCTCGCATGTTATTCAATTAATGAACAAGGAATGCATGACAATTATCTGTTTGTTTATGTTATTTTTTCAACCTGATTAAGAAATTTGTTCCGTTAGTTTTTTTTTTTTGTTTTGTTACTCAGTCAATTCGTCTCAAATCTTGTTAATTTCACCTGCATTTTATCACGCGCGAGAAAAAAAACCTGTAATCGACTGATATTTATGTGCTCAAATCCGGAAGATATGATATCAGTGAATGTTGCATTTTACTTACAATTTCATGTTTTGATATTTTTTATCTCGAATTAAAAAAATCGTAAAACAGGTAAAGAAAAGAAAACGAAATGCAAGTAAAAGTGGAAGCTGAATATTATTATTAACTCAAATCCAGCAAAGAAAATGAGCTTAGAAGTGAATGTAAAATAATTTCATCGTGATTTTCATTTATTTTTCTTTATTGCTTGCTTCTTAGAAGATTTTCTCTTTAAATTGATAAGTATTATTAAGGCACCTTTCAAAAAATTAAAATTAATGAATGCTCTTTTATACGACTTTTGCACTTGACCGAATTATTAAATGAAAGTCATCGATAGATTTTTCTTCTTGTACTTCTTCAAGATAAATATTTTCTGGTTGTTATAAAATCTAACAAAAAAAAAACATTACGAAATAATTTTCTTTAGTTTTCTCGCATAACTGTTGCGTTATAGATATGCATTGATTTGTTTCCGTGTTATCATGATTATTATTTACATTTGGCTATTTTTTTGTTGTGCCAAGTTTGAATTCAATCATGAAATCAACAAAGAAAAAAAACAACAAGAAAAATACAGATTACACAAGAAGTCTAAAATTAACTTTGTACGAAAGAAATGTGTTTAGAAAAAAAAGTAATTTGATATAATGGAAATTGAGCAAAAAAAATAGCAAATTGATGTTAGATCATTCGTCTATAAACTCAAAATCAAATCGAGAAAGAAAGAGGCGAAGATGGAACAAAGAAATCTATCATCTGGTTGATTTGACAAATTAATGGATAATTTTTGTGGTTTGTGTTAATAAAAGGAATTGTAGTTTTCAAATTTGTGTCAGATTTTCGTACAATAGAAAAATTCTGCAAAAGTAAAATTTACCGATAAAGTTGTAAATTTCGTTCCGGATGTCAAAATTAAGCAAATAAAGGCTTAAATATTTCCGTATCTTGGATTCTGAAATGTTAAAAAATAAATTTTGAAAGTTATATTTTTGTTAACGATCTTATTTTATATGAAAACCATGCAAAATCAAAAATTTCACTCGTTGAAAAATTGAAATTTTTTCGCCGGATGTCAGAATAAAGCTATCGATAGCAAAAATGATAAAAATTTAAAGTTTGTATAGATGTTTAACAGACAAATATTGAACAAAGAAGTGTCAAAACTTTTACTTAAAATTTATTATTATTAAAACGCTTCTAAAATAAATTTGCATATGTTTGACCGATTTAAAGCTTTTTTAACAATTTAGTAGAAAGGTTAAACTTCTAATATTGTCTCATTTAAAATTTCGTTAAGACCAAAAAAAAGTTGAAAATTTCAATAAAAAAAAATTTAAAAAAAATAATCTTTTTAAGCTAATGAAGAGCTTAAAGCTGATTAAATTTGTTCCGCAGCTACTAAATACAGATCATCGAACGAGAGATACGAAGTAAAATCATTCACGAAACACGATCAATGAACATTTAATCTCTTTTGTAATAATTAATCATTAAATTTTGTACAATTACGTATTATTAAAAACGCTCTATTACTTATTTGCTTTTCTTTAACATTCAATTTATACCATCTGCACCGTTTATAAAAATTATTATTTTTAATAAATACTCGAAATTGCACGCTTTCATGTAAGCACAATTGTTATTGTGTATTTTTTATTATTATAACTTTTGTTAAATAGTGTTACCAAACACGGGCGGTGTCGGCAGCATTCAAAATAATAGAAATATTTTTAACAAATTTTCCTTTCAATCAAAATTTTGATGTCTTTACAAAGCGAACAAAAAGCGTTCGACACATTCGGTAATTCGATTTACCGACAGCTCTCAGATCAAGGTTGAAGTCGTAAAATTCATGTATAACACATTCGTTTTTGATCACGACTTAACTTTTATGCTTTTATGCATATGCTAAAAAATATGTATGTTGATCAAAAGAGCACAAAAGTAGTGTCGCATTAACGAAGTAACGCCATTATTTAGTGAAATTGAGTGCATCGACAAACAAAAATAATAAAAGAAGAAGCAGCTAAGATTTTTGAATTATTTTGTGAAATGAATTATTTAATGGTAATATGTTAATTATGATCAATTGTTACTCGCATTTTTTTATACAAAGTAAAGTTATAGAAAAAAATGTATCCTACTGTTTTCATGTCTTATTACGAAGAACTGCTGTGAGAAATTTTCGCAAAATGATAAATTAACAAAAATTTGTCTGTCAGTAAAATTTTTTTTTGTCATTCTGTTAAATATAAAGTATAGAGTTGAGAATATTTAAATATTTGAAGCGAAAATTAAAAAAAAACATACGATTTTATGAATATAACTTTTTTCTATAGCTTTTAAAAATTTCTTAAAACATCAAGATAAAAATTTGACACAAAAACTCAAATTAAACGGTAACAATTTTTTATGGGAATTCTATTAAACAAAAAAAAAATATTTTCATAAAGTTTAAATAAAAAAAATTTACTTAAAATCACAAAACAATGAAAAATGGTTCTGAAAGTAATAAACATAAAATATGAATTAATTAACACCTTAAACAAAAGTTAAGATGAATGAAAGCAATAAACATATAAAAATTATATAAAATGAGTGAAAATCGTAAAAAAATAAAAATAATCGCAAGTTTTTTTTTCTGCATATTCTTATATTGTGTGCCGTTATTAAACAATTTCTAAAATATTTTTATGTTATATAGCGGTTTTTAACCAAAAACCTTAAATTTGTCGACCTTTGACTTTATACAACCACAAAATGAGTTTATAAGCAAGTGTTTCTTTAATATTATTTTTGCATTCAATCAAATCAATATCGCAAGTCATAAAAATAGCAATCGTGATCGACATCTAACGAAAATTGGGACTCGTTAGAAATATGTAATTTGAATATGTGTGTCGATATCTAATAAAAATAAATGAAATCAACCTAAAATTGTCAGTCAAGTGCAATAATTGCGCTCAACCTTGATTAATGATGGTTTTTTTTTTCAACAAAATGAAGACGTATTACAAAAGAAATTCAGAATAAAACATGAAGTGAATTTTAATTTCTTGGAAAAACTTTTATTTAGAGCATAGTTGTTTGATTTTTACACACAATGCCAATCTTTTACAATTCATTCAGAATTTTAATTACTTTTGACCCATTTTGAAGAAGTTTTCTTTTGTCGCAGAAAAAAATATGCGGAAAAAATCAAAGTCTCATTCAAGTGTGCACGGCGACGTAAAGTGACAAGTTTGTTCACAAGTGCTAACAAGTCTCCGCGTTTACAATTGTTATTAACATCGGTTGCACGCACAATGATTATTTATCGAAAATTACGAAAAATTGACTTTATGATTAGCGGATCGAATCACGTTGTTAAAATTTTGACTTGATTTGTGATTCATAGTCCCGTTTTCACAAAAATTTAGCTCGATCCTCTTATACTTAGTTTCAGTTGTAAATCCAACTCGAGAAACAATCATTTTTATGTACGAACTGCACCCTTTTTACCAACACAAAACTTGAAATATTGAGAGTCTGGTCAATGTGGCGCATTGCATACAACTGCAAAATAGGGTAGTGCACGACTTTGTCTCTAATTTTGTATTATAAATATACATTTAACCCATTTTTAGCGTTGCTCATTATTATTTCTTTGAAATATTTTGGTGAACGTTGCTAACCGAGGATTTGTTTTCAAAGAAAATTCTGTTATAACCTTCAAAGCGCATTTGAGACACCAGAAATACAATGAAATGATACATATTTTGGTTCGGATTACAACTCAAATATTGCATTACATTGTTTATTTCTTTTATATGGGTTTTTGTTAAGTTGATAGTCACTCAAGTATTTAGACATTTGCTGCAGTTTCAAATGATTTTGGTGTCGTGCAATGATCATTAAGAGCAATTTACTTTTTTCACGCTATTAGAATGTTTAAGAATGAAAAAATTTAAGATACCAAATTTAAAATGTATAACCTTACCTCAATTAATTATATATTCAGCTATTCCAGTAAAAGGTATTTGTATTTTTTTTTTAATATTTGTTATTCAAATTCAAGAATTTATTTTTTTTTTCGAGAAATAATCACTTTTTTAAGACATCACTTTCTGTAAAATTATTTTATCAATAAATTATTTTTTTAATATTTTTTTCTTAAACTCACAATTTTCAACTAATTGATTTTTTTGAACGTAATATTTACTTTAAAATTAACGTTAATTAGACATGCGAGGAATAGAGTGTCAATAAACTGTTATCGACCTTCATTAATTGTTTATTATCATGTAAGTTTTGTTATTGTTTTTTTTTTAATTGATTCCAAATGTTATAATTATTTAGGCATGTTTCAAACAATTTCTGAAGAATGGCAATGAAAATTATCCCTTAAGGTATGCTTTTATTTATTTTCCTTTTAATAATGAATTAATGATGATGTTGCAAAAAGTTTGAAAACAAAAGACTTCGGTGGTCTTTTTTATTTTATTTAACTCGTAATATTTTTATTGCTTCATTAAAACTTCTTTGAGTTTTCTTCATTTCTTCATGAAGAAAGGCATGGAAAAAATTTCTGTTAAAGAACAATAATTTCATTTTAATTGAATCATTATTAAAAGCGTAAATAACATCATCATCCATCATCATCGTCGCCGTTCGGTGCAAAAATTTTCTTTAAAAAAATTACAGCCTTGTATAAACAACAACACACTTATGGTCTTCGATCACGTATGAATGTATTATGTTCTTTTCAAGCTCACTCGGATTTTGTAGATGTAGGTCGTTCATCGTGTCCATTCAAATATTACTTTCTATTTATTTATTTGCCTTTCATCGCGTCGTCTCTCCGATGCACAAAACATGTAATTTTTGCTTATTTCTTGTGATAACAGATACTTTCTTTCATGAAATAGAAAATTGTTCGCAATGTCAGTATTACAAAAAAGCACAAATTAGTAGAAAATTGCAAGTTTAATTTAATTTTTTTTTATTTTAATTTTTGAAAAACTTACACTTTTAAAATAATTTTTATGTATATTTTGTATTGTATACTTTTTTAAATAATTTTGTTTATATTTATTTAAATTTTGTTTTTCAAAAATAAACAAACGACACTAAATATTACACCGCAATTACAATATTAACGTCTTTTTAACACTTAAAGAAGGTAAAATGCACGCATTAGTAAATGCACACATCCACTCCGAATGAATTTCAACGACCAACTAAATTTTCAAAATAATACCTACAACATTTCTCTTCTTTACTTCACAAAACAACTTTTATATCGGCTTTGTGTGTACGATGTCTTTTACTTACTATGAAGCACTGAACGATGACGATCGTCTGGGTAGGAAATCTTGAGAGAGAGAAACTAATATCAAAAGTGAGAGAATACATTTTTGTGAAGGAGGTTTTACTGTATATCAGTATTATCAACAAAATATTTTTTTCTTGATTGTTGAATCGAACTTTAGAAAATCTTAAAATCTATGTTTTTAAAAATTAAAACAAAATTTTTATTATTTTTTTTATAATTTGTAACATTTATTTTTCTGCCTGTTACCATCATTTTTCCTTGAATGTGGATTTGATTTTTCAAACGAACGAACAAACAAAAACATGAAAATAAAAATAATTAATTAGAAATGCGTTTCAAATGAGCCCGATCTCCTCTTTGATATAAAAGAGATCCGTTTCTCATTATTCTTTTCAAGAACTAATTTTACAATATTTTGATAGGTATGTAGTAAATACTCTTACAGTGATAGTAAATTTAATTATATAATTTAATAATATAGTTTAACATTAGAGCAAATATAACCATAGAGAACAATTTTTCTTCTCAAAGTATGTAATAATAATAATCAATATTATTTTAATAAAAAAAACCAATTGATAACTTTTAAGACGATCTTAAATTTTGTCTGTGTGAAAATCCACTGTTCTTTAATCTCCATTTTTTTTTTAACTATGATTAAAATGCAAAGAGAGGAAAATAATTAATTATAAATTTAACTTTTTAATTCACCTAATACCAATCTGCTATACCGTGGCTATTTCTTTAAGATTTATTTTTTTTTTTATAAAAACCAAGCGAAAAACAGAAATGACTCTCAAAGCGAACTAAGCGCTGATATCATACATTTTTTAATGATTACAATTTTTTTATTATATTAATTAATTAGATTATTAATTTTTTGTTTATTATTATTTTTTGTTTCTGTTATGTTTGTAAGAATTGTTGCAGAATTGATAAAAATAAAAATTTACAAAATATTCGTTTCTACTTTAATTATTGGGAAAAATTATTAAGAGAACACATCATAATTTTGCAAAAATTTTACAAAAAAAAGTGACCACGCGACGAATACAACAATGAAATGTGTGTAAAAAGTGGTAAGATGGTACAATACAATTAACACAATGAATGAATGAGTGGTAAAAAACAAAAAAAAAAAAAACAAATGAAGTTCTATTTTTTTACAATAATTGAATATTAGAAGCTATTAAAATATTTTATTTGATTTTGTCCGTAAATCTAATGTCCTTGCGTTTTTACGTTACGTTATGTTTTTACCTTGCTCTTAAATATTTTGCTCAAATTAATCGATATATCTTTATTTTACGTGAAAGTGTGTCTCCTATTTATTTATTAAATTCTTCTGGCTCTCTATTATATCCAAACCGTTCATTTACTTTACTTTTCTGTTTAAATATTTGAGTGAGAGTATGCATGATGAGTTTGTGTGTTTGTGAGTTGTTGTTGTTTTTATGTACGGTATCATATATACTTATAATTATAATTAAATAACTGCCCGAATTGGTTGTGAACGCGCGCACTTTTCCTTTCGTTTTCTTATGGGAATTTGAACGAAGTTTGTTTAGTTGTTGTTTTTGTTGATTTGTTGTAGAATGTTATTTGCGGCATCCCCTTCGTCGTTATCTGAATTAATAAGACCGTCAACAGTTCAAAGGGCGAATTTGCCCAACAATAGACCAAGAATTGCAATTGCAATGGCAGCTGCAATGTACATTGGCGAGAGTTGTTGATTGGCGGCTATGTGTTGCGGCGCATACGGATTTTGGGGCGCAGGTTGATGATGACTTCCGGAACTTCCTGTGTTCGATTGAAGCTTCAATTTCAATATTTGCTCCTAAAATGAGAAATATTTTATAATTAAAAAAGAACTTTTGCATGAAAAACTGATATTTTTATACCTTTAACTCGATATTTTCCATCCGTAATTGACTTTCTTCTTCCCGCAACTTTTGAATTTCAGCCACTGTTCTCGCGTAATCAGCATGAATGTCGCCCGACGTCGATTTTGCGAATGTTTTGTCCTCCGTAGCGTTCAATTGTGCCGTCTCCTGTTTGACAACGGGCGCTTCTGTCTTACCACCTAGAAGCAAACGATTGCCTTTTGTTCGTGAATCCGTTTCGGTTTAAAAAAGAATTTTGCAAGAAATGAAGCAAAGCACAAGAAAAACAAAATGGATTTATGTTAGTACCGTCACAAACAAACACACAAATGTTAACAACAAAAATGAGAATAAAAATTTCATAAATTGCTGACACCGAACACAAAGTACATCCAATACACTCACCTGTCTGGTTAATATTTGACGAGGACAAGTCAATCACTGTGTTATTATCTACGGGTACTTCGAACACGCATTTTAGCTTCGAGTCCATGAGTTGCTCCGGCGTAACTTCTTTCCACAAACGATCCGCATCGAAATCCCCTTCAGGCGCAACCAAACTTTGCACCATGAACTTGTGTTTGTTCTTCTCATTTGGATCGAATACGAACGGTTGTAAGGCAACTGCAATGAAAGAACACAAAAACATATGATTAAAACTAAATAAGAGGTCAAAAGTGAAAATTTGAATGTAAGTCAGTTTTTTTTTCTATCGAGAATTAATAAATGTTGACTTCAGTACTAATCGAACGGAATGCAAGTCAATTGCGTGTTTTTATCTTTTCCATATACAATTATCGACCTTGATTGTGTTACTGTTACATCAGAATTCATTCTATTGGAATTTTTATCTACTACAAAGGCACAGATGATGGAAATATTCAAAGAGAAAAGTCATAATTTTCTAAAAAATCGATTTTAACAGCAACATCATTCACGAAAGACGTTTTACATATTGTCAAAAATGTATGAAAATACTCACTGGCCACTTCGATTGTATGCTTTGGATCCAAAGCGCCCGAATTGGGGCGCACGCAATACTTCTTGGGTGCTGTTGTCTTTATCTTGAACAAAATTTTCTTATCCGTTGGGTTGGTCAACCGCATATATGACATTACGGATACATTGAATGGACCTGAAATGTGTTTTGAAAAAAAAAAAAAATTAGTAATCGATCAGATCAGTTTATTAATAAACATTTGCATGATGATGTACAACAACAACAATTTCTATGCAAAAAAGAAAAGTTGCTAGAAGAGAATACAACATAAGAAGACAACGCAATAATAAAAATAACTTTATTACTACGAGATTTCTATGGGGAAGAAAATATTTTTGCCAAAAAAACTCTCGTACGTGTCTCGCTTCTATTTACACACAGTCAACTTTTAATTTTCGTATGTTGTTTCTTTTTTTTTTTAATTTAGATACGTCACAATTGTTACTTTGCTGATTCCGAGGAATATTCTTTAAGGAATTAAAGGCATTTTTTTTTTGTTACACGTCATTTCATGCCTTTAAATTATCCGGCTTTTGTCGCTTGATTGCATTTCTGGAGCGAAAGTTTTCTTTTCGTGACTTCAATTCGAAGATTTGAAGAGAATTTGCGATAATCACGCATCCTGGAATCAAGTTGTCCATGATACGACAACAAAACCATTTTTTTCAGTAAGTGAATCGTCGCTATGACTGTGCATTAGTAGCAAGCAGGTAAGTGTGTGCGAATCTTTTTTCCATCAACTAATTATTCGTGATTACCTCTGAACTTTAATTCAGTTTCTGGCTCGATTTGCAACAACTGCTCCGGTTTAGCCATGACTATAGATTGTTTGTATTGACTAAAATCACACTCAAACTCGTTTATTTATCAATTTAAATCAAGAAATTACTGGCGGATTGTAAATTTTTCTTCTTATGTTCATGCGCGTTTGACTACTGTATTCTCCCATTCCATATACCATCATGGGTTTTACTTTCGACAAAAAAAATCTACTGCCTTTCGAATAAAAACCCGTTAGGGTCATTAACCAATTATTGAATACTTTTATTTTTTTCAACAATTTAAATGAAAAAGTTCGATTTAGTCAAAAAAAGAGGATCTACAAAATTTGACTTATTGGTTGAAAATTTATTTGATACTTTAATATTGATTAAAATACATTTTGACCAAATGTAAAATTTTGAATTATTTTTTAACTGATTTTTATAAAATTTATATTTTTTTTAACTCATCATTTTTCAAGAAAAAGTCTAAATTTGTAAATTCATTTTAAATTTTTTTAATATTTTTTTCATCAACTTTTTGAACAACTGATAATTGACCCTAAATTATTTTCAGAGAAAGACAGTATCATTGAGACGAATGAAATTGATAAATTGTTTAATGCGGGAAATTTTTGTTTTTGTCGTTTCATGGTAGAATTTTCAGATTTTCAAGAAGAAAATTAAGACGATGTCGAAGTCACAACGCACTCCAAAGAATAGCCGCTTATCACAGATAAACGCAACTTTACATAATGCAAGTGTTGATCGCAAAAGAGAATTGCAATCTTTATTGGCACAAGGAATCACGTTGAGTAAGAAGACTTTTAATTTCTTTCCAATTTCTTTACCTAATGCTATTTATCCATTTTACAGATGAAAATATCGAAAACAAAGATTCCGACGAAGTTTTGAAAGAAGTGAGAGCTATCATCGAGCGTGCAAACGAACTTTCCAAAGAGTGTTCAGATGCCTTGGTTGCTTCAAAAGACAATACAGAAGTCATCTTCACTGCAAGCGAGAACGTCGTTGATGCTTCCGTTTTGAAAATCGGACACGAAATTGTCGGAAATATCGCTGCAAGACTCGGGCACAGAGAATTCTCGGAAGCTGCACATGCCGAAAAAATTTGCTCACAAATTCGTGAAGGCGGAAAACTTAATTGGAACAAGTATGGCGAGATGATTTTTGATAAAATCAAATGCCCGCGATTCGGAGTCTCCTTTTTGGGCACATTTGATGGTCAAGCAGAAGCAATGGTGCATCCAAAGAAGGAACGTGTCATGCGTCAAAAAGCTGAAATTGGTGAGATGAAACGCCCCGAAAAGGTAACAACGTTGGAGAAGGAAGAAAAGGGCGCACAATTGCTTCAACAAGTACGCACACAGATCGAAAGTGAATATTTGCGACGAGGAAATGTGCCGTTTCCCTATTACGAGTTGATTTTGGATCGTGATGATTTTATGCATACTGTTGATAATGCATTTCATGTTGCTTTTCTCGTGCGCGATGGTCATGTAGGTCTTGCATGCGACGAAAATGACGATCCGATCGTTTATGTACCAACAAAGACGCAAAAACAGCTTAAGGAACACGAAAAATCGACGAAACAAGCCATTGTAGGTCTAAATTACGGCAAATGGCTCAAGGCAAAAGAACATTACGGCGAAAATGAACCAATTCTAAAGTTGGATCGTTCGGAGCTTATCACTTCGACTCAAGCTACGCAACAAACATAATCCCTTAATATGAAGACTGTGAACTATTTAGAGCTTAAGTTATCGTACTGCGCGAATTTTGAATGAATGAAGATTGGATTTGTTAAAAATAAATCAGATTTTTAATAAACATGAATGTAATAAGTAATTTTATTAATTTTAATGAAATTTAAGTGTGTAGGTATGTATTCCCTTATCAATGAGATCAAATCTTTCAATAAATACGAATTTTAAGAAAACAATTTCACGAAGCGAGTCAGTACATATTGAAAGGTTTGATTGTTAAAATGGAGAGAAATTAAAATTAACTTCAGCAAATAGTACTTCAGGTATCAAATTGATACTATCAATTAAATTAGCATCGATGAGTTTGTGGGTAAAACTGAGTACCCAATTTAAGGATCGCAAATTCTCTTATTGAATGTTGCTCATGTTCGACATAATAGGAGCCAATGGAGTAGCAACTTGAGGCGACGTTGCAGGAGCAGGTCCACTGCTGTATCCCATTGGAGTCGGCGGATAATATGTGAAGTAGCTCTGAAATACAACAGCAAAAACAAAAATTAGTTTAGGCAAAGGTTTAAAAAATAAGCCTGACAAAAATATGAAAAATTTCCTTTGACATAGTTTTGTTTTGAAAACTAAATCAAGAACAAAACTAAATCAAAAACTGTGTCAAAGCAATTTTTGTCAATTCTTGCTCCAAATGGATAAAAATTTATCAGAGGGACTCTAAATTATCATTTTTAATAATTTTATAACTAAAAACTGCAAAAGAATTAAAACTGAAAAAATTTTTTTTCTTTGACATAGTTTTGTTTTAAAAACTAAAACAAGAGCAAAACTAAATCAAAAACTGTGTCAAAGCAATTTTGTCAATTCTTGCTCCAAATGCATAAAAATTTATCAGAGGGGCTCTAATTTATCATTTTTAATCATTTTATAACTCAAAACTGCCAAAAAGTTGAAACTGAAAAAATTTGTTTTCTTTGACACAGTTTTGTTTTAAAAACTAAATCATGAGCAAAAAAACTGTGTCAAAAACTGTGTCAAAGCAATTTTTGTCAAATCTTACTCCAAATGGATAAAAATTTATCATAGGGCTCTAATTTATCATTTTGAAGCATTTTATAACTCAAAACTGCCAAAAAGTTGAAACTAAAAAATTTTTTTTTCTTTTACATAGTTTTGTTTTGAAAACTAAATCAAAAACTGTGTCAAAGCAATTTTGTCAATTCTTGCTCCAAATGGATAAAAATTTATCAGAGGGGCTCTAATTTATCATTTTTAATCATTTTATAATTAAAAACTTCAAAAAAATTGAAACTGAAAAAAAATTTTTTCTTTGACATAGTTTTGTTTTGAAAACTAAATCAAGAGCAAAACTAAATCAAAAACTGTGTCAAAAACTGTGTCAAAGCAATTTTGTCAATTCTTGCTCCAAATTCATAAAAATGTATCAGAGGGGCTCTAATTTATCATTTTTAATCATTTTATAACTCAAAACTGTCAAAAAGTTGAAACTGAAAAAATTTGTTTTCTTTGACACAGTTTTGTTTTAAAAACTAAATCATGAGCAAAAAAACTGTGTCAAAAACTGTGTCAAAGCAATTTTTGTCAAATCTTACTCCAAATGGATAAAAATTTATCAGAGGGCTCTAATTTATCATTTTTAAGCATTTTATAACTCAAAACTGCCAAAAAGTTAAAACTGAAAAAATTTGTTTTCTTTGACACAGTTTTGTTTTAAAAACTAAATCATGAGCAAAAAAACTGTGTCAAAAACTGTGTCAAAGCAATTTTTGTCAAATCTTACTCCAAATGGATAAAAATTTATTAGAGGGGCCCTAATTTATCATTTTTAATAATTTTTAACTCAAAACTGCCAAAAAATAGAAACTTTAAAAAAAATTAGTTGACATAGTTGATTTGACATGCACATATTTTTGTCAAGCTTAATTTTAAATAATACAAAATGAAAGCCTTACCATCGGAGGTGCTTGAACAGGAGCACCCAAATAATATGGATGAACGTATGAAGGATAAACAGATTCAACCATGGGCGTTGTTACACTCTCAACGGGGGCCGAATTCGGATTGTACATGTACGAGTAATTCATATCTGCAGGAGCGGGAATCATCAAATGCGGAGTTGGAGGAACAGTGTTCGCTTGCGGCGGATCTAAAATTTGATAAAATTGTGATTCATGGAAAAATTCAGCTTTAAATCTACTTACAATAGTATGGAGTTTGAACGTTTGTTGAATACCAATTATTCTGATCATACTCTTGGGGTTGATAAACATTTGCTACGTACTGCGGATATTGAGGCGTTTGCATCTGCTGTGGATTTTGCTGTTGTTGTTGCTGCTGTGAAACAGCATTTCCAACGTTTACAGCATTGTTCGAGTATTCAATTACCGAATTTTGTTGCGTATTTACATACTCCGAAGTTGATCCGTTGTTCTGACTATTGTCCGTTACAAGGCCCGGATCTGGATTGATGATCGACGAATGTTGACTAATAACGGAAGTCGGTGTAGTTGCGCCTTTAAAGGAATCCTGATGACGATAATCCGAGTGATGGTAGTTGTTGTTAGCGCCATGACGTTGACTGTTATGATAACTGAGATTGTTGCGATAATTGTTTCCTCCATTTCCGTGATAAGCGTTGTTGTTTCCGCCATTGTTGTTGGCGTGATATCCGCGATTTGAATTGTTATGGAATGAACGACGTTTAATATTGCGACGATTGTGATACTCATTGTTGTTGCCTTGATAGGAGCTCGAGTTATTAGCTGTGAGAGGCGTCGCAACATTGGCGGGAGTATTGTTATTATCATCAGTTTTCAAGTGTTTCTCGAAAGTTTTGGTCATTTCAGAAACACACAGCGGAGTAATTGGCGAGGGTCTATTGCTTGTTGTCTCGGTAGTAAGGTTCGAAAATTGTAATGCAATGTGCCCAACTGCTTTGGAGCTTTTGAACGATTCGATGCCGGTGTTGTAAAAGAAACGAAGTGTGGCGATGTCAGCTTAAAAAAATTAAAAAAATTTAAGCAATAAAAACTTAAACTTTAAGAAAAAGTTAAACTCGACTTCCTCGCCGATAAAAATTAAAAAAAAAATGAATTACAATCTCAAATACTCACTTGGCAAATCGGAACCATCAATTTTCTCACTTTTCGTTGCGTTATAGTTGATTTTGGTTTCTGCCAAAGTCAAGTTTTCAGGTTGTTTTGGTGAATCATCTTTCCGCATGGGGGTTACGAAATTGTGATTGTTGTTGTTTTGCAAGATCTTTTGCAGATCGTTGACATCGTTCAGGCTGTCGGTTTCCTGCAAAAATGTGATGTTCGTTTCCGTGGATTTCTCCTTCTTAGGCAGCCCCGACAAAACGACATATGGTTTGTCGTTTGCAGACGAGATACTATTCTTCGGAATCATCGGCATTGCGATAATTTCTGGCACGTATGGTTGAAAGTTGTTGCCAATTTGGTCAATTTCGATATCGCACTTGAACGTCGTCTCCTGATGCTTGTACGACTTGATGCTCAGTTGATGCGTGTGACTTTTCGTCGTCGTTGACGTTGCGAAATACTGACGTGATGCGGAAAGATTGTGCACGTTGTGGTATGATTCTTCGAATTTTGTATAAAGAGGTTTCAAACTGGCGTACGGCACAAATTTCGATTCGCCCGTGTCTTCGATAAAGACCAAACAGTCTCGTTTGTCCTTGGAAATGTCCTTAATTACGCAAATGTTGTAAAATTCACCATTTGCATCAAATCGTCGAAGGAAGCATTTGCAGCCAACCTACAAAAATGGTCGTTTAAAGCACAGAAATAACAAAAATTATCGAGAAAAACTCGCGTATTTCGATCGATGCTTACTCGAGACACAAATTTATCGGGATTTAGAGAAGTTTTAAACAGTATTTTATCGCGAAAATATGCAAAAATTAGTCTTGGAAATTAGAAGCGTTCAATGGATTTCTTCGAATTAGCAAAATGGTGATCATCTACACGCTGTACGTCATACACGTGTGTTCGTTGAGGCATTTTCGATCATCGATTTTTTTTTATCTTTTTTTTGTTTAATTTTTATTTAATAAAAAATTAAACACTCACCATTAATTGACTTCCGCGATAATACCAATTTTTGACCTTTACTTCGCGTCTCCAATCTGCCCATGAGTCAAATTCGATGTTGCGGTAAATGCTGGTATCCAAAGCCTTTGCAACTTTGTATGGGAAGGGAGCAATGGACGCATTCAAGAGTTGTCGCACGCAGGATATTTTTGATTCGTAGAGGAAATAGTCTGTTGGAAAGATTCTTGGCATCATTTCCTCCTTCATTGCCAAGCTTCTTTCTTCTTCTTTTGCCTTGACTTTCTCGATCTCCGCACTGAAGCCTGCTTCATTGTGAAAATGACACAATTTGTAATCGCCGAGCACGCAATTTGTGTTGTCAGCTTTGTCGAAAATAAACTCTCTGCCGTCTTGCGTCGTTGCCTTATGCTCGTCATCTTCCACAGTTTTTCCTTCTTGATCATATAGCATTCGTTCAATGGCATATTTCACATCGGGCAGCTTAAATACTCGCTCGTACAGGATTTCGTAGACGACAGCCTGACAAAACGCCGCTTTTTCTATGTAGTTTTTCGTGTAAACCGAATCGTAGTGACACGGAGCCGTAAAAAATACGCGAATCATTCGCGTAAAGTTCTTGCGGTGCTTTACAAGATATTTTCCACGCATATAAGGCTCAAAAACGATTACATTTGCTTTGTAGAGCAAACCTGCCGCACGTAGCTCTTGTCGCCCTCCATGTCCCTTTGGTTTCGACATATCCATGAGATAGTTGTCAAAGTCTTGTCCGAGTTCCTTGATATAACGTTCAAATAGTCGCGGATTCTTTCGCATGTAGTCAACGAGCTCAGCTCTTACGCGCTCATGATAGTTCTGAATTCCGTATACCTGCTCGGAAATTACGCGAAACAAGCACGAACTATCGCGAGCAGTGTGTTTTCTGTAAAATCCATTCTCGTCAAGGTAAAAATCGAATGGATCTGGTGCTTGTCGAGATCCAGAAGCAAAAGGTCTCACAGTTTCGCCATCATCCAAAGAAGAAAATCTGTAAAATTCAAGACCAAATGTGACTCCAAATACAAAAATCATGCATAATTCGACTTACTGATTGTTATGGCGACGTTCCTTCATAGTTAATGGAATCTATGGCACTAAAAAATACAATCTATCGATAGTTTAAAGTCCAAAAAGATTATTTTATGGGTTTAAAATTGGGAGAAAATGTTTTGTTGGTCAAATCACTTCCGAAATTTGGTTAAAAAGATCGTCGAGATCGAGAAGCGTCGCCGTTTTTTTTTTTCGTCGAGATCGATTATGCTTATCACTTTCATTCATCTCATTTGATTTTAAACACATTTTCCGTTAATAGGCTTTTTTAATTTCATTTTTATTTTTTTTTAATTATTTTTTCTAATTTTATTTTACTTTCATTTTTGAATATGACGTATAACAATGGTTATGATTCAGAGCTACAAATTACAATAGGTCTTAATACCTTTTACGCAAAAATAAATTTACGGGAGCCCAAAAACAAAATTACGTATTCTTACGCATTTTTTTACGTAATTTATACCTATCCAAAAATTTGATAATTTTAGCTTTGTACTTAACGTAGACAGTCAAATTTACGATATTGTTTACACCTTTTGTAAAAATTGCAATATCATAAAATTTGATAATTTTAGCTTTGTACTTAACGTAGACAGTCAAATTTACATTCGTTTGAAAGATATGATTCAGAGCTACAAATTACAATAGGTCTTAATATCTTTTACGCAAAAATTAATTTATGGGAGCCCAAAAACAAAATTACGTATTTTGACATATTCTATATGCGACATTGTTGCATGTAAAAATTGCAATATCATAAAATTTGATAATTTTAGCTTTGTACTTAACGTAGACAGTCAAATTTACATTCGTTTGAAAGATATGATTCAGAGCTACAAATTACCATAGGTCTTAATATCTTTTACGCAAAAATTAATTTACGGGAGCCCAAAAACAAAATTACGTATTTTGACATATTCTATATGCGACATTGTTGCATGTAAAAATTGCAATATCATAAAATTTGATAATTTTAGCTTTGTACTTAACGTAGACAGTCAAATTTACATTCGTTTGAAAGATATGATTCAGAGCTACAAATTACAATAGGTCTTAATACCTTTTACGCAAAAATTAATTTACGGGAGCCCAAAAACAAAATTACGTATTTTGACATATTCTATATGCGACATTGTTGCATGTAAAAATTGCAATATCATAAAATTTGATAATTTTAGCTTTGTACTTAACGTAGACAGTCAAATTTACATTCGTTTGAAAGATATGATTCAGAGCTACAAATTACAATAGGTCTTAATACCTTTTACGCAAAAATTAATTTACGGGAGCCCAAAAACAAAATTACGTATTTTGACATATTCTATATGCGACATTGTTGCATGTAAAAATTGCAATATCATAAAATTTGATAATTTTAGCTTTGTACTTATCGTAGACAGTCAAATTTACATTCGTTTGAAAGATATGATTCAGAGCTACAAATTACAATAGGTCTTAATACCTTTTACGCAAAAATTAATTTACGGGAGCCCAAAAACAAAATTACGTATTTTGACATATTCTATATGCGACATTGTTGCATGTAAAAATTGCAATATCATAAAATTTGATAATTTTAGCTTTGTACTTAACGTAGACAGTCAAATTTACATTCGTTTGAAAGATATGATTCAGAGCTACAAATTACAATAGGTCTTAATACCTTTTACGCAAAAATAAATTTACGGGAGCCCAAAAACAAAATTACGTATTTTGACATATTCTATATGCGACATTGTTGCATGTAAAAATTGCAATATCATAAAATTTGATAATTTTAGCTTTGTACTTAACGTAGACAGTCAAATTTACATTCGTTTGAAAGATATGATTCAGAGCTACAAATTACAATAGGTCTTAATACCTTTTACGCAAAAATAAATTTACGGGAGCCCAAAAACAAAATTACGTATTTTGACATATTCTATATGCGACATTGTTGCATGTAAAAATTGCAATATCATAAAATTTGATAATTTTAGCTTTGTACTTAACGTAGACAGTCAAATTTACATTCGTTTGAAAGATATGATTCAGAGCTACAAATTACAATAGGTCTTAATACCTTTTACGCAAAAATTAATTTACGGGAGCCCAAAAACAAAATTACGTATTTTGACATATTCTATATGCGACATTGTTGCATGTAAAAATTGCAATATCATAAAATTTGATAATTTTAGCTTTGTACTTAACGTAGACAGTCAAATTTACATTCGTTTGAAAGATATGATTCAGAGCTACAAATTACAATAGGTCTTAATATCTTTTACGCAAAAATTAATTTATGGGAGCCCAAAAACAAAATTACGTATTTTGACATATTCTATATGCGACATTGTTGCATGTAAAAATTGCAATATCATAAAATTTGATAATTTTAGCTTTGTACTTAACGTAGACAGTCAAATTTACATTCGTTTGAAAGATATGATTCAGAGCTACAAATTACAATAGGTCTTAATACCTTTTACGCAAAAATAAATTTACGGGAGCCCAAAAACAAAATTACGTATTTTGACATATTCTATATGCGACATTGTTGCATGTAAAAATTGCAATATCATAAAATTTGATAATTTTAGCTTTGTACTTAACGTAGACAGTCAAATTTACATTCGTTTGAAAGATATGATTCAGAGCTACAAATTACAATAGGTCTTAATACCTTTTACGCAAAAATAAATTTACGGGAGCCCAAAAACAAAATTACGTATTTTGACATACGTATTTTGACATATTCTATATGCGACATTGTTGCATGTAAAAATTGCAATATCATAAAATTTGATAATTTTAGCTTTGTACTTAACGTAGACAGTCAAATTTACATTCGTTTGAAAGATATGATTCAGAGCTACAAATTACAATAGGTCTTAATACCTTTTACGCAAAAATAAATTTACGGGAGCCCAAAAACAAAATTACGTATTTTGACATATTCTATATGCGACATTGTTGCATGTAAAAATTGCAATATCATAAAATTTGATAATTTTAGCTTTGTACTTAACGTAGACAGTCAAATTTACATTCGTTTGAAAGATATGATTCAGAGCTACAAATTACAATAGGTCTTAATACCTTTTACGCAAAAATAAATTTACGGGAGCCCAAAAACAAAATTACGTATTTTGACATATTCTATATGCGACATTGTTGCATGTAAAAATTGCAATATCATAAAATTTGATAATTTTAGCTTTGTACTTAACGTAGACAGTCAAATTTACATTCGTTTGAAAGATATGATTCAGAGCTACAAATTACAATAGGTCTTAATACCTTTTACGCAAAAATAAATTTACGGGAGCCCAAAAACAAAATTACGTATTTTGACATATTCTATATGCGACATTGTTGCATGTAAAAATTGCAATATCATAAAATTTGATAATTTTAGCTTTGTACTTAACGTAGACAGTCAAATTTACATTCGTTTGAAAGATATGATTCAGAGCTACAAATTACAATAGGTCTTAATACCTTTTACGCAAAAATAAATTTACGGGAGCCCAAAAACAAAATTACGTATTTTGACATATTCTATATGCGACATTGTTGCATGTAAAAATTGCAATATCATAAAATTTGATAATTTTAGCTTTGTACTTAACGTAGACAGTCAAATTTACATTCGTTTGAAAGATATGATTCAGAGCTACAAATTACAATAGGTCTTAATACCTTTTACGCAAAAATAAATTTACGGGAGCCCAAAAACAAAATTACGTATTTTGACATATTCTATATGCGACATTGTTGCATGTAAAAATTGCAATATCATAAAATTTGATAATTTTAGCTTTGTACTTAACGTAGACAGTCAAATTTACATTCGTTTGAAAGATATGATTCAGAGCTACAAATTACAATAGGTCTTAATACCTTTTACGCAAAAATTAATTTACGGGAGCCCAAAAACAAAATTACGTATTTTGACATATTCTATATGCGACATTGTTGCATGTAAAAATTGCAATATCATAAAATTTGATAATTTTAGCTTTGTACTTAACGTAGACAGTCAAATTTACATTCGTTTGAAAGATATGATTCAGAGCTACAAATTACAATAGGTCTTAATATCTTTTACGCAAAAATTAATTTATGGGAGCCCAAAAACAAAATTACGTATTTTGACATATTCTATATGCGACATTGTTGCATGTAAAAATTGCAATATCATAAAATTTGATAATTTTAGCTTTGTACTTAACGTAGACAGTCAAATTTACATTCGTTTGAAAGATATGATTCAGAGCTACAAATTACAATAGGTCTTAATATCTTTTACGCAAAAATTAATTTATGGGAGCCCAAAAACAAAATTACGTATTTTGACATATTCTATATGCGACATTGTTGCATGTAAAAATTGCAATATCATAAAATTTGATAATTTTAGCTTTGTACTTAACGTAGACAGTCAAATTTACATTCGTTTGAAAGATATGATTCAGAGCTACAAATTACAATAGGTCTTAATACCTTTTACGCAAAAATTAATTTACGGGAGCCCAAAAACAAAATTACGTATTTTGACATATTCTATATGCGACATTGTTGCATGTAAAAATTGCAATATCATAAAATTTGATAATTTTAGCTTTGTACTTAACGTAGACAGTCAAATTTACATTCGTTTGAAAGATATGATTCAGAGCTACAAATTACAATAGGTCTTAATACCTTTTACGCAAAAATAAATTTAAGGGAGCCCAAAAACAAAATTACGTATTTTGACATATTCTATATGCGACATTGTTGCATGTAAAAATTGCAATATCATAAAATTTGATAATTTTAGCTTTGTACTTAACGTAGACAGTCAAATTTACATTCGTTTGAAAGATATGATTCAGAGCTACAAATTACAATAGGTCTTAATACCTTTTACGCAAAAATAAATTTACGGGAGCCCAAAAACAAAATTACGTATTTTGACATATTCTATATGCGACATTGTTGCATGTAAAAATTGCAATATCATAAAATTTGATAATTTTAGCTTTGTACTTAACGTAGACAGTCAAATTTACATTCGTTTGAAAGATATGATTCAGAGCTACAAATTACAATAGGTCTTAATACCTTTTACGCAAAAATTAATTTACGGGAGCCCAAAAACAAAATTACGTATTTTGACATATTCTATATGCGACATTGTTGCATGTAAAAATTGCAATATCATAAAATTTGATAATTTTAGCTTTGTACTTAACGTAGACAGTCAAATTTACATTCGTTTGAAAGATATGATTCAGAGCTACAAATTACAATAGGTCTTAATACCTTTTACGCAAAAATTAATTTACGGGAGCCCAAAAACAAAATTACGTATTTTGACATATTCTATATGCGACATTGTTGCATGTAAAAATTGCAATATCATAAAATTTGATAATTTTAGCTTTGTACTTAACGTAGACAGTCAAATTTACATTCGTTTGAAAGATATGATTCAGAGCTACAAATTACAATAGGTCTTAATACCTTTTACGCAAAAATCTTTTAAATTTACGGGAGCCCAAAAACAAAATTACGTATTTTGACATATTCTATATGCGACATTGTTGCATGTAAAAATTGCAATATCATAAAATTTGATAATTTTAGCTTTGTACTTAACGTAGACAGTCAAATTTACATTCGTTTGAAAGATATGATTCAGAGCTACAAATTACAATAGGTCTTAATACCTTTTACGCAAAAATTAATTTACGGGAGCCCAAAAACAAAATTACGTATTTTGACATATTCTATATGCGACATTGTTGCATGTAAAAATTGCAATATCATAAAATTTGATAATTTTAGCTTTGTACTTAACGTAGACAGTCAAATTTACATTCGTTTGAAAGATATGATTCAGAGCTACAAATTACAATAGGTCTTAATACCTTTTACGCAAAAATTAATTTATGGGAGCCCAAAAACAAAATTACGTATTTTGACATATTCTATATGCGACATTGTTGCATGTAAAAATTGCAATATCATAAAATTTGATAATTTTAGCTTTGTACTTAACGTAGACAGTCAAATTTACATTCGTTTGAAAGATATGATTCAGAGCTACAAATTACAATAGGTCTTAATACCTTTTACGCAAAAATTAATTTACGGGAGCCCAAAAACAAAATTACGTATTTTGACATAAAATTTGATAATATTCTATATGCAGCCCAAAAACAAAATTACGTATTTTTGACATTGTTGCATGTAAAAATTGCAATATCATAAAATTTGATAATTTTAGCTTTGTACTTAACGTAGACAGTCAAATTTACATTCGTTTGAAAGATATGATTCAGAGCTACAAATTACAATAGGTCTTAATACCTTTTACGCAAAAATAAATTTACGGGAGCCCAAAAACAAAATTACGTATTTTGACATATTCTATATGCGACATTGTTGCATGTAAAAATTGCAATATCATAAAATTTGATAATTTTAGCTTTGTACTTAACGTAGACAGTCAAATTTACATTCGTTTGAAAGATATGATTCAGAGCTACAAATTACAATAGGTCTTAATACCTTTTACGCAAAAATTAATTTACGGGAGCCCAAAAACAAAATTACGTATTTTGACATATTCTATATGCGACATTGTTGCATGTAAAAATTGCAATATCATAAAATTTGATAATTTTAGCTTTGTACTTAACGTAGACAGTCAAATTTACATTCGTTTGAAAGATATGATTCAGAGCTACAAATTAGGTCTTAATAATAGGTCTTAATACCTTTTACGCAAAAATTAATTTACGGGAGCCCAAAAACAAAATTACGTATTTTGACATATTCTATATGCGACATTGTTGCATGTAAAAATTGCAATATCATAAAATTTGATAATTTTAGCTTTGTACTTAACGTAGACAGTCAAATTTACATTCGTTTGAAAGATATGATTCAGAGCTACAAATTACAATAGGTCTTAATACCTTTTACGCAAAAATTAATTTACGGGAGCCCAAAAACAAAATTACGTATTTTGACATATTCTATATGCGACATTGTTGCATGTAAAAATTGCAATATCATAAAATTTGATAATTTTAGCTTTGTACTTAACGTAGACAGTCAAATTTACATTCGTTTGAAAGATATGATTCAGAGCTACAAATTACAATAGGTCTTAATACCTTTTACGCAAAAATTAATTTACGGGAGCCCAAAAACAAAATTACGTATTTTGACATATTCTATATGCGACATTGTTGCATGTAAAAATTGCAATATCATAAAATTTGATAATTTTAGCTTTGTACTTAACGTAGACAGTCAAATTTACATTCGTTTGAAAGATATGATTCAGAGCTACAAATTACAATAGGTCTTAATACCTTTTACGCAAAAATTAATTTACGGGAGCCCAAAAACAAAATTACGTATTTTGACATATTCTATATGCGACATTGTTGCATGTAAAAATTGCAATATCATAAAATTTGATAATTTTAGCTTTGTACTTAACGTAGACAGTCAAATTTACATTCGTTTGAAAGATATGATTCAGAGCTACAAATTACAATAGGTCTTAATACCTTTTACGCAAAAATTAATTTACGGGAGCCCAAAAACAAAATTACGTATTTTGACATATTCTATATGCGACATTGTTGCATGTAAAAATTGCAATATCATAAAATTTGATAATTTTAGCTTTGTACTTAACGTAGACAGTCAAATTTACATTCGTTTGAAAGATATGATTCAGAGCTACAAATTACAATAGGTCTTAATACCTTTTACGCAAAAATAAATTTACGGGAGCCCAAAAACAAAATTACGTATTTTGACATATTCTATATGCGACATTGTTGCATGTAAAAATTGCAATATCATAAAATTTGATAATTTTAGCTTTGTACTTAACGTAGACAGTCAAATTTACATTCGTTTGAAAGATATGATTCAGAGCTACAAATTACAATAGGTCTTAATACCTTTTACGCAAAAATTAATTTACGGGAGCCCAAAAACAAAATTACGTATTTTGACATATTCTATATGCGACATTGTTGCATGTAAAAATTGCAATATCATAAAATTTGATAATTTTAGCTTTGTACTTAACGTAGACAGTCAAATTTACATTCGTTTGAAAGATATGATTCAGAGCTACAAATTACAATAGGTCTTAATACCTTTTACGCAAAAATTAATTTACGGGAGCCCAAAAACAAAATTACGTATTTTGACATATTCTATATGCGACATTGTTGCATGTAAAAATTGCAATATCATAAAATTTGATAATTTTAGCTTTGTACTTAACGTAGACAGTCAAATTTACATTCGTTTGAAAGATATGATTCAGAGCTACAAATTACAATAGGTCTTAATACCTTTTACGCAAAAATTAATTTACGGGAGCCCAAAAACAAAATTACGTATTTTGACATATTCTATATGCGACATTGTTGCATGTAAAAATTGCAATATCATAAAATTTGATAATTTTAGCTTTGTACTTAACGTAGACAGTCAAATTTACATTCGTTTGAAAGATATGATTCAGAGCTACAAATTACAATAGGTCTTAATACCTTTTACGCAAAAATAAATTTACGGGAGCCCAAAAACAAAATTACGTATTTTGACATATTCTATATGCGACATTGTTGCATGTAAAAATTGCAATATCATAAAATTTGATAATTTTAGCTTTGTACTTAACGTAGACAGTCAAATTTACATTCGTTTGAAAGATAAGATTCAGAGCTACAAATTACAATAGGTCTTAATACCTTTTACGCAAAAATTAATTTACGGGAGCCCAAAAACAAAATTACGTATTTTGACATATTCTATATGCGACATTGTTGCATGTAAAAATTGCAATATCATAAAATTTGATAATTTTAGCTTTGTACTTAACGTAGACAGTCAAATTTACATTCGTTTGAAAGATATGATTCAGAGCTACAAATTACAATAGGTCTTAATACCTTTTACGCAAAAATAAATTTACGGGAGCCCAAAAACAAAATTACGTATTTTGACATATTCTATATGCGACATTGTTGCATGTAAAAATTGCAATATCATAAAATTTGATAATTTTAGCTTTGTACTTAACGTAGACAGTCAAATTTACATTCGTTTGAAAGATATGATTCAGAGCTACAAATTACAATAGGTCGTAATACCTTTTACGCAAAAATTAATTTATGTGAGCCCAAAAACAAAATTACGTATTTTGACAAATTCTATGTGCGACATTGTTGCATGTAAAAATTGCAATATCATAAAATTTGATAATTTTAGCTTTGTACTTAACGTAGACAGTCAAATTTACATTCGTTTGAAAGATATGATTCAGAGCTACAAATTACAATAGGTCTTAATACCTTTTACGCAAAAATTAATTTACGGGAGCCCAAAAACAAAATTACGTATTTTGACATATTCTATATGCGACATTGTTGCATGTAAAAATTGCAATATCATAAAATTTGATAATTTTAGCTTTGTACTTAACGTAGACAGTCAAATTTACATTCGTTTGAAAGATATGATTCAGAGCTACAAATTACAATAGGTCTTAATACCTTTTACGCAAAAATTAATTTACGGGAGCCCAAAAACAAAATTACGTATTTTGACATATTCTATATGCGACATTGTTGCATGTAAAAATTGCAATATCATAAAATTTGATAATTTTAGCTTTGTACTTAACGTAGACAGTCAAATTTACATTCGTTTGAAAGATATGATTCAGAGCTACAAATTACAATAGGTCTTAATACCTTTTACGCAAAAATTAATTTACGGGAGCCCAAAAACAAAATTACGTATTTTGACATATTCTATATGCGACATTGTTGCATGTAAAAATTGCAATATCATAAAATTTGATAATTTTAGCTTTGTACTTAACGTAGACAGTCAAATTTACATTCGTTTGAAAGATATGATTCAGAGCTACAAATTACAATAGGTAATTACTACCTTTATACCTTTTACGCAAAAATAAATTTACGGGAGCCCAAAAACAAAATTACGTATTTTGACATATTCTATATGCGACATTGTTGCATGTAAAAATTGCAATATCATAAAATTTGATAATTTTAGCTTTGTACTTAACGTAGACAGTCAAATTTACATTCGTTTGAAAGATATGATTCAGAGCTACAAATTACAATAGGTCTTAATACCTTTTACGCAAAAATAAATTTACGGGAGCCCAAAAACAAAATTACGTATTTTTACATATTCTATATGCGACATTGTTGCATGTAAAAATTGCAATATCATAAAATTTGATAATTTTAGCTTTGTACTTAACGTAGACAGTCAAATTTACATTCGTTTGAAAGATATGATTCAGAGCTACAAATTACAATAGGTCTTAATACCTTTTACGCAAAAATTAATTTACGGGAGCCCAAAAACAAAATTACGTATTTTGACATATTCTATATGCGACATTGTTGCATGTAAAAATTGCAATATCATAAAATTTGATAATTTTAGCTTTGTACTTAACGTAGACAGTCAAATTTACATTCGTTTGAAAGATATGATTCAGAGCTACAAATTACAATAGGTCTTAATACCTTTTACGCAAAAATTAATTTACGGGAGCCCAAAAACAAAATTACGTATTTTGACATATTCTATATGCGACATTGTTGCATGTAAAAATTGCAATATCATAAAATTTGATAATTTTAGCTTTGTACTTAACGTAGACAGTCAAATTTACATTCGTTTGAAAGATATGATTCAGAGCTACAAATTACAATAGGTCTTAATACCTTTTACGCAAAAATAAATTTACGGGAGCCCAAAAACAAAATTACGTATTTTGACATATTCTATATGCGACATTGTTGCATGTAAAAATTGCAATATCATAAAATTTGATAATTTTAGCTTTGTACTTAACGTAGACAGTCAAATTTACATTCGTTTGAAAGATATGATTCAGAGCTACAAATTACAATAGGTCTTAATACCTTTTACGCAAAAATAAATTTACGGGAGCCCAAAAACAAAATTACGTATTTTGACATATTCTATATGCGACATTGTTGCATGTAAAAATTGCAATATCATAAAATTTGATAATTTTAGCTTTGTACTTAACGTAGACAGTCAAATTTACATTCGTTTGAAAGATATGATTCAGAGCTACAAATTACAATAGGTCTTAATACCTTTTACGCAAAAATTAATTTACGGGATATACTTTTGCAATATCATAAAATTTGATAATTTTAGCTTTACACTTATCGTACAGGGTCAAATTTCAGAGATAATTTTAGCTTTGTACTTATCGTAGACAGTCAAATTTACATTCGTTTGAAAGATAAGGTTCAAAACTACAAATTTAACCTTTTCGTTTTTATTCAGAGCTACAAATTACGTTTGAAAGATAGGCTACTTACAATATACCTTTTACGCAAAAATTAATTTATGGGAGCCCAAAAACAAAATTACGTATTTTGACATATTCTATATGCGACATTGTTGCATGTAAAAATTGCAATATCATAAAATTTGATAATTTTAGCTTTGTACTTAACGTAGACAGTCAAATTTACATTCGTTTGAAAGATATGATTCAGAGCTACAAATTACAATAGGTCTTAATACCTTTTACGCAAAAATTAATTTATGGGAGCCCAAAAACAAAATTACGTATTTTGACATATTCTATATGCGACATTGTTGCATGTAAAAATTGCAATATCATAAAATTTGATAATTTTAGCTTTGTACTTAACGTAGACAGTCAAATTTACATTCGTTTGAAAGATATGATTCAGAGCTACAAATTACAATAGGTCTTAATACCTTTTACGCAAAAATAAATTTACGGGAGCCCAAAAACAAAATTACGTATTTTGACATATTCTATATGCGACATTGTTGCATGTAAAAATTGCAATATCATAAAATTTGATAATTTTAGCTTTGTACTTAACGTAGACAGTCAAATTTACATTCGTTTGAAAGATATAATTCAGAGCTACAAATTACAACAGGTCCAAATACCTTTTGTGCAAAAATAAATTTATAGGAGCCCAAAAACAAATTTACGTATTTTTTTACGTTTTTTTTACGTATTTTATACCTATCCTAAAGTTTGAAAATTTCAGAGCTACATATTACAATACAATTAATGATTATTTGTGTGAATAAAATATACAAAATTTATTTATTTTCATGTAACTTTTGTCACTCCTTTAAAGCCCTTCCCCAGAAGGAATGTCTCCGCTGAATCGCCTCGACTAGCATTAGGTTTTACTACTTTGACAGTCTCATAATAGCATTCCATGCGTTTGACAAGCTCTTGCATTTCTGCGTTTGTCCAACACTTCATCAGAACACTCGCTTTCTCTTCAGACATTGTGAGGGCAAATCGCAGCACGGCATAACACAACATCATTATGTTCTCTTGATCCAATTGACGAATGCCTGTAGCTCGGGGTGCCATATCTGAGAGCACACAATTCACTCGTTTGTCCTTTAGCACATCGCATATCTTCTGTTGTCCCGCTTCTGAGGTAAAATCTGTGTTGCCAAACAAGATAGCGCCTTCCACGGGCTGCACTTGTTGCAAATCGACGCCGATTACCAAACCATTTTTCGCTCGTTTTGCAGCAACTTGTGACCAAGAGCCCGGAGAGCATCCACAATCGATGACAGTGTATTCAGGACGAAGAATTTTGTGCTTGTCGTCAATCTCGAGGAGCTTGAAGGCACTTCGACATCTAAAAATTAAGAGAAAATCAAAAAAATCCAAAAAGAAAAGTAGCAAAGAAAAGCACTTGCCGATAACTTAACATCTTCGCTTTCTCGACATACGGATCAGAGAGTTGTCGCTGAAGCCACATTTGGGAACTGACACTCTTGCCCTTTGCATTATTTAGCGTTACTTTCTTTAAAAGCCTCGTTGTAGTGCTATATCTCCTCGTTATCATGATTAAAATGAACTCGGAAATGAACTCGGGAATGAACAAGTCCAGCGCACATTTAGAAATTTGTGCCGCCTGTGTCTCGGGGCTGTCACAAATTTGCAATTGTGAAATGGGCTGTGTGCAATCAGCGTGAAGGCGATTTCCAATCTCAATTTCATGCGACTCATATGAGGCTCGTGACTGAATTGCATGAGGAAATCCGAGTGACGGAGTGAGACGATCGAAAGTGATACTGTTATATGCTGTCAGGTAAGTATACCAGTACTGGTATACTTACCTGACAGATGTATAACAGTTCAATTTCAGCCGACTCACTCCGTCACTCGGATTTCGCATGCCATCCTGTCACGAGCCTCCTTGTTTTCGTGTCGCAGATGGCGCTGAAATCTTTAAGGGGTTATCTGAGTCGTATGAAAATGATAAGTCGCCAGATGGCGCTACAAGCACGTAGTCAACATCCTGTTTGGAGCCCCCAAAACGGATGTGCGGCAATAATTGGAGATAAAATAATAACACATCAAAAGTTCACAATTCGTCTTAAATTATGCAATAACAAATAGGAGATAACACGGCATTTATCGCAGAACAATAAAGATACTCGTTAATCAAGTGTATTCCGGCAAATTATGAACGTGAATGCCGAAAGCCAGCTTTAGCTTTTTTTAGAACGAAATCAATTGTATATTATCGACACAGAGCGACAGACAACAGGCACAAAACTAGGTTAAAGTATTTGAATTTGAAGGTGAAAAAAGCATTTCGTGTGTGTGTGTTTGTGTTTGTACGGAGGAAATTACATTGAAGGATAATGTCGTCGGTGCCGGCTGCTGTTTACACTGTTTCCGAACTGCAAAAGGAATTTGTCGAATTGAGTGAGGAATTCAAGGAACTTGAGGTAGGTCAATAAACCTTCGTAAATTTGGCGAAATTTGAGATTTTTGCCTTCTTTTAGACCGTCAACCAAGAATATTTGGAGTTGCTGGAAGGACTCGAGGATCTACAGACAAAATGTACAAAGAACATAAATCATCAGCGATATCGCATAAATGAAATATCCAAAAATTTAAAAATGTAAGTTCAGAACAAAGTCCATTCGACACAAAGAATTTTGTTCTTTATTATGAAATTTAATATTCATAATTTACACGGTTCTTTGAATTTCATTCACCTTCAAACAGTTGTTATTTTTGTTTTTTTCGTTAACAACGAGTTCAAGGTGTACTGGACGACAAGCAAAACTAATATTTATTTATGCAATTTACTTTTAGAAACCAGAAGAAGGCAAAGACTGTGGAAGACAAACAAAACATTGCTCAGTTAGAAAATAAATTGTTGAAACGGAAGGCGCAACTCAACGAAATTGAACAAAGTCTGCCGAAGAAAAATAGTTTATACTTGAAGGTGAGTTTGACTTCTTTTTTGTAAAGCCGAAAATCAACGTCAAGAAAAAAAAGATAAACAAACAAAGTAATTTATGCATGTGAAAACCAGATAAACTTGTAATAAAAAAAAGTATTATTTAACACGGCGCGCGTAATTTTGTACACACGCGAGGTAGAAAGCGACCTTGACATTCGAGAGATAAGTGACGTGTACAACATGTACGCAAGGCGATACTCGAAAATAGATGCTGTCGATGAATGATTAATTAGTATGGGGGCTCGTTACACGCTCCCAGATGACGATATGATGAATTGGAATTTAATTAATTATTTTGCTTGTAGAGCAATTTTGTTGCCAATTTTGTATGCAAATCGAAAATCATCAAATTTACATTAAAGATGAATTTTGAGTTTTGAGTTACGTTCAATTTTAATAAAAAATTTGCTTTTTTCAGATCATACTCGGCGATGTGAACGTCTCGATATTAAATCGCAACGACAAAGTGCGGTACAAAGATGACTACGAGAAGTTTAAGCTGATCCTCAACGTCATCGGCTTGGCAATGTCATTTTTGAATTTGATATTTAACAACAGGTAAGCGTTTAATCTATGATTCTTATCATTTTCTTATCAATTCAATGTCAAATTTTACTTTTAATTGTTGTTCGCAGGGCATTGGAACTTGCATTTATATTTTTGTTGGTATGGTATTACTGTACTCTGACAATTCGCGAATCAATTTTGAAGGTTAATGGATCACGCATCAAAGGATGGTGGCGTTTGCATCATTTCATCTCTACCGTATCTGCAGGCGTTTTACTCGTATGGCCTCAAGGAGAGACATGGCAACTGTTTCGATTACAATTTGTGTATTTTAATGTTTACATAAGTGAGTTTTCGTTGCTTTCGTCCAAAAAACAAAAACAATGAGATTTTCTTTTTTTTTTCACAGGCATAGTTCAATACCTGCAATTCGGTTATCAAAAGGGACTTTTGTATCGTTTGAAAGCTCTTGGCGAACGACACGATATGGATATTACTATCGAGGGTTTTCACTCATGGATGTGGCGTGGCTTGAGTTTTTTGTTGCCCTTCCTTTATGGCGGATACGTTTTTCAAGTATATAACGCATGGACTTTGTACAAGTTATCATCGCATCCGGAGGCATCGTGGCAAATTCCCGTGCTTAGTTTATGTTTCTTCATTCTATTTGTCGGAAATACCGTTACTACGAGCATGACAGTGCCACAAAAGATGAAAGGCAAAAGCAAGGATCGTTATCGACTCATGTCTCTGTCGTGGGCACTCAAAATGCGACAACAGATACGGGTATGAAATTGATTCAAAAATTTAAAAAAAAAAAAATTTCTTAAATTTCTTTGTTTTTAGGGAGACAAGAGCGAAAGAACACGCACTGATAGCGTCTCCGTATCATCGCAACCCCAATCAACCGTCAACAGTAACGCACCAAGTCCAACAACACCTGACTTACCCGTTTTTCCTGAAATTTCGGAAAACGCAAAAGACAAATAATCATTCAACTAAAACTTAACAAAATGAATAACTTATCATCCAGTGGTAGAATTTTCGTCATAGCAGTATCGAAATAATGGGTTACCAATTAAATGTTTGACTTTTACGAAACAAATCAATTTGTTTATAAAAAAAAATAAAGGAAAAAAAATCAGTGAGAAACGCATGAAATAAGACTTTAAAAAGTTGGAGAAAATTTAGAATTTAAGTGTTAAATTAACTTTTAAGATGAAAAAAAGTGAAATTTAAATCCATTTTTGTGTGTAATGTAAATAAATCACAACCTATTTAACATCAGAAAATCTCACAACTTTACTTATTCCTTCGAATAAAAAACGGTTTTCTGCGGATTCGTGACAATAATTTTGAAATCACGTACTATTGACCCAGAATTATTTATTTATTGTATCAACAAATGTGTTCTATTGTTCCATGAATTCACGATCTCTCACACGATAATAAAACAATAAGTTTGTTGACCGAACATGTAACAAAAACAAATCGTCGATAATTTGGAGTAAACCGTAATCGCGCATCTAAATAAATTATGAAAAGTTTGAAAGGCACAGAGAGAAAGAGCTATCGAGAGAGAGAAGATAATGTCCAAACGTTTATGTTAATCACGTAAAAATTGTCTCTTTGTAAACCGTGCGCCTGCATTTTGAATATTTTCTGATTTTTACCTTTTTGATCCAAAATAAAAAAAAAGTTTTTATTTGATTTTTGATGTCTGTCAGTCAAAAATATCAAAGGTATTGAAGATCAAACAGAAAGGTAATTATAATCGAAAACGTTTTTTTTTTAATTTTTGATTAATTTCAATAATTGAAAAATTTCTAATTAGGCTGCTCTAAATATTTTTTGAACTTTTTATTTCAAAAACCGAAAATCCAATGGAGAAAAATAATAAAAAAAAACATAATTTTTCAAGGAATTTAAAAAATTTTTTTTTAACTTTTGTATTGAAAATGATATATTTACAAGAATTTTTTTCTCTAAAAAATCATGTTTTCAAAATTTTATTAAAATCTTTATGAAATATTTTTTTTTTTATTTTTGAATTTTGAAAAAAAGTTTTTGGGACAAAAACTTCGAAATAAATTTTGAGCAGTCTAAATAATTTAAAAATATTTTAATTCCATGTTGAAGTAATTTTTGTTACATTTTCAGATCATGTGAAAAAAGGCGCTTACACGAACAATTCATGAAAGAGGCTTCTAACATTTTATTGTATTTAATAAAATGACACTAATGATTGGTTTTACTGTTTTAAATATACAAACGATACCGTACAACTGACATCTTCAGGAAGACTATAAGAGCGGTTTGCGCGTCGTCTCTTGCCATCAGTTGGTTTTTAAATTTTTGACAATAAACAACATCGGGCGCGGCACGATGTCACATTATCTGCTGTATTTAACATTTTTATTGGCGATTAGTGCGCGATTCGCGGTACTTTGTGCTGAAACTCCGTCGGAGAAAGTTCCCTCGGCGGAAACAGAAATTGCCACAAATGAAGATGAAGACATAGACTATATTCCTGAAGGATCTTCACGCACGGAAGAATACGTTCCTGACTACCGTGGCAGCCAATTATGGAAAATTGCGTATAACACGCGTGTCTTGAAACCGTTGGAAGAAGAAGCCTATGCTCAAGTATGGAATTTCCAAAAGGGCAAACATCTCGACGTTTTGATTCATGGTGCAGGCGTTGAACGAGCCAAAGAAATTTTGCGTGCAAATAACGTAAATTATACCGTTCAAATACACGACTTGAAGAAGGCAATTAGCGAAGAAAATCCTCCAAAGAAGTACATTCAAGATTTGGTAAATCGCAATGGGCTTCCCATGACTTGGCAAGCGTATCATCGTCTTGCTGACATTCACAAATATTTGGATTTTGTCGCGAAAAACAACCCGGATCTCGTTTCCACACAAGTCATTGGAAAAAGTAAGGAGAATCGAGATTTGAAAATTGTGCGCATTTCCAACAACAATCCAAGCAACAAAGCGATATGGATTGACGGAGGCATTCATGCACGTGAATGGATTAGTCCTGCGGCTGCAACGTTCATCATCAACGAACTCATCGAAGAATGGGAAGACAAACCGGAGTACATTCGTCGTATCGATTGGTATATCTTGCCTGTTACGAATCCCGATGGTTATGAATATAGTCACTCGACTGACAGACTTTGGCGAAAAAGTCGCACGAAAAATGGAAATGGACAATGCATGGGCGTCGATTTGAATCGTAATTATGGATACAAATGGGGAGGAAAGGGCGTCTCAAAGAGCCCGTGTTCCGAAATCTATGGAGGATCATCCGCTTTTTCCGAGCCCGAAACACAAGCAATCCAAAATTTCATGAAACGTTTGGGTGCAGGAAAAGTTACGGGATCCATGTCACTTCACAGTTACGGTCAATATATTCTCTATCCATGGGGATATGATCGCGCCGTGCCTCCAGATCATACAGACTTGAAAAATCTCGCTATCGAAGCACGACAAAAAATGGCTGAAGTTGGCGGAAATTGGTATACAGTTGGGCCCGCAGCTGCTTCATTATATCCCGCATCTGGAGGCTCTGATGATTGGGCCAAGGGAACAATGGGCATCAAATATGCGTATACCATTGAGTTGCGCGATAACGGAAGGCATGGATTCGTCTTGCCCGCATCCCATATCATTGGATCAGGTAGAGAAGCCATGGCATTTGCTGACACACTTGCAAAATACTGTGCAAACTTGTAAATTTCTCGTGTTGCATCGTTTGGCGACACTTTTATCGTTTATTTATTTTAATTTATGGAATGTATTTGCTTGTTGCGTGTTGAGCAGCGCGCAGCGAAAAATAAATAAATATTTATTGGTTTATTCAACTTCTTGTGGATTATGCGTAAGAAGTTACATGGAAGCGATGCGTTCTCAGGAAAATGATCTTAGGAAGTAAAATGAGCTTTCAGGGAAACGTCAAACAACTTCAAGGCTTCACTTTTATTAAAAACGAATGAAGGTATGAAAAAATATGGTTCAAAAAAATATTTTTCTTGTCATTCTCGAAATTCTTAAAACTACTCATGAAAATTCCTCAACTACGAGGTATGAAAATTGTCACTTGCAGATCTCTCTCCATTTGACATTTTTTATGAAGCTGTACAAAAGAGAAGTCAATTATTTTCATTTACAAGATTCCTTATAATTTTTTTTATTGACAGCTTTTAGGTGCTAACAACTGTGCAACAATTTTTTCACTTACCGTACTGCTAAAAGACTTCAAGCAGGCGAAAAATGTTTCACTGTGGTTAATTTAGTTAATTCGTCTATTGTGGCAAGTAAATTGTATGAAAGACAAGCAGCAAATAAGAGAAAACGGTGATTTCAAGTAATTTATGGCATTTCCGTGAAAAACAATTTGCAATGTCAAGGTCTTGAAATTTTACTTGAAATCATCATCATCATCATTTTCCTCCGAGTTTTGCGTTTCTCCCTTTCGATCGACAACATTTGTCGTCAACGTGAAACAAGTCATCACTTTTCCGCGATCATTCAAAACCTTGTACATCAACGTAACATCATTGACTTTTATCTCATCTGGCTTCACAAAATCCACAATTTTATACACATACTCTTCTCCCTTTTGTAATGGGCAATTTCCTTTTGTCAGATATTTGCATGCATCTGTACCATGATCTCCGAGTTTATGATCGACTCCAATTCCAAACCATGTCCCGCGAACTTTTGAATAGAATTTTGTAGAATTAGAAGTTGCACGAAAAGTTATTTCTGTTGTGCCGTTCGTATTGCGCACCGTATCGCATGGAGGTTGAGTGCAATCGTTAAAATGGACTTCAATCGGAGATGAATGACCTTTGCCTGAAGAAGAAGATGAAACAAAATAAAAGGTTAAAATTTAAAAAAAAATGAATATCTTACAAGTTTTAACTTTGGTTTGACACAAAACCAAAGGCGTGATCAACACAAAAACAAGCAATGAAGCAGCGAACGAGAATCGACCCATTCTGTTGAAAGTTCAGTAAATGACTGAAATCTAAATAAAAAGTTCTGAATGTTTTTATGTGATCATGTAATGCTCATCATTTTCTGTATATAATTAAAATTTATAGTTTTTTTTTGATAGCTACACAAATTACATGCGTTTAATGGAGCTACTAATGTGTGACGGAAAGTGAAAAATCCTCGAGTTGACAAATGTCATAGATAAACATGAATTGGAATTCACGACTTTTCTAATAAGGTAAAAAGTTATTGAACTTTTAAGTCATAAATGTGTTTTCCGTATCTAAAATTTATTCAGATTTATTAGGTTATCACGTTTTAAAGAAAATCTTTGGTAAAAAGCAACGGAATTAAAGGTAAAAAGAAGTTTGAATTACATTTACTACATGCAAAAGAACTCACCTGCTACACTTAATTTTATTTGGATCGTCTGTATGTTAGAACTCAATACATATAAAAGAGCACAGATGATTTGATGAGGACCGAATTGAAAGGAACAACATCTTTGATATGAAAATTGAAGCTGAAAAAAGACAAAAAAATTGAAATTTTTTTAAAAATCAATTTTTCCTTTTCAAAAAATTAAAAAAAAAAATAGAATTTTTGTCTCTTGCAACTCGTACCGCATCCGCAATTATTCTTTCATCGTATAATTATACCGTCCGTCAAACATTGTAAGCAAGTAACCTACACATCAAAAACACTTTTTGGTTGTATAAATGTGAATAATTTAGTGTGTTGATACAATTGGTGTTCAAAGCCGAATTCCCGGTAGTATTTAATCGATGTCCATAGAAACAGTGCGCGATCAATCTTATTCTCTTCTTATTGTAAAGTGCAATTTTGTTACAGCATAATCTAAAATAGTGAAAATTTCCAAGAAATCGTTTTAGAATTATTAAACAAGTGAAGTAGCAAGAACGCGTGTCTCATATAATCGTTATAAAGTTAAAAATAAACAAACGAAAAAAAAAATTGAGAGTGTGTGAAGATTTCATCATACAACAATAAAATTTTTTTTTGTAAAAAATGTATTAGATGAGATATTAAACAGATATTGTCTCTCGTATTGAATCAAACGCAGTTGAATCTATTGACAACATAACAACCGAAGACAACATAATATTGCTAAGGTAAGTCACTAATTAGAACTTTTTCTCGACAATAATTGATAAATATTGCGCCCCCACACACGCAATTTATGCCATCAGACTAATTAATTTCAATCAGTCTTGTGTGAAAACGCCTATTTTTGGTCTAATGTCATCATTTGTAGGTGTTTTAGCGATAACTCGTCGTTAATTGATTTATTTTTGTTTACTTTCTATGAATTAGACGAAGGTTTTCAAGGATTTTCGAGAAATTTCAAACTATTTTTTCTCCGAAGTGAAATTTGATGCGACCTAAAAAAAATCATAATTTGATACTGTATTTCACACTTTTCAATTGAAATTCACTTGATATCAATGAAAACGTTTTTGAATGACGAAAATTTTGCATACTTTTGGGAGAATACTTGAATAAATTGAAGCTTTTTTGCATCGTCTACGAATCAATGAATAACAAATTAAGTTCAACGTACTTTTTATGAATGAAAAATTCTACACATTCTCGTACGTACGAGAAAAAGCTCGTACAACTGAGACTCGTATCGTACGACTTAATGACAACAATCCTTATGCAATTTAATTTTAATTAATAGTCGTGAGACGCTGCTTGAAGAATGGAAGTTTTATGTGAATCAGTAACAATTGATAGAATTCCAAAGAAATTTAGAGGGATAAAGCTGAAAAATTGAGTCAAAAGTACAAATTGCTGTTTCGTGATCCGCCTTCATCCATCATTTGTTGGAAAGTCCGCGATTAGTGAAAACTATTTAACGTTGTGATAATATTTTAGACAATATTGACGTCAATATTAAAAAGGCGCATTGAGTATTTCAAAGAAATTCGCATTAATGTTTAAAATTAGAAAAAACTGATAATTAGATGACGTACATTGCATTAGGGGGTGTTTTCTTGAAGATACTTATCAAAGTTATTTTTTCAATCAAAGTTTAAATTTTGCGTCAAAAATTGATTTTTATTAAATTTTAAGCATTTCCGATCAATAATTTGCCTAAATTTTTCAATAAATATTATTTCTAATGCTTTTGTGAATCATAAAATAGGAGAATGTTAACATTCTTTAATGAATATTTCAACAACCTGCTTGCGTTTCTTGATCAAAATCGAGTAAAAATTAATTTATTATTTTAGACGCGACGCATAATATTTTTGCACATTATTTTTTTTTTTGTACACATATCTAGGTCAGTTAATACTGTTTTACTCACGAGACTGAATGTTAAACGACTGCGACGAAAACTTCTCTCTGCGACATGTGTTAAAATAGGAAATGCCTCAAATTTTAGAAGAATGCGTCACTTTTTTTACAATCTCTCGAAAAAATGAGTGCCAGACTGTATTTAATAATTGCAAAACGGAACAACGTGCATTTACCGAAGATCTTGTTTGATTAATTGCAATTTTTTGTGATTCACGTTTTGACTTTCATAAAAATCCGTGAAGCTTCTTACTTTTGACGAAACAATGGAAAATGTTCTTCTTTGCCTTTTTTTTTACAAAAGTCTTACATTAAACGGAAATCAAACGTAGGATTTTCCCCCGTGCGCCATGTCTTATCAACCCGCAAGAATCAGTGTGTCAGACACACAAAACGCGATTTATCACATCGATTGCATGATCATGCAAAAAATTGTTATTCTTCTTGCAAATTATTGTTTAACAGTAATACTCACTAAATCTCTTGTAAAAAGTATGGTTACCGTTCAATTCGTTAAAAAAAAAACAAATTTACTGAAACCGCAGAAGAACGTGAGCAATATTTGTTTTTATGGTACAACGACATTTTTGTATTGAAAGGACGTCATTTTTTTAATTTGAAAAATAAATTAGGTAATGAGCTACTTTTTCAAAAAATTATAAAGCAACCTTTGATTTGCAAGTCAAACGCGTGTCACATTTTCGTAAATAAACAATAATATTCTCAAAGTTAGAATGTCCAAATACCTGCGAAGTTGGAAAAAATAAACGGTGATAAAAACAGATCATTTGCACGTAGATAACAAATAAAGACGTCACAATGCAAGGTAATTCATCATTTGTCGTCTCTATTCAAAAAGTCACGAAGTCGTCATTCATTGCATTTTTTTTCAAAATTATGACCTGAATCCTGTTTTTGCAGTAAATAAATGAAAATGTCAATAATTTGCAACACAAATATTAACAATTGAACCGCATAACGATGGTCAAAAAAAAAGTTGTTTATCCAGTTTTTCCAAAAGCACTTTCATTGATCTTCTAAACGACCCTAAAAACAAAAAAAAAAAGAAATTGTTGGTCCGGTAAAAGGTTCAAGGATTCTCGTATATACCCTTTTAATTGCATAATAAGGATTAACTCACAAATATTGAAAGTTACTCCTTTTAAGTAGTTTTTCGGTCAAGGATATTCTTTTGTTGTGCGACTTTTAGCTTTTTGTTTATTTAGTCAACAACATTTCTTTCGCTACATCATCAGCAGGAGACTTTCTTCATTTTTTTTCTTCATAAACTAAAGTAGAGAGAAAGAGAGAGAGATAGGATCAACAGGATTAATAAATTATTTAAATCTCTTATATACACAACGAACAATACCGATCATTGTTTGACAAACGGGAATTTCCCGCATTTTCGCGCATTTTTATTCCGCTTCAGTTTGATTCACGAATAACGATCCAAAGGTCACGCAAACGTAATAATTAAAAATAAATGACCACCGTCGTCGTTGTTGTCGTAATCTAAGCAAATATTTATGAAGAACAATTAATATTTAAAAAATCTTGTTTGCTTATCAGACACCAAGAAGTCTGTTTGTGCGAACGATGATCACAAAGCATGACTCAGAATTTTGGAAAACTACTCTCTTCAATGGAGCAGTTTAATAATTGATCGTAATTGACTTTTGTTTTATTTTTGTTTTTTTTTTTTGGGATGCTGATGATTCACAACGAGACGTCATTCATATTTTTAGTGATAATTCAAGGAATTTTGTTAGATCAATTCATAAATCGTTCGTTGCAATTTTTGAATGAAATCGTAAAACAAAACGCGAAACAAAAGATACAACATAACTCCTCCTATATTTTTCGGCCCATATATGTTGAATGCGTCATTTTTATGATAACGCGAAATTCGTGTACGTCAATTACACGTCATAACTTGAGCGCATTCATAGCAAAAATTAAGCCGGCCGGTTATTATTAAGTAATATTAAAATTATTCAAATAAAAGTTTCAGATTTTATGTTTCCGATAAGAGTTTGATTTCATTGGAAATTCGATTTGTGACGAAGATGCGACGTATGGGAATTGATTTCTATTAAAATAATTATTAATATGATGAAAATGTTTCGTTGAAATAATCAAAATATTGATTTTTAAGATTTTTCTTACATGCAATTATTTAAAAAAAAAATTTTTTTTTCATAATTTTAAATACTTTCAGAATGTTTTTGTATTTTTTTTACAAATTGAATTATAAAAAAAATATAATTTTTGGTAATTTTTTTCGTCTTGAAATTATTTAATTTTTTTTTTTAATTTTTTATACTTTTAGACATTTTTGTAATTTTTTTTAACTTGAAATTACATATTTAATTTTTTTTCATAATTTTAAATACTTCTTGTAAATCTTTTAAAATTTTCCTTCTAACAAAAAAAAAGAAAAAAAATATTTTCATCTCTTTCTTTTTTTTTCTCTCACACACAAAAAAAAATATCAAACCTTCGCGATTAATTCAAAAAGCTTTTAATTACCGCGTGCGCTACGTAGTCGAACCCTCGAAGCATTAAACTTTTCTTTGAAAATCGTTTGTCGTCATCCGTACAGTAGAGTGAAATGCTCATACACTTGTTGCGCTATTCGGTGACATATGAGCGACACACACCTGCGTTGTCACACGGAGTTTGGCTTAACTTTGTTTTAATGATGTGTGTTAATAATAAATGATAAAACTAAAAAGAATCACAGCAAAACCGACATCGACGCATGTTATCGTAGACAGAGGTACGACAAACAGTGTCACTATGTGCAAATCCATCGTACGGAGCCGTACATGAGCGTAGTTAGTTAGTTGTCGAAGTGTATTAAAAAGAAACATTTCATTTGTTTTATAAATCATTCATTCATATCTCGGCGCTTGATGAGTTAAGATCGAGTTAAAAAAAAATTAATAAAGAAAAAAAAGTGTTGTGAAAATTTTTTAAAATAAAAAAAGGATTAAAAAAATTAAATAAAATCAAAAATAAAAAATAATAAAAATGTGCGTGTCAAATATAAATTTTTTAGCGGATCATCCGATTGGCAGCACACTAAATAGAGACCAAAGAACGACATTGACTTTAGAATATGATCGCGAAAAACATAAAAAATGCGAGTGTGCAAATGACAAAAGTTCCCAAAATATTTTCCAAACAACACTGCCATGTGATAAATCCGCGACAGAACTATTTTTAACGCAACAAAAACGCAGCGATTTACCGACATCAGGATACAAATATTTAAGTCACTGCAAATTAAGTAAGTAATCGTTGTTTATTTGTATAAAACTGCCCCGACGTCTTAATCTTTGTTTTAAAATTTTGTTCCAATAAAAGAAAAATAAACAATGAAACATTGTAAGAATTTGCAAGATTGTGTTCCTAAAATTGATATTTGATACGCGAGATAAGTGAATCTTTTGCTGCATAATTTTTTGAATTTTTAATTGACGTCAAACAAAGTTGCTTCGGAAAACATCCCTTGATATCACACATCCGCCGATGAATAATTTGGTGACGACAACGTGCATTTTTTCTTATGTCATAATTTTATGATTAATGTCTAGAAGAAACAAAAATAGTGAAATAATGAAAAAGATTAAAAATAGTTTTCTGAAGAAAACCTTATCTGAAAGTGATATGATTGTTACCGAAGCCGACGGAATTATTTTATTTGTTTTTTTTTTATTATTATAATTGATATTTAAATAGCACATTTAAGATTATTTTATGTAATTTCATGAAATTTCTTTAAAATTCTTAAAAATTTTAAGAAATTTTTTTTATTTATCAAAATTAATTTTCAAAAAATTAAATAATTTTTTTAATATATCAAAATTAATTTATTAATTAATTAAATATAAATAGAAAAATAATTTATATGATGTAAAAAACGCATTTTTGCTGATCAGAAAATATTTTTCAAAATAATTTCACAACAATAATGAATTTCTCTTTTTTTCTCAATCGATTACTCATCATTTAGTAATTTTTTTTACGTACTGCACAGCAAACGACCTTCACCTTTATGATAAAAATACAAACAAATTTTTGAAGAAAAAAAACTATTTCACCATTCATTCATAAAATCTTACAAATTAAAATCGGCCAATACATTAAAACAATGTATCTAAACCTACGAAAAAGAGAGAAAGAGAGAACGTGCGATTAAATATACATATTCAAGTCATTCATAGAGACATAATTTTACGATACATTGTTCAATATTCGATTCATTCATAGATCGAAAAATGTTTCAGTTAAAAAAAAAATTTAATAAAAAAATGACGTTCCTTCACATGAGCCATAGCATTTCCTGATTTATCTGGAGATTCCTCGCTAATTATAATGTTTTTAGTCGCACAGAACTCGGCGAAGGGAGCAGACAATTAAATAATTTCTCGAATTGTTTACATATTGTACCTCCCGCAAGAATATTCCGCACCGAATTCTTCTCTTTTTCATCTTCGCCTCTCTCTCTTTTTTATGAACTTTGTTGATTCGCAGGACAATTAGTGACAATTATGGCAAAAAAAAAATGTCATGTAAGACATTTAAATGTAAAAAAAGAGAAAAAACAGAAATAAATAGTTACAACTAGAAAAATTGTTAATTACAAGATCGAGCAACGATTATGAGACTGTTCATTCTAACATTTTTTTTTTAATTTTTTGCTTTTTCAGAATCCCTCAAGTTACTCACCGTATATTATTACCTGTTACTTCTGATACATCTGACAAGTGCACGTCCTACACATCTCTTTCGAACAATGCCAGAGCATCATCACACGGATTACGAGACGATTCTCGCGTTGTGCGAACGAATTCCCAAAAATGCTACCAAATCCGAGATCAATCTGGAAAATCTGAGGAAAATGCTCGAAAGTACTATCAACACGTCGAAAATTGTGTTGCACGAAGCTCATAAAAATGGAAACGAATTTGTAAGTATTTTTTTTATTTCTTATAAAATATTTTTTTTTCCTTGTAAGATTTTTGTTGTATGCAAAAATAAAAAACTTCTGTTGATGTTTAGAATTTTTTTGACCTACTTTTCATCTTCGTCAACTCTCTTGACAAAAAATGCAAAAGTAGTGAAAAAAAATATTTTCCGCTTTCGAAAGTAAACTTGACCGAAAAACTCATGAATATTCGTCTATAGTTTGTTCATTTATTTGATTAAAAAAATATAAATATAAAAGAAGTAATAAAAATACCAATCAGTGCGACAATTCATGTACAAACACAGGCGCAAAAGAATCATTCTAAGCGGAAATAAATCTAAACACAAACAAAAGTTGCTTGTACACGCAGCGAAACTTTTGCGCGAAACGCTTAATTGATGCAAAGACAAATAAAGATATTCGGCAATTTCTTTACAAAACCAATTCGAAACGTTTGTTATCTTAATTTTGATCAATCATCGCCGGAAATCGCGCAGCTCATGCACAATTTTTCACCAATGTGATTCATTCTTGTCGTTGTCTGCGGCGGTTTCATAGAAATATTTTTGTTTCTTCGAGCAAATCGGTGAAATAATAATTCACTCATCATCGTGGTCTGTCACAAAAAATTTCAAGAAAAATAAATATTTTTGAATCCATTCATCGACGTCGCGTGGCAACACGTTCACGTCATTATTATGTTAAGTTACAGAAAGAGCCGGCGGTATCCCGAATTTATTCATTTCTGCCAGTAACGTACTTCCTTTCGGAAGTTTTACAGACGTGTACAGGTTCCGAGAATTTCGTGTTTCATACCGTTTCGCTCTCTATATTCACGAAACGACACGTTATGTAGATACAAATCGCATTAAATCAGCATAATAGCGAACGAGAGCGTAAAAGCTCAGACACACATACACAAACAACACCTGACGCGATACGAATGACTTCGATGAAACATTGGCGGGGAACCCATACGTCGTTGATCGAATTGATGACGAACGATTTTCGGTACGGATAAAAAAAAATCTGTGCATTTTGAAACAGACTTCTACTAAATTCCGGTCAAAATTGAGTAAGAAGAAAAAAAAATATCGAACGATGCTCTTTCTTGTCTGTATCAATGTTACGAACGGTCGATCGCGTGATCTTGGTATTTAGTTCGCCAGCTTAGATTATGTAATATTTGTTTACATTTTGCTGCATGGGGAACTTTTTTTGCGCAGCGACATTTATTTAAGATCAACGCAGCTACTTAGAATTCGAACGTGATTATTATGTTTCGAAACAGTTATCGTGAACTTGTCATACATTTCAGCGGTCAGAGCGTTTTTCAGTGCATTCGTACTTTTTTTTGCGTCGGAATTTCGCATGCAATTTTTCATTGGAAATTTTTGTTTATTTTTTGAGTCGCAATTAATTTATTTTTATTAATTTTTTAAAGGTAAAAGTTTACGAAGGAGATGAAGGAAATTTGACGGCGTATCACGAAACATGGAAAAACAAGAAACCCGAAGACTTTGAGTTGGGCTGGATTTATCCCAATAACAAACGACTCCCAAAGAATTATCAGGAAGACATTGCTGCAGAATTTCGGAATGAATTGAAATCAGGCGATATTAAATCTAACGTAAGCCCTTCTTCCCTTTTGCTTAAAAAATTTTTTTTTCATGAAAATTCATTTCTTACAGGCAACTCAACTTCTCGCCGAATCATATGTTCGCATCCAATACTTGTATCATGGCTTATGGAAAGTCCTTCAAGTTGTCGATCGTGACGGTCACAAAATCCCTAATCAAGAAGCCCTCAGTAAACTCCGTAAAATCTTCGAAAATGCCATCGAAAAGGCAGAAAGTGTAAAAACTGCTGTAAAAGACTTCTTGAAGGAAATTACGTTGTGCGAAGAGATTGCTGAGATGTTAGAAGTGCCGGAAGACGTTATTCGCGATTTCGAGTATGAAGAAACACGCAGCTGGATTGTCTTCCGCGAGTATGCAAATCAGTTGGAGTTCAATATTCAGGCATTCCAAACGTTGGTCGATCGCATCGTGGAGGAGCAAAGTGCACAACAATGACGGAAAAATTGGCAACATTTCATGAAAAAACGCGTCCTTAAACTGAACATAATGTTGACATGAAAAGAAAATTAATGTTTGTGTAAATCACAGAACAAAAACTTCTTAATTGGTTCTAAATATGTTTTCCTATATAGAAAAAAGAAGCGATTAATTTTAGTTGAAATTGTATTATTTTTATGTCCTAATTATTTATTTTAATTATTTTTTAATTAATTTCTTGCTTCCTTAATTTCATAGTTTAAGAATAATTTTAATATTTATTACATGAGGGCAAGACGTAAATCATAATTTATTCTAGTTTATACTTAATTCGTAATGAAAAATCACAGTACTCCAATAATTAATCGAAAAAAATATTTAAAAATATCTTTGTGTGATTCAATGTTCAAAAAGAAAAAAAAAACAATTCAAAAAAAAAATGAACAAATGAAACTCTTGCCATACTATTGTTGTTATAAAAAAAAATATGTTACAAAAAATTGTTTGAAAGAAGAAATGCTGGCTCAAAACTTTGAACGACGAAAGTATTAAAAAAAATCAATTATTTATCAAAACAAAAAAAATGAATGTCAAAAAATAAATAAATATGAAAATGTTGGTGTTATAAAAAATGTCGTATTATTTACTGCTACAGGGACTAAAACTTCAGTAATCGAGAACAACAGAGTTTATTGCGTTATTATGAGAGAGAAAGGCAAGCTTCTTATTGTTTGTTTTTAAAAAGCAGATTATGCCTCATAATTTGACGACATGTGATGATTTATTGGTAGCAATAAAAGTGTTTGCTTTTGTTTTAGAAAAAAAGGTAAAAAAATTTGTATTTTTTGGTCAAAACAAAACCGAAAATATTAGAATAAAGAGAGTTTTTTTTTACCTCTATCTCTATGTATTAATGAAAGGGAAATTTTACCTGCTAAAATGAGAAGATATATTTTTTACATGAAATTTACTCATTTCTTCTCTATTTTCACTATTTGTATCTTAAAGTTGAATGATTTTTTATCGTTTTTTAAAATTTTTTATTTTTTTTAAAGTATAGAATAAAAAGTAACTGCCATGATATTTGAAAATCTATTTTTAGTTTGAATGAAAAGTAATCCGGAGCTGCAATTTTTTTTATTTGAAATTATCGTTAAATGTATAGTTAAGAAAAATCGTAAAATTTATTTTTAAATAATTAAAAATAATAATAAAAAAAAAATACTCATAAATCTTTCATTAATTATTTTTTTTTTGCCCAAAAAACAACAAAAAAGTACCTCATTAAAAATTTAACATGTTTTTAACTAAGTATAATAAAATTGACTGCCGGATGATCAATCGCTATGCCAACTTGTTCACCTCATTCAAAAAAATAAATTTAAAAATTTTATTTTCTCTACTCAACAAAACATTTTCCGACACTTAATAAAAAAAAGCATTTAAATTCTTGCATTAGTCATCAAAAGACGATTACGTGAAGCGTGTCCCAAATTTATCCGCGGCTTAAAAATTGACAGTAATGAACCAACCTTTCACAATATTGACTTGCCCTTGACTCGAAAAAGCATTTCTTCTGTGTCTTGAACTTGATTTGTCATCATTTTTGTTGACTCAAAAAATTTCTTATTTACGGAAAAATGAAACGCATAAACATAAAAAAGTTAAAAAAAACAATGCGAGTAAAAATAAAACGCAACAAATATAAAAAGGGGTCAACACAGTGGGTCTGAGCGATTTTATGACATTAACTTTGATTAATAGGCCAATTTAGTACGAAGCAAGTGTTGAAAATAGATTTTTTTAGTTTAAATAGAAGCGCCAAATGGAGACGCTTGGTTCACTGTACCTATAATTAACACATAAATACACGAAGAATTCGTTAAAAATAGATGCGAAAATATGTGAAATAATAAAAAAAAACAAATAAACATTTTTCTGAAAATTGTCTCTTACCTGCTGCATTCATTGTTAGTTCATATCCGACTGTGGTGCGTGTCGAACGTTATTTTTTTTTTGTTTATCAAAAAGACGTATAAAAGAAATTTTTATCTGGAAAAGTTAATCAATCAGTGAAGAGAAGTGAAAAGCGAAGAAGGTCCTTTCGACCAAAATAAAAAAAAAAACAAAAAATAAATAAAAGAGAAAAATGACTGAATTCAAGTTGAAACCCATTGAGGGTAAAATAAAAGCTACTGCAAAAAATCAAATGATCGAACGTTTGACGGAGATGTACAACAATCAAAAATACTTCGACGTCAAGTTCGTGTTTCCAACAATGAAGAAAGATGGCAATGAGAGATTTGTTTATGCACACAAACTTCTGATGGCAGTTGCATCGCCTGTTTTTGAACGAATGTTCTTCGGAGGCTTCAAGGAGTCATCGCCAACATCAGCAGGAAGCAAAACGAACGATGCTATGACTACAGTTGAGATTCAGGATATCGAGCCAGAAGTATTTCAAACAGTGTTAAGGTAGGCCGAGTTACTCCCCCGCATCGCATTCCATTCAATTATGCAAAAAAGAAGCGAGAAATTTGATTTTATTTCTACATCGAAATTCCGATGTATTTGCCAAAAAATCTGACACAACCCGTAATTTACGATTCACTTCATCATTCTTTGCGGCAAATGTATGTCTGTGAGTGTGACATAATATCTTGCATTTTTTTTTTGTTTCTATTGACAGGTATGTGTACACGGGAGACTGGGAATATCACAGCATAAAGGAGTTGTTTCAGATTTTTGCGGTTGCAAACAAATACGAGATGATCGACTTGGAGAATGCGTCGGAACAAATTATCGCGGAAAATGTAAACATCGAGAATGCCTGTCAAATTCATGATTTTGGAATAACTTATGATAAAGAATATATGAAAGCTAATTCAATGAAATATATACAACAGTACACAAGTGTAGTTTTAAAATCGCCATTTTTCCTCACGTCTTTGTACGAAACGGTTCTCGCAATTCTCGATCAGGATCATTTGAATGTCGAGGAAGAAGTCGAAATATTTCGTGGCTTGCAGCAATACGTTTTCCGCAATGAACTAACGCGTGACTTTTACAAGGAAAAGAAGAACGGCGAAACGGGAAAGGATCTTTTACGAAAAGCAGTTTCACGAATTCGATATCTCGCAATGCCAATGGAAGACTTTGCAAATGGACCTCTTATTTCGGATTTATTGACGCCCGATGAGAAAATTACTTTGACACATTTGATGGCATCTCGTACCCCAAAACTCAAATTGCCCCAAGGATTTAGCGATTCGAAAATTGATCGAGGATACATAAGGTAACCCTCATTTTTGGAATTTTTTAAAAAAATGTTTCTTAATTTTTGAATTTTCTTGAATTATACAGCAAGATCATCGAAATTTTGAAATATCGCTTGGAGGCAATGCCCGACAAAGAGTATTACTGTTGCTATAAACACACGAATGTAACGATCACGGAGTTGATTTTTACCATGAATTGCAATGAGCTTGGACGAGATGAACTTTTGAAGGCGCTTGAAGTCAAACAGTTTAAAGCAGAAAAGATGTACGACAAACCGTATTGCGTGGATTTCTTGCAGACTTTGTTGGATAGTGAAGATGATTTTGATGCGAAGGTTGTTTTAGTTGATTATATGCAGGCGCACGGTTTTATCGAGAGATTTTTGACATGAAAAGACAAAGCAGAAAAAGATGTATTTAATGTATAATAAAAGATATTTTTTGTAGAAATAGTTTACCTTGACGTTTTTCGTCATTAACTTTTACTCTTTGATGATAGATTAGAGAAAAATTTTCCTTTCTTCCGTCGATTTTTTAACAAGGTAATCGGATGGCATTGACATTACAAAATTGAACAACTTAAAATTTTTCCATCATGCACAAAAAACATTCAATGTAGAGATTCACATCTAAAAATACAAAAAATCTTTAAAACCTAATCATCAAATATTAGAAATATTTACCTGAATATAATTTCATCTTTAAATTTCGAACAAAATATATGAAATTTACTCAAACAAAAATAACGATTATTTCTGAATTGTTTCGTTTGAACAGTTCTCATTTAGGCCCGACATCTATTTTAAAATTTGGTAAGTTCGTTCAAATTAATACGAATTTTCCAAAATTTTATCCTGAAATTAAAAGAAAAATGATTAATTTTTTAATTAATTATAAATAAAATATGATAAAAAGTCAAAGAAGAGCTTTAAAAAAATCAATTAATTCGATAAAAAATAACTTTACACTGTAACACCTTTAATAAAAAGTTGAGTCATCATAACAAGATCAAACTCTATTTAACAAACTTGTAGGATGAAACAAGATGACGTTATTAATTTTTTTGTACAATTATTTTAATAACAGCTCCATCACGATTCAACAGCCTCTACCTGCTTTAAATTTGCAAACTAAGATAACAAACACAAAGTTATCGAGTTCTCCGTAGATAAGGTCGTTTTTTTAATGCTCGATGCAATTCCGTATAAACTCTTAAAAGTGCATTTATATCTACTCACGTGGTTTTTCCTTCTACATCATATCTGAGAAAAACAGACAGACTCGTTAAATACATAAAACTTTAAGAAACGCACAAAGCATTCCGTACGTCGAACGTGAAAATTGAAAAATCTTACCAGTCGTCGACGTTGCACAGACAATTCTTACATGTTTATTAGTCACATTCAAAACTTTGTGCGCGCTCGTAAGTTTTGACGGCGTGTTGTTTACTTTATTTTTATTATTTATTTATTTTCGTTATTGGCGTGTTCGGAATTTTTCTTTTCATGAGTGTTTGTGTGACACAAAAAAAAAATAAATATTTAGAACTTTTGACATACGCGGAAGAATTGTGATCGCGACATGAAATTGAAAGTGAATATATTCCCGCGAACAGGCAAGGGATTCATAAATGAGGTAAATTTTTTTTAAAAAAATATTAATAAAAAAATAATAATTCGCGATGATGCAAAAGAAAAAAATGAAAAAAGAATATGCGAATAAATTTTAACGTTAATTGCCTCTCCGTTGAGTGAAAACAATTATTTTTATCACACTGTCTAACTAAAAATCTGTATTTGTTCGATTTTTTTTTTGCACAGTTCTCGTTAAAATTGCACATTAATTACGATTTTTTCGCGACATTGAATCGCCATATACCGAGAATGCACTTGAAAAAAGTAACAAATCTGCATCTTCATGCATGCTTCAACGAAATAACCGGTTCTCAAACAATATAATATTGTTATTGAATAAGAAAAAAATTATAGGAAGAATTATAAATATTCATTGACTTTTGACGTGATTGTCTATTTATTACTCATTTGTTTGTTTATAAAAAGTCGCGTGAAACCCTATTTTTGCACCTCATGCGACATGCGATCAGAAATTGCATCTGTATTGCATTCTGGAGTAAATTTTTTGACCTTTTGAAGGAAGTAAAGTAAAGTTGCTGTGATAAATTAACAGCAAGTGCCTGTTAACCTTGACCGAAACAATTTTGCGTGCTTAATTTCTCATTTTTATGTATGATCTTATTTTGCGTAATACGATATTGATACAAGTTTTACGTTTATTTATATATACATGTTAATAACCGTGACTTTGACAATGGGACAGACGATGAATAATGTTTTGTTTTTGTTTTGAACAGATTTTTTTTGTTCTCAATAGTTTGGAACATGACACGCCTTTTTGAAAATAAACATTCAGAAAATTGATCTACTCTAATTACAAAAAAAATCTTTCATTTTTTGACTTTTTATTTTTTAAAGAACCTTAAATCTCATTTTGCTTTTAATATTATCATAAATTTAGATTTTTTAAGCTGATTTTTGAGAAATTTTATCTGTTATCAATTTTTTCCCAATTTTTGTATAATTGCACTTTTTAAACATCCACGAACTTAACATTGACCTTCTATAACGAAAATTTTTCATTCAACTCATTTTCCGCATGATGAACTCTTCGATCATATCGACTAAATACTAACAACTAACATAACAAAACATCGCGAAATGTTTGTTCAGTTTGACTGTAGTATCATTATCAAGTGCTTCTTTTTAGTTTTTATCATTTTAAAAATGTTTTGTTGTTGTACAAAGTTTCCAAAGAAAAAAAGTCAAAGTTATAGAAATGACTTGATCGACGAGGAACAACAACAAGAAGAAAGTGAAAAGGTATTTTTTACGCCAAAAAAAAAAATTTGCAAATATTTTTTAACTTACGAGATTTTTGGTAATCAATCATCGCCTTGAGCAAAATGTTAATTAGCATTTTTCGGTCATCATTAAAAATATAAAATTAATTTTCGATGATTGACATTCGCTTTTACAAAAATATTTGAGACAAAATTTATGATGCGTTAATGGATAACGGATCTGCTATTCAAAATCTAATAAGCGCCAAAATAGAAAATGCGGAAAAATTTTGAACTAAATGATATCAATTTCATTCGTCTCATACTGTATGGTCGAAAAACGGGTTAAGTTTATCCCTCAGAAGGTAATATAATACATTTTAGTAGTAAATTAGACCTTTGTTTTTAAATTCTTCATCTACAAATCAAAAATGTAATTCCTTCAATATACAAATTTGATCCCTTAAGATGTTAAATTGACCCATTTTTCAACTACAGGGCATGTTGAATCAACAAGAAAAGTTTCACAACAAAAAAAATTACGATAAAAACGATGATCAAATTCAATTTTTTAAGTAAATTTTGCAAGTTTTACACTAATGATCAATGAAAAGTGCCTCAAAAAAGCAATTTCTTGTGAAATATTGTGTGTGACAAATTGTTAAAAGTAAGAATTCATGAAAATTCTGAAAAACAAGCAAACGATCAAGGTGAGCTCGATCAACAAGACGGGTTCTAATAAGAATTTTATCTAAACAAATTCGGAAATTCTCAAGGTTGAAAATCCAGTATTTTGTGCGATTTGCCGCAAACAAAAGTTGTTTCGCAAATATTTCAAGTTATCTCTTAAATTTGGGATAAACAAAAAAAAAAAAGAATACAAAGTTGTGATAAAATGATAAAAAATGTAAACATCACAAGTCTCTTGTTCACTGATGATGTACAAGGTTACACTTTTTTGATAGTTTTTAATTGTATTAATCATCATGCGAGAATACCATTCATTACAGAGACGACCTACGTTAAGAAGTAACTGTCTATGCATTGCGTCATTATTCGCTGTTTTGTTTCTCGTTCTGCTTTCTGTTCGCTTTATTTCCATATTTTGAATAAATTTACGATTTTTTATTGTCTTTCGATTCATTTTTTGAAAATCTTCGAGATGACGAGACATAAATTTTGGCATATTTTGTGCTTATTTAAGAATAACAAAAACGACAACGTGAGTTTGTAATTTCATTAAAATATTAATTTTCAACCCTTTTCATTTCAGATGCCTCACAGTTATGGTACCGCGTTAAAGTGCCTTCTTCCCGGATCCGTGTCACCTTTCGAGTGTGGGCGTAATTGCTGCGAGGAGTTAATACGAAAAACGGAAGCTGTAATCCCCTTATCGTACCGCCGGACAAATTCACAACCGTAAGTCAAGTTCATTTTAAAAAAATAAAATTAAAATTACAACAAAAGGTCTCGTTTGTTCATAAGAGGATTTCAACGATTAGTTAAATTAATATTTTATAATCTTCGTTGTCTGTGTTGCTCTCGCGGGACAGTTGTTAAAAGAAAATTAAACCTTTTACGTTAATCAACATTCATTTTCGACGACACGAAAAGGGAATACATGAAAAATGATTGATTGCCATTTTTTTTTCATATGAAAAAATCAGTTTTAAATCAACTTTTTATGTCACTTAATGCTCATCAAGCAAAAATAAAATAAAAAAATTGCACAAGGTGAAAAAAAAATTTGTCGTGATTCATCCATATACACTCGCAAATAATTAAAAATGAATTTTTAATAACAATTTTTTTCGTTGATTACACTTGCGTTCGAACGAAACGCGCGCAAAAACATTCTTTGACTGATTAAAAAAAAACATGAAAAATTTGTTTTTAAAAATTATTTTTATTTACATTGCCGGAAAAAAGGCAATTTAATTTTTTTTATCTCCATGGATGTGAAAATTTGTTTAATTTTTCGACATAATGACACAATAAATATTTATTTAATGCAAGGATCGTTGAGAAGTGAAGAGATGAATGAGCTTTATAAGAGTACTTTACTTTGCTTTGCTAATTAATGGGTATAAGTGAGAACTGTAAGTGTAAGTGTTTTTTTTTTCATTAAAAAGGTGAATAAAAATTCCATTTGTTTTAATTTATTTAAAAATTTAATTTGAGAATTTTCATGTACAGTTAAAAAAAAAGATAAATTTTCGTGACTTTTGAAAATTTCCTTCTGCAAGGGATTTCATACCTGATTTTAGATATGAAACAGCTGATTGAAATTGACCATCTGTCCTTTTCTATGAAAATAAAAGTTTTATTTTGTTCAAACTTTACTTTTACACGAACCAGAATGCCTACGTAAAAGTACACTAATTGGTCTTGAAAGAAAGATAGATAAGTAAAAAAGCTACTTCTTGTGTGTCTTGTGTGTGCTCACGAGTAATTGAATGTGGCTTGTGGGTATAAAAAATGTTTAAAAATAGCACAAGGTAAAAGGTTTTCCGTAGAAGAATTATTTTATTTTTGGGGTTGATGAATTTTAACGAGTCTTGAGACGCAAAAAAAAAACTTAAAAATTATGAAAAAATTCAACGGACCTGCATCGACTAATTGAAATCACTTGAAACAAATCTATTTTTGTGCACAGAATAAAATTTTATAATTTGCAGCAAATATTCAATGAATGTGCATGTTCGTTGCATACGCAGACAAAGACAAGTAGTAGCTGTTTATTTTGTCATGTAACAAGTTTCATGCAATATTTTTCTCGGTTCTATTTTTAGTGCAATTATGTGAAAATATGGAAAATGATAAAAAGCTAAAAATAGAAAATGGATGAATGGAATGTACCGCCATACAAAATGCATCCAGGTGTGCTCCGTTGTTGTTTGTAAGAACTTGTATCGATGTCTGTTTGTGACATTTGTGAACAATTTTCCGCTTTGCAGTCAATTGAATTACACAGCTGTTCGAATCCCTTGACGTCTTTGCCTCATGCCACGTAATAATTCGAGTCACAGCTGATTTTTCTCAAAAAAATAACAGAAAACTCTTCGTCTTCTGTGGTTATAATAATATAATTCATTACCTCTCATATTTTTCTCACGTCTGCCGTGTGCATTCGAAACACAAACGACATTTATGAAAATACATCTGTCACATTTGCGCTCGCATGCATTTGTGCAACTTCTGTAAAAATAGCAAATAATCCGTTTAGTTTCCGTTGGAGTGACGACGCGGCGTGAACGCGATAATTTTTCTACTAAACAGGAGCTTCCGTGCATCTTTTAAATTGTTTTTTCCTCATTATTTTCTACTTTGCTTCGCACATTTTTATTACTATTATGATATTTTTCACTCCTTTGTGCTATTTATACCTACATACATGTGAGGCGGAAAAAACAAGTTGTAAACCGATATACTCGTAAATTCATGTGATAAAGTGTTGTGATAAAATGATAATAATAATAGCGTGTACAAAAGTATCAAGTTAGGAAAAAATTGTCGGTACATAAGTGAAACGGTGTGAAAAAATATATTTATGGAAATTTTTATGATGTCAGTTGATTGCTACATAGACCTGTGTAGTTGATACTGAAATGATTATTTCTTTTGAAAAAAAAAACATATTAAGGTTTCGAGGTTCAGGTGTCTTCGAAAAACGTTTTATAAAAAAAAATATTGATCGAAATATCTGACACGTGGATAAAGTCATAAAATAATGTTAACACTTTTTTTTTGTTGAACTCAAATTTAATTTTCGAGTTCTCAACTCTCAAAATTGTTTTATGGATTTAACCGTGTAACAATTTGCATAGATAAATTACAAAAATTTTCTTAAATGAAAACTTTTATTAAAATTATAAACTTTTTGTGGTATGTTGTGTAGTTTATAATTTTTAACTACAACACAAAAAAAAATTACATGCACTTTTTTCCATCAGAATAACTTTGAATAAATTACGCGTCATGTTATGGGGAGAGAAAAACGAGCATACTCACATAACTTTTTAAACGCGTTTTTACAACGAGGCCTGAAAATTATCATCCTCATATGAAAAAAGTGTGTCAGAAAGACGCCCTTAAAATTTTTTCTACAATTATCTTTTTTTTTGTGTGTGTGAAAAACTTCCGCGCCATGACCAGAACAGTAAAATAGTAATAATGTCACGATATACAATTTTCTCTTAACTTAATTAACCATTTATGTAATTTTCAGGGTTATTTATGGGCAACCTGGGATGTTGTTACATTAACCAAATAACGAATAACAAATAAGTACATATAACATGTCAGGAAAGTTGCGTCGTGCAAGTAAATTGTAGCATTTGTGTGGCTATTGTTGTCTCAGACACGGAACAGAGGAACAAGACATGATATTTTTTTTTCAATCAATTACGTAAACTCAATTTGAGGTTGACCCATAATTACAGTGATTGAAAGAAGGATTCGGTTTTTCCCTCATTTCGAACAAAAATCAATTAGAAAACATTTGCGTCAATGCTATTCAAACGTAACAAAGCCATAAATTTAAAATGATTCGGTCAATAAAGTAATGGAGTTGGAAATAAGTAAACATGTACGATAGCTCGGATGTTTTATTGTCGTAAAATTGAATCACAATGGACTTCGATGAGTTTGAGGAGGATAATAAAACGGAAAATCATCCAACAGAATAATATTTTCCGAGATATTTTAATTACCGTTATTCCATTTATAAACCATAGAAAAGTTTTATTGTTCCGAAGAAAATTTCTGATGAAAAAAAAAGTTCTGATAACGTCAACAGCTAAACAAACACGACTGTTTACGACACAAAACTGAATGACGTTCATGTGTGCTTGGTAAAAACTAACACGATGACATTGATTTTTATTGTATTTATGGAAAAATACAACTTTCCGTTTCATCCTTATGAACAAAAGACGCTTTCAAAACCAAAGCTTCAGGCAAAGGATAACTTTCTAGTTTTATTAATTAATTTTTCTTGTCTCGTCTTGTCTGTCATTCAATTTTAGCGATGAACAAACAAACGATTTTATTGCATCCATTCACTTTTCCTCCTACGTCTCGCTCGTTTTTCTATGAATTCATTATTAATTTCAGTTTTTCTCGTGAAAAACGACTGCAAGCCTTGTTATTCAACATTTTTCACGTACTGCAAGTGTTTTGCATATAAATTTTTCAATTATTATAGCAAGGGTTTCTATCAAAGTGCCATAAGTAATGAAGCCTATCGATTTGAAGTTTTACCGCACAAGAGATAAAGCTTCGATATTCGTAACGAGGTAATGGTCAAACTTTGTTAAAGTGATCGACTTGAAGTAATGCAAGGAAAACAAACAACATTTACTTCTAAAAGTTTTTTTTATCGACTCTTGAGCGCATTTCATTCGTTGTTTCTTCCAAAATTCGGAATATATAACTCAGAGCAAGTTTGATACATTTTCCCATCGCAACACGGAAGCTAATTAGGAACGGATGAAAATTTTGCCAAAATTCTTGTACAAAAACCAAAATTTTCGCATGAAACTATCAAAAAGTACAGCAAACAACATCAGAAGTTTTTAATGGAATATCATATCTGAATTGTGGAATGGAGTGTTTGATGAAGTAAATTGAATTTCTAATTGAATTTTATGTTATTTTCATCACTGTTACTTTTGCCATGTTATGCTTTGCGTTGCCCAGATAAGCTCGCAACGGAGTAGTATATCCCGGATAAAGTGCATTAATTATTATTCCTTTTATTCGTTTGTTATGGAAGTTGCTCATTTCAATTTGCTCGCTGCCTGACTGGATAAAGGGATTCAAGTAGATTGACTTCTATTTTAGTACATTTTCTGTCGAAGAAGTGCTTCCATGAATAAAATATACGACAAAACTCGCAAAATGTACGAAGGTACGAAGCAAAAGTGTGGAAGCACATGTTCATTGCCTTTATAAGCGGATTACCTGATTACAAATTATTTTATTTTTTCTCCTATTTCAATTCAATTGTATTACATTTAGTTAAAGTACGTATTGTTGTTTCAAAAGTTTTCATATGAAAATATCGTTTTTGACGTAATACGCATAAATCTCTATTTGTCATTGTTCACAACTTTAGTCTCGAGGACTTTTTTGCCCAATGAAAAGAAAATTGACTAAATTTACTACTTTCGAAATTCTTAAAGAGCTAAAATTAACTTCTTTTTGATTTATAGCGTTTACGAAAAAAAAAACACGTGACACGATTTCCTTTCATTTGAACTCTAAATGCTCACACAAATATTGTCAAGAAATAAGAAAATGAAATATTTGTCTACATATTCTGACGCTAATTTAATTACCCAGAAACCTTACTACCGTTTTTTTTGCGTTACAAACGACAAATGCAATTAAAATACCAAAATCAATAGTAATTCATGCGATTTTTTCCTCATTTTGTCACTTGCCTTTCGGTTGTCCAGTCCTTTTTTAAATTAAAATTGAACATTTTTACACACACACACACAATTAAACATCGAATTTTTACTAATTTTTTATTAATTGATGTCCATCCATCAAGCATTTTGTTTTAAATTTTATTTTGAATGTACTGAAAAAAAAACAAATTATTTTTTGTTTGTGAAAATTTAATGTGACTTTATTATTATTTATGGAACACAACTGCAAAAAATATTAATTAGAAAATTATTGTTACTATTAATATATAAATGTCGTGTTGAGTTTTTGGAAAATTATTGTAAAAAAGTAATTACAGTGTGATTCTCGTGCCAAATTACAAAAATAATAAAACAAATCAAATTTTAATAATAAAAAAAATCATGAGCGACGAAAAGGATACTTTAGACGTGCCAGATTGTCAAACTGAGGAGAGCGAAGATGAAGGGTAAGTTTTGTCACAAATCCATGCGTGTTTAGTTCGCCACAATTCACCAAAATTACTATTCGCGAGTTGATGGTTTAGATTTTGATAATGATAATTGAATTGGAGTGACGTGCTGATGAAAAGTATTTCATTAGAATTTTTAATTGCATATTGTCAGGTTGTTTCATTAAAATTTTTGGATGAAATTGGATTGTAATTGAGTTGAAAATGGTTTTTATGTTGATTGTCTATCAATTATTGGATATGTTTAACATGAAAAACATTATTTTAAAACTTTTTTGAAAATCCAAATAAGGCCGTTTAAATTTTTTTTGAAGCTTTTGTCCCAAAGTATTTTTTTCAAAACATAATAAAAAAAAAAGTTTGATCAGTTTCAAAGCTAAAAGTTAATAAATATGCATTATAAAGTTGATTTCCATCGATATCTGATCGATTATTGATGAAATAAAAAAAGTACAATTTTTGGATATGAGGAGCAAAAATCGTACTTTTTTTCTCAAGTCAATTTTCAACCAACTTTTGATGGGTTTCAAAGCTAAAATTTAATAAATATTCATTCTAAAGTTGATTTTCATTGATATCTGATCGATTTTTGATGAATTAAAAAAAAGTACGATTTTATCATATGAGGAGCAAAAATCGTACTTTTTTTCTCAAGTCAATTTTCAACCAACTTTTGATGGGTTTCAAAGCTAAAAGTTAATAAATATTCATTCTAAAGTTGATTTTCATTGATATCTGATCGATTTTTGATGAAATAAAAAAAGTACGATTTTATCATATGAGGAGCAAAAATCGTACTTTTTTTCTCAAGTCAATTTTCAACCAACTTTTGATGGGTTTCAAAGCTAAAAGTTAATAAATATTCATTCTAAAGTTGATTTTCATTGATATCTGATCGATTTTTGATGAAATAAAAAAAGTACGATTTTATCATATGAGGAGCAAAAATCGTACTTTTTTCTCAAGTCAATTTTCAACCAACTTTTGATGGGTTTCAAAGCTAAAAGTTAATAAATATTCATTCTAAAGTTGATTTTCATTGATATCTGATCGATTTTTGATGAAATAAAAAAAGTACGATTTTACCATATGAGGAGCAAAAATCGTACTTTTTTTCTCAAGTCAATTTTCAACCAACTTTTGATGGGTTTCAAAGCTAAAATTTAATAAATATTCATTCTAAAGTCGATTTCCATTGCTATCTGATCGATTTTTGATGAAATAAAAAAAAGTACGATTTTATCATATGAGGAGCAAAAATCGTACTTTTTTCTCAAGTCAATTTTCAACCAACTTTTGATGGGTTTCAAAGCTAAAATTTAATAAATATTCATTCTAAAGTCGATTTCTATTGCTATCTGATCGATTTTTGATGAAATAAAAAAAAGTACGATTTTATCATATGAGGAGCAAAAATCGTACTTTTTTCTCAAGTCAATTTTCAACCAACTTTTGATGGGTTTCAAAGCTAAAATTTAATAAATATTCATTCTAAAGTCGATTTCCATTGCTATCTGATCGATTTTTGATGAAATAAAAAAAAGTACGATTTTATCATATGAGGAGCAAAAATCGTACTTTTTTTCTCAAGTCAATTTTCAACCAACTTTTGATGGGTTTCAAAGCTAAAAGTTAATAAATATTCATTCTAAAGTCGATTTCCATTGCTATCTGATCGATTTTTGATGAAATAAAAAAAAGTACGATTTTATCATATGAGGAGCAAAAATCGTACTTTTTTCTTAAGTCAATTTTCAACCAACTTTTGATGGGTTTCAAAGCTAAAATTTAATAAATATTCATTCTAAAGTCGATTTCCATTGCTATCTGATCGATTTTTGATGAAATAAAAAAAAGTACGATTTTATCATATGAGGAGCAAAAATCGTACTTTTTTTCTCAAGTCAATTTTCAACCAACTTTTGATGGGTTTCAAAGCTAAAATTTAATAAATATTCATTCTAAAGTTGATTTCCATTGCTATCTGATCGATTTTTGATGAAATAAAAAAAAGTACGATTTTATCATATGAGGAGCAAAAATCGTACTTTTTTTCTCAAGTCAATTTTCAACCAACTTTTGATGGGTTTCAAAGCTAAAATTTAATAAATATTCATTCTTAAGTTGATTTTCATTGATATCTGATCGATTTTTGATGAAATAAAAAAAAGTACGATTTTATCATATGAGGAGCAAAAATCGTACTTTTTTTCTCAAGTCAATTTTCAACCAACTTTTGATGGGTTTCAAAGCTAAAATTTAATAAATATTCATTCTAAAGTTGATTTTCATTGATATCTGATCGATTTTTGATGAAATAAAAAAAAGTACGATTTTATCATATGAGGAGCAAAAATCGTACTTTTTTTCTCAAGTCAATTTTCAACCAACTTTTGATGGGTTTCAAAGCTAAAATTTAATAAATATTCATTCTTAAGTTGATTTTCATTGATATCTGATCGATTTTTGATGAAATAAAAAAAAGTACGATTTATCATATGAGGAGCAAAAATCGTACTTTTTTTCTCAAGTCAATTTTCAACCAACTTTTGATGGGTTTCAAAGCTAAAATTTAATAAATATTCATTCTTAAGTTGATTTTCATTGATATCTGATCGATTTTTGATGAAATAAAAAAAAGTACGATTTTATCATATGAGGAGCAAAAATCGTACTTTTTTTCTCAAGTCAATTTTCAACCAACTTTTGATGGGTTTCAAAGCTAAAATTTAATAAATATTCATTCTTAAGTTGATTTTCATTGATATCTGATCGATTTTTGATGAAATAAAAAAAGTACGATTTTATCATATGAGGAGCAAAAATCGTACTTTTTTTCTCAAGTCAATTTTCAACCAACTTTTGATGGGTTTCAAAGCTAAAATTTAATAAATATTCATTCTAAAGTTGATTTTCATTGATATCTGATCGATTTTTGATGAAATAAAAAAAAGTACGATTTTATCATATGAGGAGCAAAAATCGTACTTTTTTTCTCAAGTCAATTTTCAACCAACTTTTGATGGGTTTCAAAGCTAAAATTTAATAAATATTCATTCTAAAGTTGATTTCCATTGATATCTGATCGATTTTTGATGAAATAAAAAAAAGTACGATTTTATCATATGAGGAGCAAAAATCGTACTTTTTTTCTCAAGTCAATTTTCAACCAACTTTTGATGGGTTTCAAAGCTAAAATTTAATAAATATTCATTCTAAAGTCGATTTCCATTGCTATCTGATCGATTTTTGATGAAATAAAAAAAAGTACGATTTTATCATATGAGGAGCAAAAATCGTACTTTTTTTCTCAAGTCAATTTTCAACCAACTTTTGATGGGTTTCAAAGCTAAAATTTAATAAATATTCATTCTAAAGTCGATTTTCATTGATATCTGATCGATTTTTGATGAAATAAAAAAAAGTACGATTTTATCATATGAGGAGCAAAAATCGTACTTTTTTTGGGTTTTTTTCTCAAGTCAATTTTCAACCAACTTTTGATGGGTTTCAAAGCTAAAATTTAATAAATATTCATTCTAAAGTCGATTTCCATTGCTATCTGATCGATTTTTGATGAAATAAAAAAAAGTACGATTTTATCATATGAGGAGCAAAAATCGTACTTTTTTTCTCAAGTCAATTTTCAACCAACTTTTGATGGGTTTCAAAGCTAAAATTTAATAAATATTCATTCTAAAGTTGATTTCCATTGCTATCTGATCGATTTTTGATGAAATAAAAAAAAGTACGATTTTATCATATGAGGAGCAAAAATCGTACTTTTTTTCTCAAGTCAATTTTCAACCAACTTTTGATGGGTTTCAAAGCTAAAATTTAATAAATATTCATTCTAAAGTTGATTTTCATTGATATCTGATCGATTTTTGATGAAATAAAAAAAAAGTACGATTTTATCATATGAGGAGCAAAAATCGTACTTTTTTTCTCAAGTCAATTTTCAACCAACTTTTGATGGGTTTCAAAGCTAAAATTTAATAAATATTCATTCTAAAGTTGATTTCCATTGCTATCTGATCGATTTTTGATGAAATAAAAAAAAGTACGATTTTATCATATGAGGAGCAAAAATCGTACTTTTTTTCTCAAGTCAATTTTCAACCAACTTTTGATGGGTTTCAAAGCTAAAATTTAATAAATATTCATTCTAAAGTCGATTTCCATTGATATCTGATCGATTTTTGATGAAATAAAAAAAAGTACGATTTTATCATATGAGGAGCAAAAATCGTACTTTTTTCTCAAGTCAATTTTCAACCAACTTTTGATGGGTTTCAAAGCTAAAATTTAATAAATATTCATTCTAAAGTTGATTTTCATTGATATCTGATCGATTTTTGATGAAATAAAAAAAAGTACGATTTTATCATATGAGGAGCAAAAATCGTACTTTTTTTCTCAAGTCAATTTTCAACCAACTTTTGATGGGTTTCAAAGCTAAAATTTAATAAATATTCATTCTAAAGTTGATTTTCATTGATATCTGATCGATTTTTGATGAAATAAAAAAAAGTACGATTTTATCATATGAGGAGCAAAAATCGTACTTTTTTTCTCAAGTCAATTTTCAACCAACTTTTGATGGGTTTCAAAGCTAAAATTTAATAAATATTCATTCTAAAGTTGTTTTCCATTGATATCTGATCGATTTTTGATGAAATAAAAAAAAGTACGATTTTATCATATGAGGAGCAAAAATCGTACTTTTTTTCTCAAGTCAATTTTCAACCAACTTTTGATGGGTTTCAAAGCTAAAATTTAATAAATATTCATTCTAAAGTTGATTTTCATTGATATCTGATCGATTTTTGATGAAATAAAAAAAAGTACGATTTTATCATATGAGGAGCAAAAATCGTACTTTTTTTCTCAAGTCAATTTTCAACCAACTTTTGATGGGTTTCAAAGCTAAAATTTAATAAATATTCATTCTAAAGTTGATTTTCATTGATATCTGATCGATTTTTGATGAAATAAAAAAAAGTACGATTTTATCATATGAGGAGCAAAAATCGTACTTTTTTTCTCAAGTCAATTTTCAACCAACTTTTGATGGGTTTCAAAGCTAAAATTTAATAAATATTCATTCTTAAGTTGATTTTCATTGATATCTGATCGATTTTTGATGAAATAAAAAAAGTACGATTTTATCATATGAGGAGCAAAAATCGTACTTTTTTCTCAAGTCAATTTTCAACCAACTTTTGATGGGTTTCAAAGCTAAAATTTAATAAATATTCATTCTAAAGTTGATTTTCATTGATATCTGATCGATTTTTGATGAAATAAAAAAAAGTACGATTTTATCATATGAGGAGCAAAAATCGTACTTTTTTTCTCAAGTCAATTTTCAACCAACTTTTGATGGGTTTCAAAGCTAAAATTTAATAAATATTCATTCTAAAGTTGATTTCCATTGCTATCTGATCGATTTTTGATGAAATAAAAAAAAGTACGATTTTATCATATGAGGAGCAAAAAGCTAAAATTTATAAATATTCAGTTTTTTCTCAAGTCAATTTTCAACCAACTTTTGATGGGTTTCAAAGCTAAAATTTAATAAATATTCATTCTTAAGTTGATTTTCATTGATATCTGATCGATTTTTGATGAAATAAAAAAAAGTACGATTTTATCATATGAGGAGCAAAAATCGTTTTTTTTTTCTCACGTCAAGTTTCAACTTATTTTTGAGGGATTTCAAAGCTAAAAGTAAATAAATATGCATTCTAAAGTTGATTTTCATTGATATCTGCTCGATTTTTAAATAGATTTTCGACTTTTAAAATGGGACATGGGACAAAAACATAGACAAAAATTTCAAAGCAAAAACTTTTGTTCAAAGAATTCACAAAAAATCTTCGAAAGAAATTAAACCAAACTTTCCTCGAAGCTTATTTAATATGCAAGATGACGTCAATCGTCGTCAAAGCATCTTGTCAATATACTATCTCCTATTAGACGTATTTACACACGTGCTTTTGAACAAAGTAAGTGCTCTACATTTAATATTTACCCTAATTTGAAAATTGTGCAAAATTGTCTGTTGTTGTTTGTCTCAACTCGCTTGTTGATTTAAACTCGTACGTATGTCTTCCTCATGTTTTCATGAAAATTTCCGCCTTTGGGTAGTGTCTATTGTATCTACCGCACACAAGACATGTACATTAAGAGCACAAAGAGTTTCTCATTTTACATTTCCGCAACACAAATACAGACATTACTTTTACATGTGTTTACATAAATTCGAGAACCTTGTTACATTTTCCCATTTAATTATGCGACTTATTCTTGTTGTAAAGCAGGAAAAGTTAAAAGGACTTTAATTGATCCATATTGTGGCAAAAAAGGCGACAGAGGAAAAATAAAGCAAAACAAAAAATAAAAAGAGGTGTCATTAGCACTACTAATGTGAAGTATCATTAACGTCTGATTGTATTGTGATGAATTCTGAAGAATATTTACTTGGATCCTTTTCATCTTTATCTTTTTTTCTCTTGTTTGTTCGAACATCAGTTCGTTTGGTAGATAGATAATTACGTGCAAAATGTTTCAATGCCAATTTCTTCAGAAATGTTGAACGTGTTTAATTAAATTTTTTGTAAGCAACAAGTCGCCTCCTCTTGAAAATCAATTTGAAATGACCCACTTTTGTGTTTAATGTCGGTACGTGTCTCAAGAATCAATCAAAAAGCAAAATTTCGATGCGAAACACTAAAATTTGTTTTCTTTTATTTTAGACTAAATCTAAATCCACGTCTTGGCTTTCATGTGCACTTTGGCGAAGGCACGAAACCAGACCCAGATAAAAAAGCGAGACACGTAAAGTGAGTCTTAATTTCTTGTTTTGCTATAATTTTCATGTTGCGACTCATTTGCCCTACATTTTTATGTTTTCTGCAAGAATTTAATTATTAGTATTATGCTAATTCGTTTATTTTCCATTTCACACACTCGGCAAATCGAGTGAAGTGTGTTTATTTATGCACTTTAAGAGAGTGAGAGAGAGAAATGAAGGTAAATACTAATTTCGTTGATGTTTGTTAATTAATATTGCGCAATGAGCATTGAACTTGGTTGTGAGAATAAAGAATGAGAATCCATTAAACGTTGAATTTATACTTAATTTTTATCTTTTCACAGGAAAAAAGTCGAAATTTTAGTCCCCAACACTCTCTGTACCGCCATCAAACGTTTTTTCTGTGTGTAAGTTGCTCGTAGTTTTGAAATATCTGCTATTTTTTTTTACTTCCATAACATTGTGTGTGAAGCATAAGTATTCTTTCGAGGTACATCAATTTCGTTTTAAAATTAACATTAATCTAATCAATATAAAATTTTCGTCAAAAAAAAAATTACACAAGACATCACATACTTTTACTTAATTTTAAAACTTTGCCGCAATTCATAAATTTTTTTAATTAAATTACGCCGCCATACCAGCTTAGACTTTCCATTCGCACGTGCTGCCTCATTATTATTAATGCAAATGTAGAATGCACTCCGACACACGGTTTTCGTGATTTCTACATTTGTCCTGCCTTTGCTTTGTTTATTTTTTTTTTTGCAACCTGACCATTTGAGTAGCAAAACAAGCGGAAATTCAAACAGAGAGAGAAATGCAGAATCAGGTCATGCTTGTTGTATTAATTCACTTGCTGAAATGCGGTCCAGTTTGCATTGTAAATGAGAGTGTGGCTTGAATCAATCCAATTTACTCGCACTTGCATCTTTGGCATGCAATCGCATTTGAATGAAGTACACTTGAAAATTTTGTATTCAACACGAATTCTTGCAGCTATTAATCAAAATGAATTCCAATCTTGAAACCTTCTCTCTGGATTTTGCTTCAGTGTTGAAAGGATGAATGCCGAGAACTTGTCTAGACTGGAACTAAATAGAACAAAGGTTGATATGCGGATTTATGGTTGACGTTGAATAGCACGCAAAACGTGTCAACGTGTGATGATAAAGTTTACATTTTCTCTGTGAATCAAAAAAGAGTGAATTTAAAACATTTCTCTATAATGAAAACTTTTAAAATTTACCTTTGGATGTCAAATTTACTCGTTTTTTCATTTGAAAAGTGTCTGTCGAGTTATAAATAATATAAAAACGTGGCTGTAAAATATAAACATCAAGATTAACATAAAAGAAAGAGCATGAAAGGTGTTCATGTAATTGCTCTTATGTGACTTTTTTTCATTTCATTGACTTCAAATATTTGCCTTTTGATTTTAACTTTTTTATAATAATTTTTTTTTCTTTTTTTTCTCATTACAGACCTGAGTAAGTACCTGCACGATGTTTTTAAAGATTTTTTCCTATAATTTTCACATCAATGAGTGTCTTTCATCGTGATTATTCACCGGAAAATTGCGAATCGTAAGTACTTCCGATAATTTACTACATTTATTAGCGCTTTATTTGTTTTGATTTTTTTCCATCGTTTTGGAAAATCGTATCGTTCGCATCTCTCAAAGCCTGATCATTAACAGACAAAATGTTTGTTTGACGAAAGCAAAGTTTGTATGACGTCAATCATCGCTCCTACCAGGATTTCCGTTCGGTTGAACTTTTTTTCCACAATTTTTCGTTTTTTTTTTTTATTTTTATTAAAATATAAATATAAATATTAAATAAGCAGAAAAAATGTTGTTACCATGTGTGCTTATGTGTTTGGTGATGAGGTTTCTTACTTGTCTTGTAACTTGCGAGAGAAGAAAATATTTTATTCAATTATTCAATCGATCATGTTTGTTCAGTATTCTGTGCATGTCATGCCGCATGTCGTTCGTGGGATGAAAAAATTTTTTCGACAAAGACATATAGACTCACACTCGCACGCGAGAACCTCATCAAAGTTGGTTGCTGTAATAAAAATTTTATAAAACAAACATTTTTATGTGAAAAAGTGTATCAAAGCATAAAAAAAATATTTCAAACACTTTTTTTTCGTACAAAAAAAAACCAAAAAAAGAAATATACATTTTTTTGTTTGTATGATTTTTACAGATAAATTTTATAATCTCTTTCAAGTTTTTTTTTTGCAGAATTTTTTCGAAATGTATTGAAAAAATTGTCAATAATAAACTTAAAAAGTGACAAAAAGACATTTCTTCCTTAAAAAGCAACTTTTTGCGAGGAAAGATGTTTACACGCTAATAAATTTCGAATAAGATGATAACGAAAAATCAATAAAAGTTATTATTTTATGGGAATTTCACCTATGTACATACCTATATCGATAAATCTATTGGAATGGAATCAAAGTTATTACACGAGAACAAAGCTTTTATTGTTGTTTTATTACGAACTCCATTATGTGATTCATTGTTCGCTCGACGATTTTCTTCCCATTTCTCGTTGTCATGTCAGTCCAACAGCACATTAAACATATCATCGACAGCAGCAACACACATCCAAAAAAAGGTCCTTTGGGGAAGCAAACAACCTGTTTTCTTATCGATTTATTTCACATACGTCACGTGCTACGAACATTGACAGAGAGACAGACAAATTTATTCATTAACCCAAATATTCTCAATCCATTATTAAAATCTCATATCTCTGCTGTACTCATAGTTTTGGGTTCGAAATATGTGTGACGCAATATTGGGTAACATCAACTCATATGTTTTTTTTTTTCAAAATGTTGTTTCATCAGTATTTTCTTCACAAAGTAGTAGTTATTGTGCGATTTAGAATTCATGAGTTGAATTGAGTGTGATATAAGAAGACAATTGAATTTGCGGTTGATTTATTCATTTCTTCTGTGGATTTTTGGGTTTTGCAAATCATCAACAAAAATTGATTTTCGAAAATGATCTGCAAATAGAAAAAAAATGTTATGATATCTGATGAAAAAAATAAATATTTTTTTTATTGAATCATTTAAGGCCGCTCCAATTATTTTTTTTATGTTTTTGTCCAAAGTCGAAAACTTTTTGTACTGAAAATGATACTTTTACAAGAATTTTCTTCTCTAAAAAATTTTTTAAAAATTACTGAAATTATGAGTTCAAAAATTTTTATTTTTTTTTTATCAAAAATATTTTTTTAAATTTTTTAGTTGAATTGCTCTGAAATTAATTTTAAATAAGAAATTCATCGAATATTTGTCATTTTGTATGAAAAAGTATTTTTTTTTATCCATTTTAAAAAAAAGTTTTTGGAACAAAAAGTTCAAAAAAAAAATTGGAGCGGCCTTAATTGCAATTTGCAAAAAAATAGTTATTATAAGCTATTTTTACAAAAATCTATCAATGGATTTAATTCATGTTGTTCACTAATCGAAGCATAAAACATTCAATAAAATAATCTGAACTATTTTCAACTTATGATCAGTGCAGTGTTAAATTATTGCCTACCTGGTTTCATGTAAAATATCGATTTTTCTTCCTTGCACACAGAGTTTTTCATTCATAACGCCGCACAAAATACCAGTCGCACGCCCTTTTGTATTCCTGCATCCTCATTTGATTCACGTGTGTCTTCACATGGTTGTTTGGAGCACCGCACTTTACTGATAAGAGTTGTCGCATGCGCCGTACGTGTCGTTTAACGCCGATGCAATGAGTGACCCGCAAAAATCATCTGTTTTGCCGCGCACATGAATGAAATTGCGTGCCGACAACGAGCAGATGCCGATCAAAACAAACCATGCTGAGTTACCGGCTAGATGCCGTCGTTACCGCGCTCATTCACATGATATCGTCGTCGTTACGTTTGTTAGAAAATACAAAAAATACCGACACGTTACACACAAAATATTTCGTAGCTCAGTCAAAGTTTTGCTCTCGTCAAATGCGGTTGATAAAAAAAACACAACAACAGATCAAAGACCATAAAATATGGAAAATTATTTAGATTTTGTTAAGGAAACATTCAACAGAAAAAAATAAACAATAAAATATAAAGATACTAAAAATCACAAGATATTCAAAGTGGTTACCGAATGTAAATAAATACATGAAATATGAATGACCGAACGACGTTTCACCAATAAAACGTTCTTCTATAAATAAACATCAAATAAAAGTAAAAATAGAAAATAATATAATAAAAAAGTACAGTTATGAATGTTCTATAAAATGAAATTTAATTGATACAAACGTACAACGAACGTGAATTTTAATAATAAATCGATAAATAAAAATATAATAAAAAAAAATATAAATGTTTGTGCTGTACATACGAAAACAACAATAAAATTTATCGATGTTTTGTTTCAATTTCAAATTAAATATCATGTGTCGCTTATTATTTGGCAACAACAAAAATAATAATAATATATAAAAGTGTATAAAATTATTGAATAATTAATCATTTTTTCGTTCTATTAATAAATAAACACACAAAAATAGAAATAAATTGGAAATAATAAAAAAAGAGTTAAGGGCAAATTCATGAATAATTAATTATTTATTCTAATATTTCCTCATAATATGTAATAACTTCTTTTCTATATAAAAATTCATATATGTTGCTCAAAAAATATCGAGTAAAGTTTAGTGATATTATTCGTGATCATTTTATTGATAAATAATAGTGATAAAAAAAAAACAAGTTTATGTATATATAATGAAATATACATTAAGAAATGAACTAAAACGAACTTTTAATGATATATAAAAAAATATATACGAAAAATATGTAAATATAAAAAATATTTGACAATGGTACGAATTTCGCATAAAAGTGAAGAAAAAAGTGTAGAAAGTAATTAAATTTATTTTTTAAGTAACTTAAATTTTTATTGTTGAGAATATTTTCTCATAAAAGTTAAAATTGTGTTGCGAATTGTTCATTAAATGAAATTATTCTACATGAGAAAAGTATTTGATGAGTTATTTTCCATCTTAAATTCGTGAAACGTGTCGAAATTTCGAAAATTTTTTAATTTCCTGAAAATTAGCGCAATTTAACAATACTTTGCTGTTAACATCTGAAACGAATTTTCCAAACATGCGAAACAAAAGAAACAAAAAAGTTCAAATATAAACATCAAAGGAAACAATTTCGACAAAATATACACGTCGAACCCGTCCTTGAGTGAAAAATTACGCGTTATACATTTCACCTCTATATAATGGTGCACTTGAAAAATTTTCATTATATTTATTATTATTAATATTATGATTTTCTCTCGCTTTTTCGTTCCGTCAATTTAACTTTTCGTAATTACAAACATCTATTTCACACTTGTGGTAACATGCGTCAATGAATTCGATGATTTTTTCTTTAAATAAACAAATTTTTTTAAACGTCTCTAAAAATGAATGAATCAAAGAAAAAAACTTGACAGGTGTTTTCGTAAGAAAAAAATTCATTCATAAAAATTATTATCATTTTATTATTATAAAGAAATCACAAGAATCGCTTTTGATGAATATTTTATAAGTAATTGTTTTAAATTTTTATGTGTAGGCGGTGTGCACCCCTCGTTTCTTTCACTTTTCAAGTCTTTATAAAAGTTGAGTGAAAAGTTTTTTGAAAATACGGCATTTTAACGATGTGAAAAAACGTGCCATTTAAAGAAAAATTCCATTCGCAGGCGAATTGCCAGAGTTTCAGACATAAACAATAATAATGATAATTTGTGTAAAAAAGGCAAATATCGATTGTTCTTCGAAAAATTTCATCGTTTTCCTTGGTTGATTGTCTATTAATAGCATGGAAAAATGTTTGTAATTAAAATAAATTGAAAAGTGTGACCTTAACACAAAAAAAAATTATATCTGGAAATTTTCAAGCACAAATAAACGAATCGCTTTAATTACCTCTCAAACGTTTGACGTGCGATTGATTGATCCATCGATTCTAAATTTCAAGTTTTTAAAGTAATTTCTTATGATGGATTTGTTCGTTCAACCAAAAGTTGCAACAAAATCCAACAATTGGCAAGAAAATTTTTTCAACTTCAATAAAAATAAATTTCTTTTGTAACTCTTTGAAAATTATGTTGATGATGAATATAGAAGAAGAAAAAATTGCATATAACAAAGAACCACATTGTTATCGAATTTGTATTGTTGTACCTGTTTCTACTTCACCGAATATGATTTTTACTTTTTTTACACACAAAGTTGTTGTTGTTTTTATTTTTTCTTTTAGTAGAAAGGATGAGAGATAAAAATGAGAGAAAAAACAAAAGAATATTAAAAAGCAATTGTGTTAGGTTTTTGTTTCGAGTCAGTCAGTAGTTAGTCAAGTGAAAGAAACTGACAGAAATAGACAATTATTAATTTTTTTTTCGTTATTTTCCTTTCTGTATGGAGAAATTTTCAAACAAAAGTCGACATAAGTCGATGTTTTGTGTCGCAAAGCCTTTTTAAAGGATTTTACCTTTTCTTGCCTACTCGCTTCAAGCTTCAAGTGAATAAAATGAATGTTTTTCTCGTTTTCCTCATTTCATTTCCTGTCTTATTTATTATAGCTGGTGGCTTCAATGGCTTTTCATTTGCTATTTATAACGAAACATTCATTGAAAAAAGAATTACAGTGCGACTTGAAGAAGCTTTTTGTACGTTTTTTACAATAATAACAACAACGACGGTAGCAAACAATAATAAAACCTTCATGTACAATTTTTTTCTCCTCTGCTCTAACGTTAATTCCGAAAGTAAATAAAAAAAAATAAAGAGTACAGACTGTCTTTCAAAGCAAAAGAGTAATTTTCCAGAAAGGAGAAAAAGAATGAGCGGCGAAAGAATAAAAGCAGTTAATTTTGAGCTTAGTTGCAAGTTTGTACAATTAATTATAATGGTGTTGAACAGTTGCATTAGTTGTTATTCGAGTTGAAAATGTGTAATTTTAATGAATTGTGCAACTTGTTACAAGGAGGAAAAAAAATGTGTAAGAAAATCTTGCATTAGACTTAAATGTAATTTATTTAAAAAAAAAACTTGACAAGGAAAAATAATTATTAGTATTAAAAATGTCACTCTTCGTTATTTTTATTTAATTTAAAAAAATAATTAAAATTATTTAAAGAATTTAAAAAAAAAATTTAACGTTTTTGAATATTATACATAAAAAATTAAAACTTTTACCATTATAAAGTTGAGTTGTTTGTAATGGGTATTTAGCTAACTCTTTTAATTTAACATTTTTTACCATATTTCTGTTTAAAACTCGTGGCAAATCTGCGGTAGCAATAAAACTTTTTCTCATTATTACTATCCTCATTAAAATTACCTCAATGCATTAAATTGTGTCAGGCGCTCAAGTAATAAAAACGCTGCATGGAAAAAAAATTATGCAAAGCCTGCGCTTAGAAAAAACAAACATTTAAAAAGTTTGTCCTTACCTATTGAGTGAATATTAGTAACACTCGCTCGCAGTAAACTATCCGACAAAAATTAAAATATTACTAAAAGCTTTTCTGTGTTAACATCATCGCATCGTCCAAAATTGAACAGATTTTCGTCGTGCATGCAATTTAATTTTGCAAATTGAATTACCGAATCCATTACACATAATTAAGTTATTATACATCTATAACAAGCGCACTGAAAAAAAAATGACAAAAGCCGCATGAAATGGAATACTTATCGTCATCATTATTCGTCGTTGTTACTTTAAAACTGAAAAAATTCTAAAGAAAAAATGTGCGACGCAAAAAAACCTTCATTTTTCATAGTTTAAACAAAACATTTCGCATGCACGAGATGAAATATTGTTTTAATGATTATTATTTTTATTATTATTACATGCAAGACTGCTTTCTCCCTGTAGGAGAATCAACGAGATATCGTGTGCGGAATGTCAAGGACGAGTTATGTGTCCTCATTTTTATTCACTTTTTGAAATTGAGGCAACTTTTCATGCAACAGCTTGCAGAAACTTACATTTCTCGCAGTCTTTTGGCTTCCAATGACAGAAGAAGAGTAAAATGACTCGATAAATATTTGTACAAGAGAATGAGAAAGAATTAAATTACCTACATTACAAAACGATGATGATGTTGATGATAACGACAGTTGACTGAATTCTCGCGAGTTTATTTATCATTCGCGACGCGTCGTGGCAAATTAGTTACGAAAAGAAAGAGAAGAAAGAGACATCTTTGTCTGGAATGAGTAATGTCTCCGAGGGATTATTGAAAAAATTCAACTTTGTTTCTGTTGCGCGACAAGTATTTTTTTCTTTTCTACAAAAAACAAAAAAAAAAAGTATCTTCAATTGTCGATACAATAATTGGGTCATCATGACCAACAATTCGACCTGCTTAACATTTCTTTTCATTTTTTTTTTCTGTGGTTTCATTATTTCCCATTCTTCCGCAATAAAAAAAAGCGGAGGAAATAAATGGGAAATGGCATAAAAAACCACAACAGCAAAAAACAAGAAAAATGCGCTAAAAAAGGATTCCTGCGTAGAAAAAAGTAGCAGAGGCGTTAATTATGCAGACAATATTTATGATGTTCTCGGAACATTTGCGGATGATGTGTTAAATGGCGTAACGCGTCACATCCCAACGTGAGAAATATGGAAATTTTTATAGTTTTTACGACGCCCATTGACTAAATCACTCGTATGAGACATTGTCTTCCATCATTTTCTGCAAAAAACAAAAAAAAATGTTAACAATGAAATATGTAGTTCAAGTTCACTAAACATGCTTGTTTCTGTTTTTATTATCAAACATAATTTTTGATTTATTACTTTTTGTTTTGTGTTTTGTCGGTTACTTAGACAAGAAACACATGTAAATTTTTTTGCCGTCGTGTACTTGATAAATGTCGCAAAATTGTGATTTATTTCGAAAAATCTCAGACTTTGGTGAACAGCTTTAAAGAACCCTTGCACAAAATAAATAATTCTCGAGTTAAAATATTGATTTCATCCATCAGGGGATTAAAAATGAGTTCATTCATCTTAATTTATCCACATTTATCTCTTGTTTTGCGGACTTTTGTCTTCGCAACGCAACAATAGAGCACAGTAGAACGTCTAAATATACACGAAAGATTGATTATTATTATAACTCACGATCGAATCGATGCCAAAGTCGTCGTCGTTGTCGTACTATATATACTACTACCAAATAGTGACACGTTAGAGAGTGGATTGCACAATAGATTAGATAAATAAAGATTCTTTTGGCACGTGCTTTGTTGTCACAAAATTTGCAAAGCAAGTGCCTCTTACTCAATCTCGTGATTGTGAATGTTTTTTGCCCACATGTTACTAAAATCGGCTTTTAATATTAACATGCCATTAACACAATCCACAGTAGTAGGATTATTTTGCTTTTAGTTTTGCTGCTACAAATTCAACGGAAAATATTCAATTTTAGATCCCTTTATGAGGCGTTTCCCACTCAATCATATTTTTGTCAACCCAATAAGGATTAAAAATTGTGCGTCATACTTTATGACGACAGAAGATATTTTATTTAAACAACCCTTTTTATTTGCGTTTTGGGCTACGGTTGAAAAAATGAAAATTATTACAATTAAGAAATAGCCTGAAGCGAAAAATTTCGGTACAAACTAACCTTATAAAAGATTGAAATTCAAAGATGTTATCGATATAATTGTCTCTTATTCTCTCATTTTTCGCTCATTTTTTGTTCAGCAAAATAAAAGAAGGCAAAATTGTGCACATTACAGTATAGAAAATATCCTCAAATTAATTCTTGGAAGCCAAATCAATCAATGTTACTTGCTTATTAGAAAGCATTCTTATATTTTTTTTCACAAATTCATCAATAAAGCTTCTGAAAACTGAAAAACTTCAATTCAAATCCGAAAAAAAAGCTTTTGAATTATAAAAAGCCTCAATGAATGAAAATTCACTCAAATTGAATATCGATGATGGAAATGAATAAAAACCTTAAATATTTATCAGAGAAATCAAATGTGTTTGATTTGTTCGGTAAATATTTGTGGATGCAAAAGTTAAATTGAAATCAAATGTAGGAAAAATAGAAAATTTCTTCAAATTCAAAATATCACATGTACACATATTTTCAATGAACATGCCCGATAAAGCTTATTGCAATCAATAAAATAAATTTTCTATATTTTTGAAGCTCAATAACAGATAAATTATCAATATTTGCACTAAAATGTGCAATAAATAAGTAAATACAGACGATGTTTGTTTCCTATTCGTTATCGATTATTGCATCATATAGTCTCCATTTATTATTAATAGCTACAAAAAATATTTTCAAGAATTACTTTCGAATACAATTTTTTTCAATATTCATATTTTTTTTAAATTCTCATCCATGCGAAAAAAAAGAGAAAAGTCTGCAATTGACATGAATCGATTTTTGATTGTAGACAGAATTATTTTTAGATTTCATCAAAATTTTCCGCTAATTCCATGAAAACGAAAAAAAAAATGATAAAATTAATACTTCAGCTATTTATTTATAGAAATTTGAATTGCATTTCAGGGAATTGGTTGACAGAATTGATATTTCCAATTTATGAATAATTGGGTTGTCAAATGTTTAATTACTGCTCATGTGAACTTAATTGAATTACTGAAGTAAAATAGAGAGTCTGATGCAGAAATGAATTAATTAGTTAGATAATGAATTGTCGTTCATCCATCAATTTAGAAATTTAAGCAGCAAAGTTTTTGTTTTCAAAATCGAAACAAATTTGAAAAAAAATCCATTTAAGCTTTAAAAAGACAATTTGAATGAAATATAACAAAAGAAAATATTTGAAGAGAATTTTTCGTAAATAAATTGAAAATATTCAAATGACGAGTAAGTAACGAACGAGGCATCTCCTTCTATGATAACAATAATTAATTCTTGGAATTCCATTAAATAAACCTCTGTAGGTAAAATTCGTGCCAAATAATTTATAGTAGCTTGTTTCAGCGGAAATCGCTATTTATGAAAAACAAAACAAATTTTTCATATCATAAATTCATGTTTCACTAAATTCACGTTACTACAAAATTTATGTTCATTTTGCCTTCCACGAGGAATAAATTTTGCGAACGAGAGAGAGAATAAACCCTAAGTCGATCATAATATTAAAATATAAATAATTCAAGAAGTACAGAAATTGCATGCTGCTCAAGGCACATTATATTACTGCAAAGTTGGGTTATTTGCTTTGACATGACCGACTTTTCACGTGTATATATCATAAACTTACTACCTGTTCGTTGTGGTTCTCTCACTTAAGGGCAAAGTCTTTGGATTTCACAGAAAATGAAAATTAATTTACTTTTTACGGAAATTTGTTATGAACAATGTCTCACTGCAAAGGAAGCTAACACACAAACTTTTGTCACAAACGACTGATTATTTATTATGCATGAGCTTAAAGAAGGACTTGAATTAAAGTTTTGTTTGAAAAATGAGGATTTTACTGTTAAATGTACAAATTATCGAAAAATGGCTCAGACAATGTCACGTGTTATAAATGATTTTTTTTTAGCGAGAATTATTTATGAAACTTTTAGCAAAGTCATGGAAAAATAACATAATGCAACGAATGAGCAGTCTACAAGTTCAGACAGTGAAGCTAAGATAAAATCACAAAAATACAGTTTTATATGTGTCACACTCAGTGAAATCTGACAGTTGAGAAATAATAATATTGTAAGTGTCAGATGGAAAAGCGAGATACTGAACACGACGCCTCCAGTCAACGAAAATTTTGTCATTCTGTGAAAAAGAAAAACTGTTAAAAAGTTCATGTCTTCAGTAAAAAAAAATAGAATTTTCGAAAAATGTTCAAATTTCTCGCAAAATAGCATAAAAATGAAAAATGATACATCAAATACTTTTTCATGTTACTTGAATCGACGTAAGATGTTGAAAATAAAAATTTTTCCTTTAACGTAGAAAAGCCACATCGACTAATTATCTTCCATTTTACAACAACTCTGATGGAAAAATAAGAATTATTGTTTCACGAGAAAAGAAAGAACATCAAGTTAAATAAAAAAATAAATAAATCAAAAGTGGTTTCGTATTAAATTGTTTGAATTATTATCATGAATAAATAATAAATAAAAGAAAAATAATATTATTTTGCAAAAAAGTAAAAAAAAACAGAACAAAGTGTAAATATTTTTCATGAGTAAATAAACGCAACTCAACAGCAAGAAAAAAAATAATTCAACAAGAAGAGTAGTTTTTTTCTCATCATCGTCAACGCTGAAATCATCAGAAATCTGTGTTCAAATAATGTATGAGTTTGGTACAGTGACACAAAAGTCACGATTAAAATGCACGCAGACACCTTACTAGAGGTAAGTAAAAAAGTTTCAAAAAGTTGTTACTCTTGCGAGTGAAAAAGCCCTAATTTGAGTGATTTTCGTGCTCGTTTCTGAAGTATTTGCTCAATCGATAGCCAATTTATGTACAATTTTAAGTATTTATTTACTTGTTCATACATAATTTAGTATGCTTTGCAGCTGCGACGCGACAAATTTCGGTTGTTTGCACATCCTTCTGACACAACTGCTGTAAGTGTTTACTCGAGCCATTCGATAAATGACGAGCAAATAACAAATAAATAATGAAAATGGCAAAATGTGGGTGAAAATATCGAGTGAGTTAGAGAAACATGAGGCGACACATTGTCATGGTCTTCATTCGATAAAAGGATAATTGTCACGTAATTGTAATCGAATTATTTAATGATTTCATTTGTTTTGCCGCTGCTACAATCGAGTGCGTGTGTTTATGAGGGTAAGAGCTTCGATAGACGTGACATGTGGGTTGATGATGTAGTTTGTGGAATTTATTTTTGAATCGTGATAGACAGGTTGAATGCTGCTTGTGTATAAAAATGTGAAAAAGATTTTCTGAATTGAAAATTCATCTTTTTCCGCTAAAAAATGACAAAAAAAGAACTTTTTTGTTCTCAAATAATTTGCAATATTTTTCTGCGTTTTCTGTCTCATTGAATATCGATCATCACACAAACATATTTTTCTGCAATTAAGCAACAGCGCAAAATAAATCGCGAATAATCCTTCGTTATCATAAATTAAGGCATGCACAAATGACTTTTTAAAGAAAAAAATCGATGTGATTTATTTTTTAATGCGAAGATAATAACTCTCAACGAACGACAAACGAAGAAAAAAAATAATGAAACCATGAAAACAGAAAAAAAATTACAAGAATCAAGTCTTTGTAAATCCTTTTCATGGAGATGATTGTTTTTGTTACCTCCTTTTAAACACCTCTTCACGAAATCTCACAAAGCATCTCTTTAACATAAACAAACGTTGTCTCGCATATAAGCACATCTGACACTTGAACACAGTAATTTAAGCGTCGTCAAAGAAAAAGGAAAATATTCTCAGATTTACATATAGTTGGTTGCCTTTCGACGGAATGACGAAGAAAAATGGCAATTCCGAGAAAAAATTTATTCTAACATGCTTTTGGGACGACTCCCGACTCAATGAACAAGACTTCAACTCATAAAAATTGTCACTTCTTGTGGCGGAATGTTCGCAGTATCGCATTTCCGCCGTATTTTTACAACAAAAATTGTCATATCATGAATTTATCGTGAGCGTAATGTAATGCATCAGCATCATCGGGAACAACAGACAAAAGTGCCAACAGCAAAACAGGAAATTTAAAATATACATGAAAATGGAAAACAATAGAGAAGATAGAGAAGGAACAAAAAACCAACAACGACGATGTCATTTAGGTAGCAAATGACAATTTTTTGATGAAAGAAAAAACATTTTTTTCGACTTTTTTTCAAATAGAAAAGGTCGATATTTTCATTGCTGACAGACAAAAATGTATAACAGATGATAATTGATCGATTGTTATTTTCATTTGAATGTAGGCTTCAGGCAACTTTTTTTTTGACAATGACTTTCGTGTAACATGATACTATCATCCTTCGCAATAAATGCGAATGACGACGTGTTATGAGACATTATATTGATCATATGATAAAAAAAATTTCTGACGAGACTTTCAGAGACGGAAAAAGAGTTACCATTCTCCAAAATTAAAAAAATATTGAAAAAAAAATAAAATAAAAAAATTCCTTCTTGTTTTTATCTGGCGATGTAAATTTACTCCATCACTGACATGACATGACCTTATTGCTTACACCGACGCGTCACATTCAATTATTTCTTCAGGACGAGAGAAAAAATCCTTGACAGACGTTATTTTTGCTTCCCACTCATTCGAAATATTGTGTTGTGTCAGGACAGGAAAACATGCCATTTACCTTTTATTATTGTTGTTGTTGCTGCCGACGTCTCTTGACTCGTGACATGACATTAAATAACTGGAATTCGTTGTCGTTTCAGTTGAACGATTATTGACATTCGATCCAATTTGCGGTAAAAATTTCGAGTAATCGATATTTTCCAACTTTTGTTGACCTGTAGCGTCATTCAATTATTATTGCGATGTGTCGAAATTCGGAAGAACTTGAACGTAAAACGAACCTAAAATGATAAATGATACTCATAATTTTAATCGAAAACACGGAAGTTACCTTAACTGAACTTTTGTCAAGTGCGAAGAAAAACTTTTCTAACAAACACATTAAAGACTACTTTTCACCTCCTTCGAACAGATTTCCTCATCGTCGTCATTTTCCTTTTTTTTATAACTGCTATGAACGAAGAACAACCGGTGTCGTCTTTGTTGTTAGTTTCGTCTCCTTTTTGCCTCCTCAAAGTATCGTGCACTAAAAAAACACATAAAATTAGTTGTTGATGCAAAACTTTTATGTTTTGCTTAACAAATAAGTAGAACAAGATATTGCCGCTATAAAATTCGCATTATTTGCTGTTGTATCGTTACCGTTGCCTTCGAGGGAGTCAAGAGAATAGATGAGAGAATAAATAAATAATGTGCCGTTGTTTTTTTTTGTTTTGTCTTGTTTTTGTTTTTGTTACTTACTTTTCTTGTTTACTCCAAATTATTCGTAAAAACTTATTTAATTAAACTTTTACAAATGAAGTTTTTGTTTACTCCTTGCTTGCTGGAAGTTTGCTTGCATTGACAATTGCTCGAATGCGGCTTGCGGTTTGTGTTGTTAAGTGCAAAAGTGTAAAAGGGATGAAGTATCATATAATTGGATTGTTATGTTGACCAAAAATATCTCTCCTTCATTTTTTTTTGTAAGTCTTTTGTTCAAAGTTTAATGGATTTTTTTAGTTTCTCAAGATTTTTCATTTTTTTTTTAATTTTTCATGTTTCTACCTCAAGTAGATAAGACCAATAATAATTGAAAAATCGGATGTTGTATTTTGAAATTCAAAGAAATGTAAACAAAATCCCTTCAATCTTTGCCTTAATGAGAATCATGTCTCCATTATTACCAAAAATATCAAGAGAAAAATCTGTAATTGGCAATTAGCTCGTTTATTTTTCAAGAAAAGCAAATTTTCTGTGTGACGTTCCGTGTGCTACTTTCCTTTACCTCTGCCAAGAATGTCTTGTAATCATCAAAATAGCTTCAAGCAACAACAACAACAAACATTCTCCTACCTGCGTGTCTGTTAATGTAAAATTGTTGACCATGTTTATCTCTTTATTGAAGCATCTTTGCTCTTATTTACAAGAAAAATATTTTGCCTTTTGTGCCGCCGAGCAAAAGACACTCACGTAATTTTTGACGTTGTTTACTTTCGTCTTTTGTACTTTAAAATATTTCTTCTTGCTACAGGCAATTGACGAGGTAGTTCACCATTTAAGTACAATTCATTGACGTGGAAAATTATCATCCTACAGAGGGAATCCTGCTCTCTTAAGCAAGCAAGAAACACGTTAAGTAGCAACTTTCCGAAGGCAATGACTTATTTCTTGTTTCTATTTTCTTCGCTATTATCTCGTTCTTTTTCTTCTTATTTTTGCAGTATATGTTCCATATACTACTTTGTTTTTGATACAATTTAAAATGAGTGAAATTTTTAGTTTTGCATAATTTTCATGAATTTCATGTTTCTTCAGCTTAAAAATTAATTGATGAAAAATACGTAAAAAAATACGTAAAAAATACGTAAAAAAATACGTAAAAAAATATGTAAAATTTTTTCTGAATGTATTTGATGGTAAAGCTTAAAATTTGAAAATTATGAAAATATACAACTAAAAATTTCAAAATAATTTTTTTTTTAAATTTTTAATGAATCTATTCAGAATTTAAATTCTGTGAGCAATTAAATTCTAAACATTAATTTAAGCCTCCGCATACCATAATTCAATTTTTTTGCTAATTCAAGATACTTTAGCTTGTATCTCGTTATCGTTCTGCAGTCCAATTGTGCAATATTTCCTCTTTTTTTTTTGAAATGTCAAATATTTTTCCAAAAGTACATTTACCTCATTTCTCGCTAAAGTACGTCATCTCACAGTAGGTACGCAAATGATGCTAAAAATAAGCTACAAAAAGAAATATATCAAATATTTAAATAGCACAGGAAACTTTTTTGTTAACCAAACTTGTTCTGCCGTTCTCGGAAGTTCGTTAGAAAAATGCAAAAAAATCCGACGGTGAATGAAATTTTTATTGGTTTCGTCATCCTCCTTTCATCGCATCGCTTTTTGTCGACATTATCGTTCAATTCTCATTCCTTGCAGTTGCAAATGATATCCCTCTGTCGCGTCGCTCGTAATGGTAGCTCCTCGATTCGAAAAAGGATTTGCCAGTTCAATGAGTATTTTTGTGTGAATTCACAATGTGCGAAAATTATGGCGCGACGACAAAATGTCGATGATCGGTTTCCGTTCTTCCTTTGAAATTTTTCGAATTGCAGTTGTTACGAATTCAGCGTGACTTTTGTCCTCAATCGACAACGAGGATTTATATCGACAACCGTCTCGTTAAGGGACATGAAAGAAAATCAATAAAATGAAATTAATGACGATTTGTGTTACATTTTCATCTACCGAGGCAAAGTTTTAACGAAAATTCATGATTTTCCAAGACTTTCGACAACCTTGAATGTCATTTCCTCGAAATACAACACAAATATCAATTTATGATTTCCAATTCTCTTCGAGTGCCTTCGCAAATATCCCACAGTGTCCTTTGAATGATTGAATGACAACACAGCGAGACTCTGCAAATTACGCTACCTTGACCTATGTCACTTTATGAAACATTTCTCTAATCAAACGTCACTTGTTTGCCGCGCTATCCTGCAGTTATTGTGTTTTGTTTTTGCCCGATGCAACGACTCAAGCTGTGCAACAGCAGTAAAACTTGTGATAAGCACTGTTGACTGTGACGTCATTCGGATAACATTATTATTATCAAATATCGCAGTAGCGTCAAACAAAGGTGATTGTTGTGTCGGGCTGCCGTCTCGCTTGCATGGTAAAGTGTCATCGTTGTGGGTGTAAAAGTAGCAAAACTTCAGATAATAATTGAAGAATGGCGGAGGTGAAAGAGGAAAGAAAAAATATAGAATAAAAGTTTTTTTCTTTGCTGTCGTCTATTTTTAGAATAACAACAACGAGAGAACGGAAAAGGAAAATGAATGAAAATTTTTTCGTAAATGAGTCGTCGTTTATAAATTTCGTTCCCATAAGTGCAATTTTGTGTACTTTAAAACCCATAAAGAAAAAGGTTCATTGAAAAAATGTAGCATTAAAAGAAGAATAACCTCAAAGGACCCAAGCTTTTATCCAAAGTGCGGTGTGTTGACGCAAGAATGACACAGACGATGAAACCGCGAGACGATTTTGCGGCAATGTGAAAAATTACATTTACAAATCTTTTCCTCTTCATTAAAAATTCTATTATTTTCCATAAATTTGCCGCACATACACACGCACAGAGAACAGCTTATTCCACACGTTTTAACTTTTAGTAATTTTTCACCTCTTGCAAACTCATGTCAAGCAGTTTTACATCACATCTCTCAGCAAACCATAAACTTCACGGAGAAAGAGAATTTTGAGGGAAGCAATAAAAATAGTTTGTATGAGACGAACACACGTTTTGACATGAGAAAATATGCAAGAATGAGTGTACTTGACATGTTTTCGTTCGTCTTATGTGAATTTAAGGACGAAGGTTTCCTTGCTTTTAATCAAATATGAATGAAAATTCCATATTTTTATGTAAAACAGGAGAAATATCTAATTTTTAACGATGTTGTTTACGATTTTTTTTTATGAATCTCGCCTATCACTGACAACAAGGTCTTAAACGGTCATAAAAAAATATCTACTAATTTAATTATACAAAAAAAAAACGCATGCATACAATGTTGTATCAAAGAAATTCTCCCTCTCGACGAATTTTTCACCTGACTGCTTCTCCTGACATTTTTCCACAAACAAAAAGGCAAACAAGAGAAAAATATTAACGAAGCATGATGCGGTTTTACGTTAAAAATGTTAGATAGACATAAAAAAGTTTTTTTTTCTGTTCATACGAACGTTAACTCCCCTGTTAAAGATTTTCTTGTTTTTATTATTCAAGCACATAAAAATTTTTTCCCTCCAATGGGAGCACGTGGAAGGTTTTTTTTTTCTCTTAAAAATTAAAATTTATGATTTAAAAGTTCTGAAGTCATAATTACTTACTTTTGGGTTTTAAACTGGGCCAATAGCTGATTCGCATTTACTTTCGCTAAATTGTGCGACCTTGACATTTAAAGAAACAGAAGAAGAAGAAAAAAAAACGTTAATGATGATAATATTTTGCTGTACAATAAAATACGGAGTTATTTGAATAAATTAATTTGCTTCGTGATAAATTTAGTGGAAACAACGGAATGAGGAGAAAAAGGAATGGAATATTTAATATGTGAAGAAAATTCATGTTGAATTTAAGAAGACTGCTGATTGTTATTTGATACTTATCGCTTTCCATGAGACAGAGAAATGCGATACACGAAAATGCTGAAGTAGATAAATGTCGGAGAATAACAATGAAGATGATCATCACGATTAATTTGATATTTTATGTTGGAAATTGTGACAAGTGTTTGTCTCGTCTTTCTCGCAAATGATGAGAAAGCAAAATTACTCGATAAATTTATTCAAACATTTAATTTAAAACCTTATTAAACGGAAATTTTAAGACAAATCATGAAAATTGATAAAAATTTAATAAATAATGTAAAAAATTCAACAACAAAAAATTTAATTCGACTTAATTTTATCATCATTCCGCATTATTGCAAACTTCAAATTCAATACATTGTGTGTTAAATAATAATAAAAAAAATACAAAAGAACAACGATAAAAATCCTTTGTGAGTTCGACCAGCTGCTCTTCCCTTTTACGTTGTTTGTGCAACAATAACACATTATTTCATAAAAAAAATAAATATCATTTATCCAATTCCTTTGTTTTGTTACCGTTTTGTTGCTGTTGTTGTTGTGATATCATGTCTCGCTCATCCAGAAACGTTTCAACAACACACACACGGAAACGTCTCTCATGTTCTACTTTACGGCTTTGTTGCTGCAATGGTATGGCACGAACATTTCCTTTGAAATTTTTCACATTTTACTTTACAATAAATTGGATCGACATGAAAGAAACGCTCGGAACAGCAACTGGTTGCATGTTTTTCTGACATTATCAAAACAAAATCCTCGTTCAGATAATCCGCACGAAAAATTCTTCCAAACAAACTACTGTCGAGGGTTAAAAAGCTGACATTAAAAAAATAGTGAAATAGCAACGAATGAAACTCTTGGGAGACCTCAATAAACATTTGAAGCAATTTTGCAAATTTATGCAAATTGTGACTTTTTAGCATAAAAAAATATGCCATTTGAGGATTCTTTGCATTCAGCTTGTCATTTGCTGAACTTGCATAAAACTGCATATTTTTTGAAATTATCTTTTAATCCCAACTTGACACTCTTCAAACAAATAAACAATAGAAAAAATGAACATTTTTCGTGTTTGCAGGTCAATGTTCCCAACTCGCTCAATGTCGCTTTTTGACAAATTATCCAATGTAATGTTCAATTTGTCAAAAGATTTCGAACGCTCCAAAATCCATGCCAAAGGTCAATGAATACATTTTCGATCATAATCCGATGTAATCTACGCCGCCTATTTATGTCTCGTCGATCAATCTAGCTTATGAATTTTTCGGCTCGACACCGTCGTCGTTGAAGCTCGCAAGTAATAAATTTTGTTATATTCGCATCTCCGAAAAAATTTTTCATAAATCAATATTTTTCTTGTACACACTCCCTTTTCCTGTCGCTGCGTGAGTGAAAAAGTAACCATCATCGTGGGAAATTGAGTCATGTGAGGCATATGCTTCATTATGGCAGAATGTGATTACCTACGAGGAAAAAACAGAAAACCGAAACGATGTCAGTGATGATGAACAATTTTTTTATGAACGAGTACAAAGGAACATGTTAATTAAGTTATGTTAATGCGTTCTGTGGAGTCGTAAATATGAGCAACAGGCACAAAAATACTTCTCGAAAAGGCTTATTACCGAAAAAATTCATGAAATTTCTACCGGATGAGTCCATAAAATCATTTTTACAACAAAAATATGACAAACTTTTGAATTTTTTATGTCTTTTTTTAGCATAACTACATCCATTAAAATGTTTTAAAATTCAGATTTCGTGTAACAAAAACTTGTGACAGATTATTTTTTTACAAAAATTGCTCATAAAATGAAAACTTATCAAAAATAATGAAATTTGACATCTTTTTTTCTGTCTATGAAAAAATTGACATTTCCTGAATTTAAATATTTATTTATCTTAATTAATAACTTGAGCTCGACAAGAGTTAAATAAATTTACAACAAATTTATTAACATTCTTAATTGAAGGAAAGGCGGGACATTTTCGAAAAGCGCAAAAAAAGAGAGAAATTGAAGGAAAACCGATAAATCAACCAACAAAAGCAGAAGAGACGCTTAATTAAAACTTAATTCAATTAATTTTAAATAATTTACAAGTAATTCACTTTAAAGAAAAAAAAGTTTAACTTGCTGTTCATCTTCAAAGCGATTTAAAGTACTTCATGTGAAAACAGTAGAAAATTGTGTGGGAGTGAGTTTAATCAATGTGCGGTTAAAACATTTAGCAAACATTGAATTCCCTCATAAATATTATCGTTTTAATGGTTGGATGGTCTATCGACAATGCAAACCGCCATGGCATGTGTTTCAATAACATTTTCACATATCCATGGCAAAAAGGGAGAAATAGAGTAAACCACAGACAGACAAAATCATTGCCACTGACTTCACAAATTCTGTTGCTTTTCCATTTATTCATGAAGTTTTCAGTCGCAACATACCCAAAAAAAAGAAAAGCAACGCAGATTTTATTAAAGTAACAAAATTTAAATTTTATTGCTTATAAACGATGTTATTTCATTAAATTACGTTCTAATGCATCACATGAGAGGGATACAAAGTGAAGAGAAGAAGATACGATAAGTAATTCAAAAATAACAGAAATTCTGCAGAAAATGAGTTAGTTGATGTTATCTTTCAAAATAACGTTGTGAAAAGTATGTTTAGCTACGTTGGTAACCAAAATAAAAGCATGCAGCGAAAATGGAGACGACTGGCATTTTGTGAAAAAAAATTTTTCATGGCTTGAGGCATTGAAATACTTTATGGTTATACTTCTATACAGAAGAAGTTGAATGTGAACGTCAATTTTGGAGATTTATTTATAACTTTGTTGACTCAAAGTGTCAATTATTTGCCACAAAATGAGACTTTTGAATGAAAAATTCATCAACATTGACTTTTGAATTTTAATAGATTTGATGAAATTGAATAATTTTACTTCTTGAGTAACAAAATTTAAATAATCGATCGAATTTCAAGGAACAATTAAATTTTTCCTCAAATTACAGCTTTAAAGTCATATTTCAAAAACACTCGAAACTTTCTTCGAATTTGTTAATTAAATTAATTTCGCTTTTAGAACAATGTTTAATGTCCAAAAGTTTTCGTACAACGACATGACAGGCAGGTTTAAAGTACACTTCAGAGGTTAATGGGTTTGTTCGCTTCTCGCATACTCTCATTAAGCAAGAAGAAACTTTAAAACTATCGTTAACGTTCGTGTTTGATTTGACGCGAAGATATTGCAGGATTTTATCTCGTTTGCTCTCAATTCATTAATTTGCCTCGCAGAAAAGCAAGTATCTAGACTTCATTTCTGAACAAAGAAAAGTGTGTCATAATGTTGCCGACACTCAAAGACAAACATTTCTGCAGTCTAAGTGAATTGCTCTCTTGCTACATGAAATGGCGTGACACCCACTCGCGAGTCTTTTGTTCCTTTCAGTTTACAATAAACGAATGAATGACTGACTGATAGGCAAGTGACAGAGAATTTAAAAGCTTATGAGCTTCTATTCACTTTGCAAGTCGCGACAAGAAGACAACGTCGACTGACATTGAAAAGCACAGCTCACTCATTTATTATTTATGAAGAGAACGTCGTTATTTCCTGAATTTCAACGCGTTCAAATGGGATATGAAGGAAGTCATCAAGCAAGTTAAGACTGTAGCAGTAAATATTTGATGCTTTACGTTTTGTCATCATCATCATCATTTATTTTTGAAGAACAAAAAAAAAACGGGGGGCGTCTCAAATGCAATGAAAATTACATATTTTATGCGAAATACAATACGATAATGATACAAAGAGGATGTGCAGAAGAGTAAAGTACTGATTAAACACAAAATAAGCTCGTGATAAATTACAAACGAGACAAAAAAGGACAAAAACATTAATTATTATTAAAAGGGACGGTCGACTACTTACTCAGATGATTATTTGAACAGGAGGAAACGAAATAAATTGTGTGAAAAAGCTTTGTTCGTATGTGCGGTGATAATAAAGATTGATGACGAAGCCCCCACACAACGACTTGTATCAATAATAATAACTCATTCAGCCTTTCGTCACTCGCACGTCAAACACACACAAACTCCGGGCATAAAAGAGACAAATTACGGTTTGATTGTCAGGACTTTATTTATATTTCATCAAAATTTGTGTGACAAAATGGACAAAAAAGAATTCTCTCACCAAATTAATAAACACCAAATAAGCACTGTACAAATGAGAGGCATTATAACAGGATGTCGACGAGCACACGGAGATAGGGAGAGGGTAATTTGTCATCATAATGACCAACCAGACAAATACGAGTAATTTTATGTATCATCTGTTGTTAGATACGATGGCAACGATGCAGCAAAAGGGTACAAATTTAAGGCAATAAATCACGAAAATTGCTGAGACAAAGCCAGAATTCGTAAAAGGAATGAACATTATTGCTCGAAAATTGATTCGAACTTCGATCAAAGTACTTCTCTTTAACACAAAATTCTCCTCAAGGTCAATTCTAAAGAATTTATTTCTGCTTTTAGGCAATTAATTAATCTATCGAGACGATGCTTGCCCTTATTTCGCTGTCAGAATCAATCAATATCAAGTGTGAACGATCGGAATTCAGTTGTCGAGACGAAAAATCCACAATAACGGAAAATATCTAGACTTGCTTGAAAAGTTTTATTTGTAAATCTGCAAGTTTTTGTATCTTTCGAATAATTAAAAGGGCATAAAGACGACGACAGACAAAAAAATTGGAAGATGAAACTTTTGCTCGTCAGATATGGATTAATGCAAAAACTTTTCGTTTCCCAATCGAACGAACGATTAAACGGAGGTCAATTACCCTTCGTCATCGTTACAAATTTGAGTATAATTAGATGTTTCGTTGCAGCTGCTGTCGTCTCATTCTTTCGTTCCTTCTTCTACACTATTCTTCAATACCATTGAAAAAGTTGCGAAAACCTCTAATGATGTGCCCTTTCATGACACGAAAAAACTTTTGAAGTTCATAAACGTAATTACGTTACACTGTCATCATCATCATCATTGTCGTACCTGAAGTCAGCAGAGGAAAAAAACGTAAAATCAAGTAATTACTTCACGAGCGAAATTCCATCCGTGCTTTTTTACCCTTTTGATGCGCGTACATCATCATTAACAAACGTATGAATATCATTAAGAATAAATGAAGACCTCGTGCCATATGTGAAACGCAAAATGTACTTGTAGCCTGCCACTCACTTCATTCATTATTTATGAAAATTCGTATGCACGATTGTCGGGAGCAAACACTTCTAAAGTAGCATTATAATAATAATAACAAGCGTCCCATTTGTAATAAAATAATTTCATCATTCCATGCCGAAAATGGAACAACTTGCGAAGGAAGGCATGTTAAATGAGGTGAAAACACAAGAATATTGCATACTTCAAGAGATACATGATCATGATGATGATGATGATGACATTACTTGCCGTATGCTCACTGTGTATCCTGTTAGTTATGACACCAGATGAACAAGGAGGAAGTAATAGAGAAACAAACACACGTGCACTAACATAATTAGTGTGTAATGTCAAGCCAATGCGAAAATAATGGAGAAGAAGATATTTTAATGGAGTAAAACGTGGTTATAATTACCTTTATTAAATGAAGATTGTCAGAATTTGGAATAGTGTTTAAGGATGTTCCAAAACTGGTTTTCTGTTTCGCGTTACACACTTGAAAAAAAAAAACATTTTATTTTTGGCAATTTTTAGTAATAAAATGATTAAAAATGATAAATTAGAGCCCCTCTGATAAATTTTTATCCATTCGGAGCAAGATTTGACAAAAATTGCTCTGACACAGTTTTTGACACAGTTTTTTTTGTTCTTGATTTAGTTTTTAAAACAAAACTGTGTCAAAGAAAAAGAATTTTTTCAGTTTTAACTTTTTGGCAGTTTTGAGTTATAAAATGCTTAAAAATGATAAATTAGAGCCCTCATTTTTATCCTTTTTGGCAGTTTTGAGTTATAAAATGCTTAAAAATGATAAATTAGAGTCCTCTGATATATTTTTATCCATTTGGAGTAAGATTTGACAAAAATTGCTTTGACACAGTTTTTGACACAGTTTTTTTGCTCTTGATTTAGTTTTTAAAACAAAACTGTGTCAAAGAAATTTTTTTTTTTTCAGTTTCAACTTTTTGGCAGTTTTGAGTTATAAAATGCTTAAAAATGATAAATTAGAGTCCTCTGATATATTTTTATCCATTTGGAGTAAGATTTGACAAAAATTGCTTTGACACAGTTTTTGACACAGTTTTTTTGCTCTTGATTTAGTTTTTAAAACAAAACTGTGTCAAAGAAATTTTTTTTTTCAGTTTCAATTTTTTGGCAGTTTTGAGTTATAAAATGCTTAAAAATGATAAATTAGAGCCCTCTGATAAATTTTTATCCATTTGGAGTAAGATTTGACAAAAATTGCTTTGACACAGTTTTTGACACAGTTTTTTTGCTCTTGATTTAGTTTTTAAAACAAAACTGTGTCAAAGAAAATTTTTTTTTTCAGTTTCAACTTTTTGGCAGTTTTGAGTTATAAAATGCTTAAAAATGATAAATTAGAGCCCTCTGATAAATTTTTATCCATTTGGAGTAAGATTTGACAAAAATTGCTTTGACACAGTTTTTGACACAGTTTTTTTGCTCTTGATTTAGTTTTTAAAACAAAACTGTGTCAAAGAAAAATTTTTTTTTTCAGTTTCAACTTTTTGGCAGTTTTGAGTTATAAAATGCTTAAAAATGATAAATTAGAGCCCTCTGATAAATTTTTATCCATTTGGAGTAAGATTTGACAAAAATTGCTTTGACACAGTTTTTGACACAGTTTTTTTTGCTCTTGATTTAGTTTTTAAAACAAAACTGTGTCAAAGAAATTTTTTTTTTTCAGTTTCAATTTTTTGGCAGTTTTGAGTTATAAAATGCTTAAAAATGATAAATTAGAGCCCTCTGATAAATTTTTATCCATTTGGAGTAAGATTTGACAAAAATTGCTTTGACACAGTTTTTGACACAGTTTTTTTGCTCTTGATTTAGTTTTTAAAACAAAACTGTGTCAAAGAAAATTTTTTTTTTCAGTTTCAACTTTTTGGCAGTTTTGAGTTATAAAATGCTTAAAAATGATAAATTAGAGCCCTCTGATAAATTTTTATCCATTTGGAGTAAGATTTGACAAAAATTGCTTTGACACAGTTTTTGACACAGTTTTTTTGCTCTTGATTTAGTTTTTAAAACAAAACTGTGTCAAAGAAAATTTTTTTTTTTTCAGTTTCAATTTTTTGGCAGTTTTGAGTTATAAAATGCTTAAAAATGATAAATTAGAGCCCTCTGATAAATTTTTATCCATTTGGAGTAAGATTTGACAAAAATTGCTTTGACACAGTTTTTGACACAGTTTTTTTGCTCTTGATTTAGTTTTTAAAACAAAACTGTGTCAAAGAAAAAAAATTTTTTTTTTCAGTTTCAACTTTTTGGCAGTTTTGAGTTATAAAATGCTTAAAAATGATAAATTAGAGCCCTCTGATAAATTTTTATCCATTTGGAGTAAGATTTGACAAAAATTGCTTTGACACAGTTTTTGACACAGTTTTTTTGCTCTTGATTTAGTTTTTAAAACAAAACTGTGTCAAAGAAAAAAAAATTTTTCAGTTTCAACTTTTTGGCAGTTTTGAGTTATAAAATGCTTAAAAATGATAAATTAGAGCCCTCTGATAAATTTTTATCCATTTGGAGTAAGATTTGACAAAAATTGCTTTGACACAGTTTTTGACACAGTTTTTTTGCTCTTGATTTAGTTTTTAAAACAAAACTGTGTCAAAGAAAAAAAAATTTTTCAGTTTCAACTTTTTGGCAGTTTTGAGTTATAAAATGCTTAAAAATGATAAATTAGAGCCCTCTGATAAATTTTTATCCATTTGGAGTAAGATTTGACAAAAATTGCTTTGACACAGTTTTTGACACAGTTTTTTTGCTCTTGATTTAGTTTTTAAAACAAAACTGTGTCAAAGAAAAAAAAATTTTTCAGTTTCAACTTTTTGGCAGTTTTGAGTTATAAAATGCTTAAAAATGATAAATTAGAGCCCTCTGATAAATTTTTATCCATTTGGAGTAAGATTTGACAAAAATTGCTTTGACACAGTTTTTGACACAGTTTTTTTGCTCTTGATTTAGTTTTTAAAACAAAACTGTGTCAAAGAAAAAATTTTTTTTTCAGTTTCAACTTTTTGGCAGTTTTGAGTTATAAAATGCTTAAAAATGATAAATTAGAGCCCTCTGATAAATTTTTATCCATTCGGAGCAAGATTTGACAAAAATTGCTCTGACACAGTTTTTGACACAGTTTTTTTGCTCTTGATTTAGTTTTTAAAACAAAACTGTGTCAAAGAAATTTTTTTTTCAGTTTCTATTTTTTTGCAGTTTTGAGTTATAAAATGATTAAAAATGATAAATTAGAGAACATAACCTCAAAAATACTAATTGTAAAAAAAAAAAATCGAAAAAATTTAATGGAAAAATTTATCATTCGTCTCTATTATTACGTGAATCAGCTGTATTTCGAGTAAAATTCTCGGAAAACAACACTTTACTGATTACTTTTCCATTAGCGATCAATTTCGTGTCTCTTATGTCACTTCTCTTTACCGCATTATTAGTCTGATTATTGAAAAGTAGTGGCAAGTCATGTTTCCAATACTCCTAACATAACATTGTTGATCGCATGACTCGGATAAATTTCATGTCAATTTAATGGAACTAAACCGCTCTATTGATCTCCGACCAACGGAGGATGGTATTTGTGCTCCGTTAAACAAAAATCAATGTTTGTCTCTCGCTCAAAATGGCAGTTTGTAACGAAAGACACGGCAAATTAATTTGATTATAATTCCTTTAAGCGATTTCGCGTAAAAGCATTTGTTTAGCGAGACGAAAAAGGTAATGAAAAATATGTATGGATGTTTGCTCGCAGCAGCGAAGAGAGTCAAGAGAGATATACATTCATTAAAAACGGAAACTTAATTAAGGAATCATAAAATACACGACACGCCACACTTTTCCGCAGCTGTCAGGAGTTTAGTTTCCAATTTTTGTTGTTTAGTTTGAAGCAGCTGCGATGAAGGAAGAACAAAAAATCAATAGCACATGCACGACGACGTCAAATAATAATCAGCAAACTTTGAAACTACGCCTTTGCCAGAACAAACACAATAAAATTACATTGAAAGAACTTCCTTGAAGTGAATGTGGAACAAAACCAAACAATAAAACAACAACGAACAGAAGAGGGAAAATATTGGAATAGAGTAGAGCAATATCGAAGTTGACACAAATAAGTGGCATGACACAATTGTTGTCTCGTGCAACTTTTAATACGATGCCTATAAGTAACCTTACAAGTACTCTTCACAATTTGTAGTGTAATTTTGTGTGATGCAACAACTTACTCGACGATGCTTCTTCCTTCTTGCGTGCTAAAAAACGAATGTTTTCGTACTTTAAAGAGCGAAAGAAAATCAATAAACGACAGTATTACTTTACGTGCAACATTAAACGGAAATAAATTGGACACTTTTTTTCGTTTGTGTCAACTTTTCTCGGAAAACTGCCCGAAACTCGCAGAAACGATATACGAGCAAAAATAAACTTCCATTTATCGCAGTTTGATACGAACTCGCAGGAAGAAAGAATTGATTTCTAACGAAGCGAAACATTTGGCAAATGACAGCTATTAAATTCATGACAAAAACCATAAAAACCCGACCAAAATATGATCAATTTGGTGTTCTTTGTGGGAATTCAGCGCGCTCCGGTAATGAAATGGAAATGATAGCGATACACAATGTGCTTGGCAGCAAAGTAATAACAAACAAAAATAATAATAAATAAGCAAATAAATAGTAATTGGTTAAAAGTTGCGTTCGGCACTGTTGTTGCTACTGCTGCTGCTGATGATGATGATAATAGCTTGCCTGTGGATCATGGTATGGCAAACACACCACACTGACAATCACAATGCAATAATAAATGAATAAAAAAGAGCCTGAAGCTATCCGAGTTTCAAATTTGCTTGATTATTGCCATGTTGCGTGTACAAACAATTTCTTTTGACAGATTGTTTTGTTGGCAATGTGGCGTACCGCAATCATGGAAAACGAGAAAATTATGAAATTTGGTTTTAAAAAAATAATAAGCGAGGAAATCTGAATTGTTTTATTATTTTGATAGTAGAATTGATGAAAATTATCATCAACTTCACAAATTCATGAAAATATTTTTTGATAATTTTCCAAAACTCGATTGTCATAGTCAAAAAATTATAAACTTACCCGAAGCACTTACCGTTTTCAAAACAAAAAAAAAAAAATAGGTACAAAACTTTTTCCTTGACAGACAACCTGCTAATGAAATTATCGATTTTCTTTCAAACTTTTAAGCTTAATATCTTCCGCTTCTTTCATTTCACATTCCTTCAAAATATTTGGACGCGCAAATTTTTCAACGTGCTAATCCTCTTTTCTAATGTGAGTGATTTTGATGAAAACTCATTTTTTTTTTTTGACAAAAACTCGTCGACTTGCTATGCAAACCACGAATCAAATATCACAATTGGAATTAGGTCAGCAATTTATTTTATTTCTTTTTTAAAGCGTTTTGATGGAAAATATCAAGTTTTCAACGATTCTCGGAATAACAGTGATACGTTTGTGTTTGTGTGCTCGAAACAAATCTCACGTCTCGCACAAATAAAATAAAACTAAAATGAACGTATTGCGATAAAACTATTTGCTAAATAACGAAATAATAGAGTATAAATAATTTAATAATATGGTTTTGATGCGATATGCTACGAGATGGTCTTTTGCCGGAGCAATGCATGCAAGAGACAGACAAATCTAAAATATTTATGATTATTCTATTGTTTGCGATGCCTTTCTGTGTTCAAAGTTAAATTCCCGACATGTTCACATGCGGCACGTCTCAAAGATCACTACAAACACGCAGAACATGTCTTGATGCGAGAACGAACGAACGTGGCAACAGTTATTTTTTATTTTACATATACCACGTCACATAAAAAAGGGTTGAATTTCCATAAAGCGACGTTGCTTGACAAGATAAATATAAAGAAACTATTCATCTGTCGTTTTCACGAACATAAAAGTTTAGCAAAGCACATGACAAGGCCATTCCTTCTATTTTTTATAATTTAATTTTTTTCAGCTTTCTCACATGACATTTTGAGAGCACAATTCTGTGAATTAAAATGTCTCCACAGAAGTTTACGACATTTTTTTTCTCTCCTTATCTGAAAGATCCGGTTTTAGACGATGACAAGAAAAAAACTTATGCGATCCATATCCTTCATGTGGCTTCGTATACGATGATGAAGTGTTTTATGGATATTCGGTATAATAAAAGTAAACTTTTCCTCTCATGGCAGAAGATAGTAGAGAAATAGTGAAACCTCTAATCCCCGAAGAATGGGATGATGTTTCGCTTAGCCAGAGGAGAAAATGCAAATTTGTTGTTTTTGGATCAACTTTTTAAAAAAGTTTAACAAAATTGATCAATGTGTCATAAAAAAAAGTAAAGAGGAAAAAGGTTTACAAATTATCACGTTAGAGTGTCACGCAAGAAACATGAAATATTGAAAGATGCATCATTTTTTGGGACCCATATCAATGATAAGTCAAAAAATTGTCATCATGGGAGTTAACATTTTTATGAAAGCTATAAAAAATGGAAAATTTTTACAAATTTTAGTGAAAAAAAAATTCCTTAAGCATTCTTATATTAAAAAAAATCTTAAAATTGCGGAAAAACACAAAATTTATGTAAAAACTATTATTTCATGACAAATGTTTGTCCATGAAACTCAATGTTGTCCCAAAAAATAAAGAGCAAAATTCATGGTTAAAGGAACAAGTAAAAAAAAGGTAAAAACAAAATAAATTGAATACGCATCGTCTATATCTGCAGAAATAAAATGAGCAACAAGACCATAAATATGTGAGTCAAACGAAAAAAAAGGATAATTTATAAGCTTTGGAGTGAGAGAAAACGGATTGGAATTTCTACCTGTTTCATGTTCACTTATTTTGCTCCTTTGTTCGCAGAGGGACGAAAAAAAAGAAGATTCATCGCATTTATATGAATGAGCGAATTGAATCGACTCGACTAGATAAATAAGTAATTTGGGTTGTGTTACGGAAATGCTCAAATATTTCCGACTATCTCCTTTGTTTTTTATTGTTTGTTTGAATCGTGACCATCATGATTGTTAAAATTGCCCGTTGAGTCAACAAAAACGAGACAAAATGCCAGACAGTCAGTCAATAAAAATGCAGAATTTTTTCTCTTTCTCCGAATATTTTTTATATTGAAATTTTTGTGCTTTTGTGAGTCCATCGTGAAAGAAAAGACGATCGATTAAAATACTTTGATCAATCATTAAGCAAGGTACATTTATGCCAAAAGAATGTTGTGTCATGTTTCGTTATCATGTTGGTGAAAGACATGAAAGAGACTTATGCCGTATAAATTAGATTATTATAATGTTGAATGAAAAACGAAGATAAAATGGAGCGATAATTGAATCACTCACTGACTTGCAAACTATTGTGTGCAAGAGAAAAACTTGGAAAATGCAAGACGACACATAAGTAAATAAATAAAGTTTTAAAGGCGAACGATGAAAGAGAAAAAATTGCATTGTCTAGATTTTATGGAAATATTTGTTCTGCAAAAAAAAAATGGAGGCGTCTTGTTTCTTCATTTTAACATGAACGTAACTTTAGATTTTTTCGCTGCAATTGATTTTTCAATTACTTACGACTTTGAGGCAAAAAAGTTGAATGAAAAGTAATTTGCCAAGTAAATTGGATAATAGATTTTCTTATTGAGTGTGCCGCTGTAAATGTAAGCAAATACTATTAACTTAATTGAAAAATTGGATGTAAATAAATCAAAAATTTTTGTTTCGTATTTGCGATTTTGTGAACGCATTTGAATTTCTTTATGTTTCAATGAATGAAAAATTGAGTAATTTTATCGCAGAATCGCAAAGATTTATCGAGACATGACATGACATGACTGACGAAGTTGTCTATCATTTCCCTGACATGCTTAATTTAAATTGAATTGTTGAATGGCAATATAATAGGCTTGTTATTCGTTTTTCGTTGTAATGCTAATGAGCTTATTTTAAGTTTATTTGCATGAAAAGGTTGCTGACAAAACTAACTTTTTGTCTTTGCTGAAGAAAAAAAAAATAAAATTTCCGGTCAACAAAAAATGTGTCAAAAATTTGCGAAAATGAATTTAATTAAACATTTGATAATTATACACATTCGTATTTAAAAGTTGTCATGAGTCTCATGAGAACCGAACCTTGTTTTTTTTTGCAATATGAACCAATCCTTTCATGACCTAAATACATTTTTTATATAAAAACAAAAGTTTGCCTGACAATTAAAAAAATGTCTATAAACAGCAATTAAATACGAACGACAACAATTATAAACTTTTTTTTTCGAGAGACATTCGGTAGATGATGACACTCAAAGCTCGTTCAAGACAAACGAAATTTTTAATTTAATTCCGTTTTTTTTTGGATACGTTCCATGTTTTCGCAAATGTTGCTATGTGACACACAAAAACATTTAGTTTACCTGAAAATTTTCGAACAATATCCGGATAGTATTTGTTTTTGCCTCAAACAATCGAATAAAATTATCGATTTCATTAATAAATAAAATACATTCGGAAGAAGGCACATGCGACATAAATATCAAACAAAATTTTAGCAGCAAAAAGGTCAAAATGTCCGATATTGATGATGATGATGATAGCGACGACACACGTGTGTGCTTCTCTCGATCCAATGCAATAATAAAACAATTAGCAATAATCCCCATAAATAAAATCTAATTTCCTTTTGTCGAGTTGGTTTTGTATTCAAATTCAAAGAAATGTATGGATTTTCATGTATGGGTAACAAAATAAAGGAAATTGATAGATTTTATCCCTTTCGATGGATTGTCTTCTTCGAGAGACAGTTTTAAACTAATAAAGCATCAAATAATCAAACAAAATTCAATTTGCTTTGTGAAATAAGAAAGGCAAGTGTTTCAGTGCAGCCATATATTTATTTTGGGATAATTGCAATTTCTGTTGTGATAAAATGATTCATTTAATTGGATTTCGGATATAAATGCCAAGCAAAAAGTTTTAGCTTATTAATTAAAATTGATATGAATCACAGGAAAATTCGAGATTTTGCATAAAATAAATTTTAAAGCATTTTCCGAATTTTTAATTGAATTTTCCGTCAACACAAGATTTTTTTGTTATTTTGTATTTTTCCACAAAAATCTAACTTAAATTGTCTGCAGAGTAAAAAAAATTCTTAAATTATTAATAAGAATTCCTCTCGTTCGTGATTTCGTTAGAAAACAACTACGACAAACGTAACCTTGAACTTGTAACGAATAAATTGTATTTTATGTTGTTGGCTGTTATCTTAATTTGGTAAATTTGCTCACAGACCAAACGAAGTACGCCGTAATGAAATAACAATGAAACGTGTTCCATTGCTGATATGGAAGTCGAGTTGAGCTCTCCTCTTTTAATTACGAAAGTAAATTGAAATTGTGATTGCAAGTAAATATAAATGTGCACTTGAGGCGACGGGCCAATGAAAAAGACAAATACAAGCAATATCAAGACAATATTTGTATACATTTCGAGCACATTTAACATCATTTAGAACAAAATCTTTCTCGAACGTAGATTTCAAGTCTAATCCGTGCCTCATGAATTCCGAAAAATGTACACAATAAAGTTATTCCTGTTGCTTCTCGTCATGACCACATAACTCCAAACTTTAACAGTGGTTTCTCTTTATGTGGTTTCACGTTGCATCACATGGAAATAAATCGTGTTTTGTGCATCTCTCTCTCTCTCTTTCTGTATGAATCTGATGTAAAGGCAACTTGTATTTTTGCAAAATAAATTGGATTAAGTTCTCGGTTGTTCTTTGTGAAGGGTTGCACGTAGGTGTCATTGTTGATGGCGATACCGTTGAACAAAACTGATCGATTGATACAAATTTTATTGGCAATTCAATCGTTTTTTCCTTTCTGAGTATTTGACTCGACTCACAAATTGTGTAAAATTTCTATGAATTTTTATACGTAACAACTCATTGTTTGAATAGGATCACAAAAGTCTCAATTTACCGAAAGGATTCAAGAGAATAAAAACAAAACCTTTTGTTGCTGCCAACGATATTCATTTACCTATTTGTCATTTGAAATTTCTCACTTTATCGCATTTCGAAGATATTTTTTTTCAGATTCTTTGTGAATTCAAACTTTAAAATTTATCACATTAAGAAAAAAGGAATTTTTAGCACACACAAAGTCAGACTGCCTTTTCAGCACATTTTTAAAAATATTTCTTCGAAATGCGGTAAGGCAGAAAAAAAAACCACAATCACTTGTACTTTGAGGGACTTTCACCTTTCTCTTATTTCTTCATCTCTTTTTTTTTGTAAAACAATAAACAAAATTCGTTTACCTTTTTTGACGTAAATCTCTTCGGTTCGACCTGTGATTACAATGCTACCCGAACAAAGAACACAGCAATTCTTGTCCGTTTATAATTACCATGAAAATGGTAAATTTTAGACATATCATCACAGTTTGGCAAGAAAAAGGAAGTGAAATGCGAAACCTTTTTTTAATTCAATCTCCTCCCAACACACAACTTTCAAGTACATATGGGACACAAAAACATATGAGGGTAAATAACCCTAACATAATAAAATCGACAGAGAGAGTAAAATAGTTGTAACAATAAAACTTCTGGCATACCTACACAAAAAGTGAGATTTTTTATGCTAGACACATAAATTACCGAGAAATATCAGATTTGAATTTAAATTTAGTCGACACACAAACAAGAAATGAGACCGAAAAAGTACACAAAAGAAACTTAAATCCCGTAAAAATAATTTACTGCACGTCGAAGAAGTTTACAAATGCATAAGTCAAAGAGAGAATAAAAAGTGTTTTAAAACTCTTTCTTTGTGAATGAAAATGAGAAATGCAAAAAGTTTGGAGAAAAGTACATATGTTTGCTGTTTTTATCGTCTTGAACAATTTTCAAGAAGAAACGAGGTAATTTTAATCCCTTAAAGTGTTAAATTTTCAAATCTTCTTTTACGAGCTTAATTTAATTACTTAAAAGATAATTTTAAATGTTTTTGAGAATTATGTTCACTTTTTAAGAAGTCAACTTTTTGAGGAAGTCATAATACAACCTTTTCGATTAGGAGGGCATCTTGTATAAAATTTCAAGGAAAATAACCGAATAAGGACAAAAGCGCTTTCAAATTATCATTTTCTGATTTGACTCGCCCATATGTATGTCCTTTTTGTCTTGTTAAAAAAAAGTCCATAGGTAAGAATCGTTATCAGTATCTCACTCTCTTTACATTTCCCGAGGGAATTCTAATGAAAATTTCTCAAATATTTGAAATGCATAGATGAAATTTTGTGTGTAATGAAAGTAGAAAGGGTTGCCGATACCTTTTCCTACTAAATAGGAAAAAAAGGTCAAATTTCTTGTTTTTGCATTATTTATGGGACATCCCACTCATTTGCTCGCTCATTTCCATTCCCCCCTTTCGCATAACGGTTCTCATAAATTTTAATCGAGAAAAATTTAAATTCAGATCTACTTATTTATATTTTTTTTTCTGTAGAAAGCGGACAAGAAATATCAGCTCATTGCACTTTTTTTTCGTTCTGCGTCGCCTCAAATGAAATGATAACACCTGTGCTCCGTTTTTCTTCTTTTGTTGCCATAATCTCGAATAAAAAACTTTTTCAGAGAAATCGTATAAAAGTTTGGATTCTTTAAGCTATTTTTGTGTATGTGTGCGGCTCGACACAAAGAGAACTTCAAACGAAAATATTTACGTTATCGTGTTGCTGCTGCACTTTTGCTCGATATCGTGTGTCTGCATCTGACGGCAAAATTAAATATTTTCGATTCTAACCTGTTCAACCTGAAAATGAATTGCAGAACACATGCAAGTGCGTAAAAGGACAACCTTTGAAAAAGCCATAAAACAACATAAAATGATAAATTTTTATACGAACATTGCCCAACTCTATCGTTCCGTGGCATTAACAATAAAAAAAATCATTATATTAAATCTAAAGCGTCATAAAATTCGAATATTATCTGCCATGTAACTAAATCAACAGGATGATAACGTGACATTATCTGTCCTGTTCGGTTCGTTTTTTTATGTGTTCGGTGCGCAAACACAGACATTGGAGAAAAAAATCATAAAATATTATTTTATTATTCGATTAAATAGCCTCCAACGGTAACAATGAAAATATTCTAGTTGCAAATTGCCGATTCTACCTTTGTTGTTGACACACTGCACTTGTATTCGAAATTCAATTAAATTATTGTATGGGATTTAAAAATAGATGGTGATATATATATTTTTTTTTTTTTTTTTTTTTTTTGAAAAATGAAACCTTTCTAAAATTAAGCCTTTTGTGAAATTTTTAATTTTGCAGGATTTTCATATAGAATATGAATGTTAAAAAAAAGCTTCGTTTATCATATTTCTTAAAAATTTATTTTCGAAAGCTTGAAGGTTTAAAGCCTAAAATTCATATGCTTGAAAATTGATTAATATGAAAAAAGGTTCAAAATACGTAATTTTTTCGAGTGTCTATGAAAAAAAAAATAAATGAAATAAAATAGGAAAAAATTGTTGGCTTTTCTCCCGAACACAATCATTAGACAAATCTATCCTCATATGCTTCGTACTTCAAATTGCATAAAGGAAAATTGCATTCGATGCATTTAATTTCGAATATCAATTTAGTTCCTGAACACAAACACACACACACACATCCATGGCACGTTCAGCATGTAATAACAATAGTCACTGATTTTATAACTAGCAATTTGTAACAATTCTGTTGCCCATGTGTTTGCATCCGGAAAATCGGTAAATTCCTTAACGATCGTCAGTTGTTGTCCAGTTTGTGGTTTCGCAGAACGAGGAAAGAACTGAAATTGAATTTAATACTCTGAATGATACTTTCAGATAATCACAGAAATGCACTCGTTTGCGCGAGTTATCGAAAAAAAAATCATATATTTAATTATATCCAGGTTTTGTGAAATCATAAGAAGAAAACCGAAAATAGCAGTTGTACTTTGAACGTGACAAGAGTATAAAATTGTATTTTTGGATGACCTTTGCAGTCTTGTCCTTTTCACATGTGATCATCTTTTTCATCAGCGAGCGAATTCCCTTCGATGATATTTTTGTAGTTGTGTGTGTGTTAGCATCACGTTCACACACAAAATAGATAATAAACGAATTTACACTATCCTTACAATTGATTGCCATGGAGTATTGCTGCTGGGTGTGTTACTTTTCAGATGTAATTCTCACCAATTCTCGGCAAATTGTATTTTTGTGTATTTGTGTGGCTCTTTCGCAATAATGGAACAGATTATTATTATTGGATATTAGGATGTTATTACAGTGCGAAGGTATTTTATGACCTTTAAACGTTTCTCTAATAATGACGAAAATTGAGATAATTCGTTTGAAGTTTGTGCTTATTATTCCGTATCGGACCTCTTTTCACTTTGTTCACATGAAAAATGGGTTTTCTCCATCGAGATGTAAAAGTTGCATTGTCATCGAAAAGTAAACAAAAGCTTTTCTTTCTCCCATTCAAACGATCTGCAAAACTGTTCGTAAGAGTGAATGTGACATAATCCAAACAATATTCATTGCTGGCGTTCCATTGTGTTTGTCATTAAACATGTCTCGAACAATGTCACAGGGAAAAACATCTCGAGGATGTTTACATACATCCTTTTAGTCAAACATGTCAGGTGTGAAAGTTGTAAATACGCACACGCATGCAAGCAGACAAAAAGGAAGATTTGTCAGCTTAATGTGAGACAGGAACATGTTGATAATTGTGCTTTGAAGCCTAATGCGAGCTTGCCTTTGAAAAGTTGTTTAAATCCTCGTTTAAGTCTCTTGAGTGTGAAGTATCTGTATTTGACAAATATCGAAAAGTGTATCTTCATCCTTTAGTCGGCTTACGAGCAAATTTATGTTTTTCTGAGAGAACGAAAGTGTCATTGATGACTCAGCAAAATGTGTTATGGTAAATAAAAGAGGATTTATCGGTACGAATGTTCATTCAAATTGGGGCTTTTTTCATCGAAAACGCAGTGAGCGATGAATGTTTAATCAAATATTTTCATTAAATTTCTTTGCAGAGACCAAATAAAGCAATAGTAGTGCTTATATTGAAATGGGTCAAAGACCTCGTTGTGAAAAATATAAAAATAGTGACACGCAAACTAGTAAGAGAAGCAAAAAAAACCGCCGATAGGGAAGCGCGTGGCAGTTTGCATCGCAACTGCCCCGTTAATTTATTCGCGTTAAAGGTCTTGCAGTTGCCGTCAACGTGGAAGACGGAACAGCAGGCCTCTATCATCAACAGTCGCTCTTTGGCAATATGTACCGTACGTTTCGCACCTTTACACGGTCAAGAACACCAACGGGCGCTGAGATGAAAACCCAAAGTAGTTTAGAAGTGCCAAAGCAAGTGCGTTCTGCCTCCTTCGATGAGATCAAGTTGGAGGCGCAAAAAGCAGCTGCTGCTTTAATGCCTCAAAACTCCGCAGATAATGTAGGCAGTTTGTTACAAGTTCCGCAAGCGGGAAGCAACAACAATCAACAACGCTCGCACAGCTTTGATTCAGCAGCAACAGGCACAAGCGGAGACGACGCGACAAATTCCTTTCTCGATGTTCCGCGACGCTTTCAACGGAGACGAAGCAGTAGCAAAACGCCTCCTTTGTGCATCCATTGTCAATATTTGGAGGAATACAAGAAGAAAACGGGCGTTCATGAACGCGTATTTTTCGATCAAGCAGAAGTACGAAGTTACGAATCGACACCAACAACGAGCGACGACGACGAAAGTGACGAAGATGCAAATAGCAGTGCAACGACTTCCAATGAGAAACTTTATGCCAATCAAAATACTCTCATGCCTCCTCCGTCGCCGCATCACGGAATCGTTTTTATGCTTTCGCCAACGAGCACAGAACCAAGTTATCCGCCATGTTTGCCCGTCGAATTGCCGCCCTTAACTCCAACGACTCCGGGATCTCCGCCGCTTTTTCCATCATCTCCAACTATCGAATTGCCTCCCGGATGCGAAGATTTTCCGCATAATCGACAACGAAGACGAAGCATTTCACGTCAAGAAGCGATTTTTGTCGAACCAACGGGAAATTCGTTGGAAAATGTCGCAGCAAGCGAGAAAAAAATTGACGATGGGCTCGATAAAGTTCATAGCGATCCAGCTGTCGATTGTGTTGTAAGCGAAATATTTCTTGCTGTGCCCGATTTGAAACGAGATCGTGCTGCTTCCGTAGATTCGTGTTTCTCCAAAGTATCGCAAGCAAAAACGGAAGAACTTAAACCGCCGGAAGATGGATGTTTAACACTCACAGTGCCAACGGGAGCTTTACGATCACGATCTGTTGATATTGTTCTCCCTACAGAGCAACAAGCAAGATACAAAGCTTTGGCACTCGCACAAGTCCCCATTGCATTACGGTAAGTCCCAAAATCCATTATTATCATTATTAATTCACTTCGACCATTTCACTTAAATAAAAATCAACCTTCGTCAACATCAACGTTACATTAAGCACAATCGCCAAAGCTTTCGTTTTCGTTATTATTTTTTTTTTTGCCGTGATTACGTGAAAAGGGTCATGTCGCTCCAAATAAGGGGAAAATAAGCAAAATTATTTTAGACAACCCATTAAATTACTTGTGAGATGCAATTTTTCGCTGTTCTCTCATGAGAACTTTTAGCAACAAATCCTCTCTAAATCCGCATCTCATTTACGAGATCTTTTCCAGCAACCTCATAAACATTGAAAAGTTAAAGTCTTTGTCTTTTGAAGCCGTTGTCGTTGTCATTGCCATGCATTAGCAAGCTATAGACCAGATTTGACAAAATCCTTATTTATTTGCCTTTGTACTACGTACACATGGCTTTTAAAAAATATATTTTTTTTTTCTATAGAAAATCCGTTATCGTCAATTAGGTATTCTGAATACAAAATCCAGATCTGAGCGCTTTTTTGCTCTTTTGTCTTCGAACATTTCACATTTTTTTTTTCGTGGAAAGAGATAACTGAAAGGAATAGAAGATACATAATTTTCTCAAATAGCATGTGATATGTGAATGTGAGCCGTGGGAGTGTGTATGTGTGTGTGTTTGAATAGACAAACATGAAACGACTGCAAATAAAAAGCTTTATTTCCATCCATGAATAGACAAAAAGGAGAAGTAGAAGAAGACATAAAGGTTGATAACCAGATTTTTTCGTCATATTTTGCTAAATTAGCTCACGTCTGGGTTACTTTTAACGCAAATCACTGCCAATTTGTAGAAGAAACACATGCACACACAAATAGATTCGAATACCCGGCGTCTCCATATCTTCAGGCAAACAACTTTCTTGACTAATTTCATTATATCCAATCATAATCTTGGCAACTTTTACAAAGTTTTCCTTTAAGACATCCAATCTCGTCTTGTTTTGTTGTTACGGGAAACACTTTCTTTGAAGAAAGTGCGAAACCTTGATCATTGTCACTAATTGGTATAAGACACACGGCAAAGTAAAGTAAACAAGTCATCAAGACAAAACAAATTTAAAGTGTTTTCGACAATTTCTTGAACTTTAAGGACTTTAAACGTCACAAGATTGTGCTTTCAAGCAGTAAAATCCATTAAACACATCCATTGAAATACGAAATTTTTGACGACAGACAAGATTTTCTCGGGATGAAACCGGAAATATGTCACGTAATTGTTTCACTCGAAAAATTTTGACACAAATGTCAAGTGATTCTTCTTGATTTATGATGCCAAAAGATGTTTTTTGTGACAACAAACGTTTTTCATTCCGAAATTGACTTAGCATTTCGAACACATGACAATCGGTTTTCCGAGAATTCCGAAGCAATCAATTTATCTTCTTCTTTGTGCGTGCGTCGATGAAGAGATTTTTGATCTACCTCGTTATTTTTATGTATGGGAAAGTAAATTTCTCACACATGATTGCGTGCACTGTGCGAGAAAATTGCTCAGAGATGTGAGAAATCACAAAAATGCTTCGAAAAAAGACATGTGTAGTCAAGCATTAGACATGTAGTCAGAAAAAAAAATAAATTGTTTGATTAAGTGAATGCAATTTTTTGCGGAAATATGAATATGTCGACTTGTGTGAAAAATAGTGTTAAATCGTCGTTTCCTCGGCAAAAAAGCAAACGCGCAATTGTAGAGTGAAGAGGTTTCCGTGGTTATGAAATTTGATATGAATAATTTTCCAGCGTGTGTGTTACAAGAGCGTTTTACTTCAAGTCAAGTAGGTAGATGAGCAGTGTAACAATTTTGAGTTTTGCTCGCTTTGTTAAGCATATGAGTTGAGTAATTTATCACTGTCACTCATGCAAAACATCAAGAGATGATTTTTTTTTGTTTGAAATGAATTTTTAGATTTTTAGACATATTTTGCGCATTTGAAAGATTGTTGAAAGAGAAGATGTTGTTCAAAACCAACAAAATTAGCTCAAAATAGTTTTCGCGATGGTAAAAGATAACAAGAATATAATCAACTCCCATCACAGATTATCAAATCTCCTGTCTCTGCACTCTTATATCGTCATCGTTTCTCCGTTGTTGGCATCGTCATCGTCACAAGACAAATACTCACAAACACTAACAAAATATATAAATAAACGTAACGAGACTCACGAGAGCACAAACTTTTAAATTTAATAAAAAATATCAACAACATAGAGTCCCATCCCAGCAGAGATAGGTACCCATCAAACAATAAATATGCTTTTTAAAAAAAAACTTTTTATTTAATAAAAAAATGAGAAACTGAGAAAATTCATCACACACCGCACAACGAGATGAGAGTTTGTCAACGATATCTCTATTTTTATACTACCTCTAAGTGACAAAATCAAGCGAGCAAATACATCACAAAGGTCGCGATCATCGAGTGTACTTAAAAATTTAGTTTTAAACCGTTAATGAATGCAAAAAGCAGACAAAAATCGTAAAAAATCTCGCAATAAAAATTTTTCGTATCGAAAAAAGTGTTAAAAAGTGATAAAAATCAAGCAAAATATAAAAAAAACGAGAGCAAATTTGACTCGACGAACAAATGAGATCTTTTTATTTAAATCATCAACGGCAATGTGAGTAAACAGACTCCATCCATACACACAACGTTTATTATTATTATTAGTTAAGCAAATAATGACACAGTCTCGCGTACTTCGAGTAGTAGTACTGTAGTGATTTTGACAATTTCTTAAAAAAAAATAATTTTTAATGAAAATCAGTTCAATTCTGACTTTTTCATTGCGTACATACAAAAACATAAAAATTTAACTCGCCAACGTTACTGCCAATAATTTTATCATTAATTTCGTGCACGAATGTACCCTTATGTGGATCTACTGTGGATTATTTTTTATCAAAAAGAGGTTAGTGAATCATCGTCAATGTTGTGAAAATCGTGATAAATCAAAAATTTTGTGACGTAATATTTTTATTTATATAAAAAAAAGTCACTTGTCTGACTTGTTGTCTGCGTCAAACGAAAAGTGTAAAAAAAAATTCTGTGAAAAAATTTCAAAAACTTTTTTTTTAAAGAATTGAAGAGAAGAAAAATACTCGGAAGAAACTTGTTGCTGCCAATGTGTGATTCAAATAGAAAATTAATGGCTTTTCTACGCACGAGCCGCTATTTGCACGCACACACGTTCGAATGAGCACACATGCAAACATATGAGATAAGAGATAAATAAAGTGATAGTGATAATAATAACAAAAAGTCGTCACGTATGAATTACGAACACAATAACAACAAAAAAAGGAAAATTAGGAAACATGTGTGTGATACTGCCTTACATTTAGTGAAAAATCATGCCAAACACTTTTCGGGTGTAATTTCTACCCGTATTTATTTTGTAATTCTTCAACATGTTTTGTGACGACAATGAGTTCAGTTGATTTGAGGAAAACTTAACCTCAACGAGTAATTATTATCATGTGTCATGCATTAGCATACGAAACAGATGATATTCTATTTTTGTGTGAAAATTGTTTTAAATACATTTTCAAATGACGTGAATGCTTTATTTGTGAGAGAATTGCTCTTCTGAGAGCGATAAAAACACTTAAACGAAAGAAAAAAAATGATCAAAAAATAAACATTCTGTCGGATTGTTTATAAATGTGTGTCGCTTATTAAATACACGAGAATAAAATGGAAAAACTTAGCAGATGATGCCTTATCTGTATGTGTATGTCTGTCCAACAACAATGCTGACTATGGAAATTTATTTGAAAGAGCACGATAAAACTTGACAGGCTAAATTTTTTATCTGAATTTAATCTAAATTATATGAGACACCGCACTACAACTAACCAAGTATATACTTTAAATACAAGTACAACGTTCACCCAAGTACACGAATGGAAATTGTTTCACTTTTTTTCACTGTATTTTGTTTATTGTGTGAATAATATTTTGCTCTAGTTTTATATTCTATCTCAGTTGTCATCGTTCCGTGTTATAGAACATATTGTCGCGGTTTTTGTGGCTTTTCGTGATTTTCCATGTTTGTTTTAAAGCAAAAACAAGTGGTTTTTCATTTGGGATTGATTAAATAGTTTGTGAACATCGAAACGTTAAACGTAGTTTGACGAACATAAAAAGTGATTTGAGAAAAATAAATTAAGTTCATCATTGACACTCGATAAAAAAGAGAATTCATTGAGAAATAGTTCTCTCATTGTATAATTAACATATTTTGAGCTTCTAAACATAGAAGCTTAAAGCTTAAAGAGAGAAGGCAATATGATGGAAATTATTCCAAAATGCTGCCCAAAAAGTTCTTTCTTTTATATTCTTTTTGAAAGAACCTAACTAGCCTAAACTTTCACGCACTTTTCAATTCCCTACAAAAACTTAAAAACTACCTAACGCTCTATAGCAGAAACCCTTATATACTATTGGAGAACACAATTCTCGTTACGAAAAAAATTGAAGCTTTCCCTAAATAAAAAAAAATATATTTCCCTATTAGAGCGACAATGCTCTAAACTTAAAAGTAGCTGAAAGAAACTTAAAAACTACCCTAACGAAAAGTGCGTAATAAATATCTAACTTAAAACTAAAAATTTTCAAGAACTTACCCTTTTTCCTGTTGATGTTTTATATTTTTTCATTTTTTCGCTGTACTTCATCTGTTGAACTTTGCCGCCAAATTTTCTTCTCAGGTTGTTTTCCCATTTCGTGTTGATTTCCTAAAAAAAGATTTCCGAACTCTTTACGACAACGTAGATTGCCGTAAAGAGTTTCAAATTACAAATTATTCAATCGAAATTGATAACTTACCCTTAAATTCATCGATCTCTCCCATTGACTTGTAGCGCCGATCATTTTTCCTTTTTTTTCGTGTGTTTTCTCGTCCTTTTTGTCTGATCTCCATCATTTTCTGTTGATTCATTGTGTTGTCTTGCCTATTTTAATGAAAAATATATTTAAAAAAGGCTTTAATATGATTAAAAAGTGAAATATTATACCAACCTCATGTTTCATTGTTTTCATCGTAAAACCAATATGGCGGATGACATTCAATTAGGCCGATACAAAGATCAAAGATGTTTCCAATTTCATTTTGTAAAACTATTGAAAAAAAAATACTTTTTATACTTTTTTAATACTTCTAAAATTGATGCAAACTAACAAAAATTGATGAAAAAGTTAACAAAAAAACTCACATCCCTTTTTGTTTGTTTGCTGTAATTTTTTATTCCATTAAAAAACGAAAATAATAATCCCATAACAAAAAGTGAATAGAATGCAAGAGAAATGCATGAAATGTTCCACAAATCAACGTCTGTCTATCCATCACCTGTTATTTTCTGTCTGTTTGCCTAACATCCGTACTTACCATCGTTGTTGCTTTTTGTTTCCAACTTTTTCTATGTCAATCTAAATAAATAAATTCATGCAAAAAAAACTCATATTTTCATTCAGCAACCATAAGTTGGAAACAAAATGGAATTTTAAACTGAAATGCATTCTCCGAAATCTAATAAACCACAAAATAAATGTTTTCGGTCACTCTCAAATCATATTTGTGAGGTGAGCAAATATTTATTTGTTTAATAACGTTGCATCTGTCGTCGCATGATGCATTTTCATACGAATTTAGAAGAATAATTCAAAAAAATTATTTAAAATTGAAATTTCGATTCAATCTGTTCCGAATTATTTCCACAAATATGCAATACGATCTCCGAAGCGTGTATTTTAATCAATACAAGAGAGCATGTTGTTGCGGCTTTGTTTGATGCGAACATTGCACATATTTCATCGACATGCAAAGTTTATTGTTTTGTTTTCATTATTCATCATTAGTAGTTTGTGTTTTTGTGTGTATGTGCGTGTGGGTTTCAAAACAACACACAAATAGTTATAATCAGTTAAGCGCCGCGAAATAAACAAGAAGATCAACAACACTCCCACAGCGGGCGAAATTTCAATTTTGGAGGAGCGTCGTCCGTGACTTTCTATTTTTACGCTCGACACGATGTCACAACATCTGATCCCCTTAGAGAGAGAGTCTGTCTTGACGTCATGCGTGTCATATGTTTTCATAATTTTGACAAAAATTATTTTTTCGATGAAAGCATCATCGTCGTGTGAGATGCGAAAATTAACATGCGGCGAGAGTCATTAATCTCTGATGACGTCAAAAGTGACACTCACCTAAAAAAAATTTTTTTTCGTGTGGAAATTTTTTTTTGGGATCTTGCGGTGTTCTCATGTAATATGCAATAAAAAGTAGCGATAAAAATAAGCATCTGCAGCAAATAAAATTCAAACGACGGTGCTTCCATTCAACAGGCGATCAAACAGTGACACGCTGCGTGCGATGCAAAATGAGGAAAATTGCCTGTAATCCGTACCTGAGTGCGCTACTGTTCCATTGTGTCGCAATCTATAAATTATTCAGTGCATGGGAAAAATATTGTTGTGCACATTTTAAAACAAATGACAGCGGGAATTACGTGTGTTTATCGTGTTTCAACACAAAAGGCAGGAGCGAATGGAGGAATGTCGTTGCAATCAAATCCTAAGGGTGTAAAATAAATTCAATCATGACATGTGTGTTCGTGCGGTATCGTTGATAATCATAATAATGGATGTCTGCATGTCATTAAAAATATTATTACAATATTTATACGATGTTTATTATTAGCAGCATCAACGTTCTCTCGATTTTTATGACATGAAGTGAGATTGACATGAGAGCTTTTCAATTTTTTATCCTAAAATGAAAATTTTATATTGTTAAAAAATTAAATTTGTTACCTTTAGAAAGTTGAATTATCATCAAAGTTCATTTTTGAAAAATTTTCCGCTCAATTCAAGTAGTTTATTTGTCATTTTCATTTCATTAACCGATTAAATTCTTCAAATTCCGCACGAGATTAAGTCTGTAAACCAAAAACAAATATACGTTTTATCACTCAAGTAATTACACACCTTTTCGTGTCACATAAAGATCATGGTAGTGTTAGTTATAAAACAAACAACGAAACCGCGAATCTCGTTGCCTGTATTCAAAACCGGATGTTTTGGTCGAAGTCACAATCCTGTGAGTCGTCGTCGTTTGACGCGAAAAAAGACCTCCGGAAGTGTTTACCGCATAAGTTACTTCAACACGTTAAATGCACCCGCAACGAGACGTCGTAATGCTGTCCGTTTCAAAAATCGTCCTGTGCCGTATCAACTTTGTTTTAGGTATTTTTTTTTTACAGGAAACAGACATTCATTGATGTGAAAAAAATTTTTTGTTAAAATATTTTAATGATTTTTTTTTTTAATTTTTACCTTTTGTTTGTTACAGGAAAACAAGTGATGGCGCACGACAAATTCGTTGCACACCGGATTGGGGTGAAAATGCCGTCTCGGGAGATCATTTGTGGGTTCCAACGTCATTTTCGAGCGAAGCGTGCTATTTGGGCGAAAGTGATTGCTCGGTAAGAAATTTCATTATGTGAAAGTTTATGACAAAACTTACTTTGAAAACTTTAAATTTTCCCGAGTTAACAGACAAAAGCAACTAATTTGCTTGTAACATGCTTTTATTCACCGCGTAACGTCATTATCTCGTTTGAAATTTGCGCACTGAAAATTAAAATAAATTGTCTTTCTTCCTTTTTCTGAGCAAAGCGCCATGTATAATTAGAGCCTAAATAAATATTTTTAAATTAATTTTTTTTTTGTAATTTTTTTTAGCGAACGGGTGCCCGCATGAAATGCTCAGCTTGCAAGATAAATGCACACGTTGGTTGTATATCAGCGTTAATGGAACGCCAACAATTAGCATGTAAGCCAACATTCCGTGATGTCGGAGTCCGACAATATAGGGAACAAACCAAGACACATCATCACTGGATTCATCGACGTACGGAAAAGGGAAAGTGTAAACAGTGTGGAAAGGTAAGACGTTGCAAATTTTTGTAATTTTCCCTTTTTTTAAGTGTCTGAAAATGTTTTTTGCACACAAAAAATCTTGAAGAATGCTCACAAAACCTTTTAAAAGAGTGTGTAATATACGTGTAATTGTGTTAAAAATCCCTTGTGAGCACTTTTCCTTAAAATTTTCGAAAAGTTAAGAAAATTTTAGTTTTCCATCAAATTGCAATTAGCCAAGGAGAAGGAATGACCTCTTGATAAACTTCCAACAAATCCTTTGAAGAGAATATCCGAGAATCATTGAATCGTTTATAAGTTTTAAATGCAAATTACTCTCATTCCTCTGGCCAACGACTCAAAACTTTTTTAACTGTACTGTTTACTTTCAGTAGTTTAAAGAAAAATTATATTCAACACTAATTAAATAATCTGCTCGAGTTGTTATCATAAATATAAGGATGGAAATTTTGCTCCTTTATTTCGTATTCAAAAATAATTTTCCATCGCAGAAAAGTTTTTCTTCACACAGTCGTTGATTACAAGTTTTTCCGGTAATTATTCTTCATCATCAACGAGTTTATTGTGTGAATTTTCCTTTTTTTCTAAAAAAAAAATACGAGTTTCTTGACTGTAATTCGCGTCTATCGAAGGAAAAGTTGCTGCGAATCCGATTAAACTTCCTCCGTTGTCTCATTAATAAATATATTATAAATAATTTTAATCATAATAATAAGCATTATTAAGAGTAAACTCCCTTCAAAACTGTGTACTATTGTTATTATGATAGTTTTATCGCTCCTTTCCGTTCGGTTAATGGCTGGCTCGTTTTAGAAAATTGCTGTAGTATAAACATAACATTAAAAGGACTAATTAAATGTAAATTAGAGCTAATTATCTTTGAACGTTTCACACAATAAAGAGTCGTTTCCTGAGCGCAAAAAACAATGGGAGGGTAAATAAATATAAGTTTCGGTGAAAAACAAAGAAAACGAGGAAAATATAAATAATAATAATTATTTTCACAATGAACGGGATTGCATTTACAGCTCGTTACTTTGACAAATTACTGATAGGTCAACAAATTACCGTGATTTATTTAAGAAAACAAACAAAAAAAATGACATTGCATGCGTTTGATTGTTTCAGCTCTGAATGGAATGTTGCTCGTTCAATGTTTTTGTTTTTCTCTTTAATAAAATAATTAAACAGAAAAATAATTGTTACTCGTTTTGTTTTTACATAAAATGTTTCTCTTCAAAAAAAAAGTGAATAACAAAAAAAAAGTTAAAAACAACAATAATAATATAATAAAAGTTGAGCGTCTCTTCTTGTCTGAAATCCAATTTAAAATAAAAAAAAATTGATAAAACAAACCGTTAATTAAATAATATTTTTTCCCGTTTTTATTTCTTTTCTCTTTCTCTCTTTTTTTCCCAAACAAAAAAAAAATGAAAATAATATGAAATTTTAAAAAAATATATATTTTTGCGAGCAGTCGGAAAATTCTTATTTTAAGGTAATGCATCATCGTTAGTATCAATAGGGCTTAATATTTATTATTAATTCATTTCATTTAATTTTCTAAAAAGTTACTTTATTAAATATTTAAAAATAACAACAACTCTTAGATAGAATAGCTTGGCTTTCACTCACACTCTTTTACATTTATATTTCACTTGTCTTCTTCATTTTGAACCAAAGTTAGATTGCAAACAACATATATTTTCACTTTGTAGCAAACTATCTTAATCCAATCTTAATATAGTCAATCAAGCTTTTCACTCACATGCCATTTGTAAATAAATTTCTTCTCTATTTCTCTGTGTCTCTTGCTAAAAGCTTTTTAGTTTTGTGGGTTTGGTTTGTGTTTGTGCTCGCATGAGAGTCAATCAAAGACACATTTATCATCAGGCATACCCGTAAATTGAATAAATCTTGTTTGTGAAATCAATTTCGATAGAGAGAAACATTATTTAGTGGCTTTGGATTTTGACACGTCAAGTAATGAAAATAAAGTTTTACTGATGAAATGTCAATAAACATTTTCTCGAAATGTTATTTTTGCTTCAATTTATAAAATACATAAAATTTTCAGCAAAAAATGAAAAAAAAATAGTTATTTCGAACTTTTTGTCCCAAAAGATTTAAAACTGATCTTAGAATATTTTAAATTAAAAATTTCAACAAAAAAAAATCACAAAATTTTCAAAAATAATTACAATAGAAGAAAATCCATGGAAATTGAAAATTGTATATTAAAATACGAATTTTTTAAAAAGTTTGTTCAGAAGCTTGAAAATTGAAAAATATGAAAATACGTAAAAAATACGTAATTTTTTCGAATATTTTTATTCATGCTAAAATACAACTTTCAATACAAAAATGTGAGTAAATTAAAAACATATAAAAAAAATTTTCAAAAAAAAAAAATGTTTAATTTAAATTGAATATTTAATTTAAAAAAATAATTAAATTAAATAAAAGATTAATTTTAATTAAAATTAAATAATAATTAATTTAAGATTTAATTTAAAATTACTTTTTTTAAGATTTAATAACAAATTTAAAAATATCCCTTCAAGCAGTTGTGATATTTTTAAATTGATTAAAAAATTTAAATTGCCATTGCATCGAAATAATAGTAACTGAATGCAGAGATTCGTAATTGTTATGCAATTATTTTATTGTTTGTTTTTATTTTCGTATTTATTTTGCTTGTTACTTGTACTGCACTGCATAATAATTTTTCTGATAGATTTATATGTTTTCTCTCGATTTCCTATCATTATATTTTGAAATCCAATAATAACATAATAAGATAGCCTAGCAGTGTAGAGCGATAAATTGGAATTACTTTTCAACGCACACACACAAAACAAGGATGAAAAAGAAAGGAAATGCAATCAAATCAATATCATGCTCTTTCGATCTCAATTTAATTATCTCGACTTTCTTTCTTCATCTCTCTATTTCTCTGTGTTTTCTTCTCGTTGTTAAATGAATGTTTTGTTCGAATCGTTATCGATATATTATAAATTAAATGCGAATCTAAAGGTCAAATGGGCTAATGCGACACTCGTATCTCTCTCATTACAGTCGTTACAAGCAAAATTATCATTTAGTTCCAAAGAGATAGTTGCTTTATCGTGTGCCTGGTGTAAATCATCATATCATAACAAAGAGGCCTGTTTTAATCCACAACGTATCGGAGAAGAGTGCACGCTCGGAGTGCATTCGCAAATTATCGTGCCGCCATCGTGGATCGTCAAATTGCCGCGAAAAGGTAGTTTTAAGTCGTCGCTGCGACGAACGCCAAAGAAAAAGACAGCAAGCAAGAAGAAGAGCAAGGAGAAGGAGCAAAAAACATTTGTGATAAAACCCATTCCAACTAGCAATGTAACGCCCGTATTAGTGTTTATTAATCCCAAAAGTGGCGGTAATCAAGTAAGTCTTTGATCTTTTTCCTTTAATTCTCTTTCCAATGACCAAATTTAAAAAAAATCAATTTTGTAGGGTGCAAAGTTACTACAAAAATTTCAGTGGCTTCTGAATCCCCGCCAAGTATTTGATCTCACGCAAGGCGGTCCAAAATTGGGTCTCGAGCTGTTTCGTAAAGTCCCGAATTTGCGAGTTTTGGCATGCGGCGGCGACGGAACTGTCGGATGGGTGCTTTCCATTTTAGACCAAATCAATTTTCAACCTCCGCCAGCTGTTGGTGTCTTACCTCTCGGAACAGGAAACGATCTCGCACGTGCTCTTGGATGGGGAGGCGTAAGTATCTATCTGTGAAAAAAAAAACCTTTAACATTTAAAAGTAAATAATTTAATTTCTCCTTTATCAATCATTCAATCAATCAAATCATCGTAAAAAAAAATTAAATCAAAATAAACGTTTCAATTTTCCGATAAATCTATTTGATTTTTTGTTTCTCCATTTTTTATTCTTTTTGTCAACATTTACACTGATTGACTGATCCAATAAAGAAGCACAACAACCGTGCATGTCATGAAAAAGGAAACAGGCAAAATATAATTTTGCACCTTTTCCTCCTCGAGAGAATCGAAAAAAAAGTGATAATTTAATTTTATTTCATATAAATAATTTTTTTTTTGTCTCGTCATTGCTACTAAAGCGATAACGGATGGATGTCAATCGCATCAATAAAATAAAATAAAAAAAAAAGTTTACGAATTAATGATGACTAAAAGAGGAATTTAAATTACATTTCTCTCGCTTTTTTGTAATCTCGTTACCCGCACGGGATTTTACCTGTTTTTACCAACTGTTCTAATTGCGCATTTTTAATTGAAAAAGGTTTGAAAAAATGTGTTGTTTAACTAAACTGATTTTTTTTTTGTTTTTTTTTTTAATTCTTTAGGGATACACGGACGAGCCCATTGGAAAAATTCTGCAAAATATCGGGGACTCTGATACAGTATTACTCGATAGATGGAATTTGAAAGTTGAGCCAAATCCGAATGCGCCGCCAGATGATGGAGGAGGAAAAGATTTGCTTCCCCTGAGTGTCGTTAACAATTATTTCTCGTTGGGCGTCGATGCTCACATTGCGTTGGAGTTTCACGAAGCGAGAGGTAAGCAAAGCAGAGAATTTACATGAACAACTTTTGTGCATTTTCTAACTTTTCTGTTGTTTTTTCCTGAGTTTGCTGCTATATATTTCCCCAAATATTAAACACATACATCAAAAAGTTAGAATCAGAGTCCATGTAAATTTTGTAGGGAAAATATGTACAAACAGAAGTAAACTAAATAATAACAACAAGTGCTTCTGGTTATAGATTTAATACGAAACTGCGATTTATTCAGGTTTTATTTTTGCCTGAAAACATGTAAATTTGGTTTTACTGAGTAATTTTCATAATGAAAATCATGACAGATGTCACATCAAGTCATTTTTAGCTTCAAGCCTTAATTTTTTTTATTATTATATTTATTCACGATTTTCTATTTTTGGACATGAATCATTCCCTGAAGTACTTTCAAGAACTCTTAAACTGATAACGAAGTAACATAAAATATTCGAATATCTCGTGGCGGAATAACTTTTCTATCAAACATTAGAAATGTTTCTCATTCATTCATAATTCGAGTAAAAAGAAACTTTTTAAATCTATTCATTGTTTAAAGCTGCTGATAATTTTCGAAAAACGACCCAAGTTCATGTTAAAAAAAAATATAAAAGCAAGAAACACGCTACTTACCTGTTTTGTCTAACATTTCATGTTCTTTTCTTAATTTTCTAAAAGAAGACAAAAATAAACACAAACTTTGCCTTCGATAAACGTAACCTTCTTTTTACGCAACATGACTTTTATTTTAAGACCGACAGAAAACACAGAATAAAGAGAAATTTAATCGCTATACATTTTTGTGACAACATGCGTCGCGTAAATTTTCATCACTTTTTGTCTAAATTTCAGAGTTGAAAAGAAAAAAGTTAAAAGATGACAACAAATTATCCCAAAGAAAAAAGATGTTTCGTTCATAAAATGCTAAATAAATTAAGTACCTGACCCAAATATGAATGAATTCTGTTTTTGTTTTTGCCGAAATGACGAAACAAATATCAAAAAACAAATTTCCGCGTAATGCTTTTAAATACTTTTCCGCTGAATAACCGTTTTTAACGTGAACGTAAGCCTTATCAGCAGCTAACAAGGCAATGAAAGGACAAAAAGGTGCGTTTCCTTGTCAATGCTTTCACAGAAAAAAGGAGAAATTTTTTATTCATGCACTTATGATTTTCTTCACTTGACAATTTCTCTGCTCTTTGATATGCTGATGGGACATGTCGAGCATTAAAACATTTAAATAAACTTTTAGCAACAACAACAACGACTGAAGAAAAAACTGCCGGTCCCAATCATTTTCCAATAAAAAATTCATGAGCAGTACGAAAAAATACATAAAAATGTCTGCATCTAATTTTCGACAAGTCGTTTTTTCGCTTGAAAAGTTTCATCCATAAAATGTCACGAGCAGAAAGTAAACTACTGATGATGATGATCGAGATCAGAAGAGAGCAACATCTAATGAAATTGCCTGTAAATAAGAGAAAGACATAAACACAAACAGAAAAAATGTCACGCCTTATTAAATATTAAAGCATTTGTACTCGCATGGAATAAAATGCGAAATTTGGTTGCAATAATAATAATGTTAAAGCATTCCCTCCAAATTGACGTGTCCTTGAATTGTTTTTCATTCACCCAAAAAGTGTCCTAACACGTGCCTAACATTTTTAGTAGTATTCGCAAGAGAGAATTGATTATTTGGGACACTTTTTCCGCAATTTGAGGTAGATTCAAGCAATTTTCGTTTGTTGACTTGAGTGAAAATTTAATAATGAAAATATTTTTTTTTAACTTTAAATTATTAAAAAATGCGCTAAAGTTGATTTTACATGAAAAAAAAAATTCAAATTTTTGATGAAATTTTTTTAACATTCACAGAGGCGCACCCCGAGAAATTTAACTCACGTCTTCGCAATAAAATGTTTTACGGGCAGGCTGGCGGCAAGGATTTACTGAAACGCAAATGGAAAGGTTTGGCGGAATTTGTGACACTCGAATGTGATGGAAAGGATTTGACGCCAAAACTGAAGGAGCACAAAGTGCATGCCATTGTGTTCCTTAATATCCCGAGTTATGGCGGCGGAACGCATCCATGGAATAAATCGGGCGGGCAATACGAGCCCACGACAGACGACGGAATGATCGAAGTTGTCGGTTTGACAACGTATCAACTGCCTTTGCTGCAAGCAGGCGGGCACGGCACATGCATTGCGCAATGTCGTTCCGCAAAAGTTATTACTTCAAAGACAATCCCAATGCAGGTAGATGGCGAAGCGTGTAAACTCAAGCCATCTATCATCGAATTGACACTACTTAACAAGGCTGTGATGTTAGCCAAACGGAAACCGGGAAGGACAAATGTACAGTAAGTGTCACTTTTTCGAGTTTTTTTCTCAGAAATTTTTGTTAATGAACAAATTTTTTTCAGGCAAGCAACTTTAGAATCTCTTAATCTTAGTATTTATAAATTATCAATGGCTGACTATGAACAATATCATCACGACAAGGATTTACTGCAGAAATGCGCGACAATTCTCGGCAATATCGATGTGAATCCCGTATCAGATTTGGAACAAATTCGAGTTCTTATCAACAAATTTTGCGAAGAGCTTCCTGATAGTCCCAAATTATCGCCAGATTGGTGTTTCGTAGATTGTAAGTTTTATTTTTCTTCATCTTTCGATCTTCTTTTAAACAAATTTTTTTAGATTGTACGGCAGAACGTTGCTTCCGTATCGATCGAGCGCAAGAAAATTTGCATTATATCATGGATATTGCTCACGATTACATTTACATTTTGGATCAAGAGTGCCAAACGATGCCTCAAACACCCGACGATGAAACGGCATCGCCTGCTTCAATGCATTTAGGATCGTCAATGGAATCGCATGGTACTCCGGGATCGCCAGGCGTTAAATTTTTCAATAGATCATTATCGGGAGCAGGTTCAGGAGGAACTTCAGATTCACTTTCTCCTGCGATCGATGGACAAGTATCACGAAAAAGTAAGTTTTCTTTCAAAAAATCATAAAAATTGTTAATTTTATGAAAATTTCAGGCTCTCAAGGATCCCAAGGATCAATGGGAAGTCCGAAAAGCAATAAACATGAGATTGTTGGCAATGGACAAAGTCTCGAATCTGTCATCAACTTTAAAAGGTGAGTTTTGTGCAAAGAGATAATAACAAAAAAAGGAACATTCGCATGGAAAAATTCTATTTTTTGCATGAAATTCTTTTCCTTTTCTCCTCGTTCGCAATAAATAACAATCCAACCTTTGAATTGAAAGAACTAACTCACGTAGAGATATTATCACGCACCTCGTCTTCGTCGTCATAGACCCGTACTCACACAATTCCTTGAAATTTATTGTCGCTCTTTTCTCACTCGTACTAATATTTTTTTTAATAAATAATACAAAACAATAAATTATCACTCACATGCATGCACACACGAATGCAGAATTCACGAAAGATTATTTGGTCTGAATGAAGATGCGTTTGGATTCAGGTAATGTTTTTTCACTTGTTTTTGTTTTTTTTTCTATCTTTAGAATTTTTATATTGAATTTTTTGCTCCTTATCCCAACATTTTTCCCCTTTTTTTATCTTTCATGATTAAATTTTTTCTTAGAATTTTGTGAATATTGTTGTTTTTGATCCGCATTTCGCATTTTGCGACGAATTTTTTTTTAAACAACTGGGCGTCTCCATATCTTAACGCCTTTTTTCTCGTGAGATCCATTAAATTTAATATTAAAAAAGTTTGTAATTTATTCGGTTCAATCAATCTTTCTTTCTCGCGGCTGTCAAGCACATTCAGTACAAGCGATGAATGTGCAATTGACACAAAACACTCTATAAAAGCACCCGAGTATTTATTTTCGCATAAAAAGAAAGCAGGTTAAGCTGTCGTCGCCAAAGAATTTCCCATTTACAAGGAAGAAGAAAGAAAAAAAATGAATAAATTAAAAAAGTTGTTCAGCTGTCAAAAAATGTGTGCGTGATTTAATTCAATAAATAAATGAAAATTGTTTCTTCCGCGCGATAAATCTTAATTTGATTTTTATTTGCCCGACACATTTTCGGCAAAATTTGATGTAGGTCGAAAAATAATTTGATCTTTTACTCAAATGAAGGGTGAAAGAAAAATATCAAATAATTCATAGGCGAAATCAATACGAAAAATATTTTTTGTGTATTTATTGAATCGAATCACGCTTCATAAAATGTTTAAAAATTTATGAAAAATTTTTCCTAAATTGCATTGGCTTAAATAAATAGTTTATGAAAAAAATGAAACCCTTCAAGAATTATGATAGATAATCGATATTTATCTTTATTTTAAAGTAATTTCATTTGGTTAAGTGCAAGGAGCGTCCAACAATCTTCGCATAAATATATGATGCTTAAAGGAAACCGCTTTTAAATTTATCGCACGATATATATCGAAAATTATAGGTTGAAATGTGCGGTGAAATTTATTATTTACGGGAGTTTCATGTGAATTTATAACACGATTGTTCGTATAAATTTAGGCGAAACCCTTCCATATCCGTGAAACATGTTAATAACAATAATAACTCATAAACTTTGAAATGCTTCGGTAGTAGGCGCGCATATGTGCGTTATTAATATCGTGTGTTTTGCGGTTTAACAAGAAAAGTATGATTGAAAACACACGCAAAACGCTTTTTTTCTAATCACAAACTAATAATTGCATGTTTTTTGTTGTTGTTTGCAGTAACCTGCTTGAAAAAACTACGGATGCCGTCATAAAGGCAGCGAAAAATGGAGATCTTGTGTTGGTAAGTGTGTGCTTTAAATGTTTTAATAACGTGAAACTCCTCCTCGAACAACATTTGAGTTTCGCAGCAAAACGTGTTCCTCTATAAATTCGTCTTCGTCGCCTACTGTATTCGCAACATACCATCGTAGCAATCGTCTGTCACTCTCCATTATCCATTTGGTCCATATGAGACTAATGCCCAGTATTGCCACGAAGATTAGCAAAACGCAAAATACCGGAATTGGAATCGGAACGTTTGTCGTTGCTTTGAGCTGTACATTACTCATCGTCGGAGAATATTTTGCATTTCCGGAAATTATTACGAGTTTTTGCATTGTTTCGCGGTGAATCCATGCATATTTCACATCGTGCCCATAGTTATGATCGATCTGCAACAAGAAATATGAGATTTTGACAAACAAAAAGATGAATTTCATACCAAAACGTAATCCGCATAACGATCGAATGCATTAATTGTTGTCTTATTGGATGTCTCTATATGTGAATTGAATAGTTGTATGTTCAATGATTCTGCATAAAAATCGCTCTCATCAAATACAATGGAAAGACATTGATGAAAAATGAGTTTGACATGTCCCAATAAATGTTGATTCTCGAAAAAGATTTTTTGGAAGTTCTCAAACTGCAATTCAGACTGTTTGTCGTTAAAGACAACATGATCTACAACTAACGAAATATTTGGAAAAACGGCTTTGAGAGAAATTTTTCTTATAAAAAGACACTTTTGAAGCTTTTCGTCTCTGAAAAGATCGGAAATGACAAATTCTTCATCTCTATGGAACAGAATAGTAGCTTTTGCTTTCTGAAATGATAAAAAATTTAAAAATTTCTAAAGTTTTTAGAGAAAAATCTCGTACTTTACAATCCAATTCAACTTCATATCGACCATTATGGGTCTTGAGTTCGAAGAAATTAAGAGATTGAACGAGTTTCGTGATGGAAAAGAATAAAAGAATTATTTGCATTTTTAACTCACAATGAAAATAATTGAGAGTAAACTGAGCAGTAAGAAAAATAATAATACAATGAAAAAATTTTCAGGAAATGACTCCCAAGAAGATAAATTGTGATAAAAATATCATTTCCTGCCATTTTATGTTCTAAATGATTCATTTTCTTCTTCTACTCTAAAATTCGATACATAATGAATATGAACAGGAGTCAAAAATAAGATAAAAATTAATTTTAAAGAAAAAAAAAAGTTTCATACAATGAACTTTTTATTCAAGAAATGTTGAAAATTTCACGTAAAGGTCAATTTTTTTTTCGAAATTTCTTCATTTCTGTACTTTCATGTGTTGTTGGATGTCATTACATTCGAAATACGTGTAATTATCTATTGTCTCATCAGTTTTCTTGAACGAATCTTTTTCGTTTTTCAAACCATTTAACGTTCCTATGTCATTATAGAGAGCATTTTCTACTGCTATTCCCTCAATTTTCGTCTTTTTCGATGCCATTGTGAGTTGGTGATTCTCATAAATCGCATCTTCATTGTCTTTCTTACTTAATTTATTAACTGTCGCATATTCCGGAGGCGTATCTGGCATTACTGATATCGCTGGTGACCTGTTTTGACGTCGAAAATTTGTGTGACTCCTCCAACGGGAATAAATAAATCCGAGGATAATCGACTGACATGTCATCACGATAATTACGATGCATAAGAGAACAATTAATCCCACGGGAGTTGTATTACAAGACTCTTCCTCGATATTCATTGCTTGCTTTCACACAAATAACTGACGAGTTGTTTTGTTGTAAATCTGAAAAAAAGTCGTAAACGGAAATTTTTATCTCTCTTATCTTATTTCCTTTCCTTTCAGCTAAAAGATTTACATAGTCAGGGATACTCGTTGTTGTCGATAGATGCCAGTGGTCAAACTGCGTTGCATCACGGAGCGCGATATGGTCACAAGGAAATCGTTCGTTACCTGATCTCGTTTGCTCCGAATTCCATAATTAACATGGTAGACAATGAAACGTAAGTTTTTACAAAAAACTAAAAAAATAATTTTTTTTAAATTAAATTTTCTCATTAAAGGGGTCAAACAGCGCTGCACAAAGCTGCTGGATGTCGTCGTCGAAGCATTTGTTATATGCTTGTCGCAGCTGGCGCGAGTCTCGTTTTGCAAGACAACCAAGGATACACACCGAAAATTCTTGCCTTACATGCCGACGATCACGAATTGGCAGCGTATTTAGAAAGTAAGAAATTTTATTTTTTTTTTTAAATTTTAAACTTTTTTAATTATTTTATTTATTAGTTTTTTGATTTTTTAATTTTTTTTTTTCTAAAAAATTTAAAATTTTAATTTTCGAGTTTTTAAATAATTCCTTTAAAATTTTTTTTTGCTAAAAAATTTTATTTTCAAATAAAAATTTTTCAATAATTTTTTTTTTAATTTTTACATTTTTTTTCTTCAAAATTTAAATTTTTATTTATCAAGTTAACAAATAAAAATTTTTAAATAAAATTTTCTATAATTCCGTTATTTTTTTACAGGTCAGGAACATTTCCAAAATATGAACCACACATCTTAACTAAACTCGTTACATCACACACAGAAAAGACGTTGTTGAGTGAGTTTCAACCAAAAACAAAAAAAAAATATGAAAAAATTTAGTAATTGTTATTGTATAACGTAAAACATAGCTAATATTTTTGATTAGTGCTCCTCCAACCAAAAAGTTGCTCCTCGAATCTTCAAATAACTAGATTGTTATTACATTTAGTATTCGTACTATTTATTTATTATTTATACCTAAAGAATAATTAAAACGTTGATATTTTGTATTAAAATTTATGTCAAAGTTCTAAAGTTGACGTCTTCTGTAAGTAAAGAGAGTATATTTAATAATAATCATCATCAGCAGGCTTGCAAGCGTCAGATAAGTGAAATTTATTCTTACATTCAATTTGCATAAATTATTATTTCATTTCAAAGTTACTTGCATGAAAATGCATTTCGATGTTGCTTTTTGCAATGTTTCCTCCGTTGTCGACGTAAGAGATTCAAATAATTGTCCACGAGTATAATTACGAAGAAAAATTAATTAATTGTGATAATTGGTTGCGGAAAGTTGCAAGGAAGATGCGGAACATTGAGAAATGCATTTTCTTGCGTAATATTTTTATTTTTTAATTTTTTATATAAAAAAGTTGTCATAATCTCATTTTTTATTATGATTTATTGTTATTATAAGTTTTTTCTTTTAAGTATTCCTCTTTGTTGAGCTATATAGTTGTTAAGTATTTAATTTATCTTAGTTTTAATTGTTATTATTTTATGTTTTAAGGCGGAAAATTTAATTATTACGAAAAAATAAATGACGGAAACATTATTTGAGAAGGAGATTTTACTTTACTAACACGTCTTAAGTAATAATTTGTCTCAAAATAACACTTTTAAGGATCATACAATTTTTTTTTCATATAAAAAAGTCCAAAACTTGTTCTTACCTCATCCAACATGTAATTTTCCGCGCAATTTCCCTCAAAAAATGAGTTACTAATGATTTACCAGCAGTACATTAGTCGACAATCAATTTTGTTTTCAGTATTTTTTTCCTCGCATCGCAACATTTTCAATATTGAAGCTATTTATCATCGTTTTTACGAGCAACCTGTTGAACGTCAAAGTTGCATTATTGAAAAAAATGTTGATATTGATTTTTCTTTTCCATGCTCTTTCACACACGCACGCAGATGGACAACAACAACAACATTAATAACGATTTAATATAACGAAGTTCACATAAAAAGAGCTCTAATCATTTGTATTTTATTTTTATGCGCCATATTCTGACAGCTAAATGCTATGGCGATGGAAATGGAAGCAAAAAGCTCTTTAATTGTCGACACACTTTTTCATATATATTAATCTAACGAGTTATTTTTATCAATGTAAAAAGAGGAAATGATTGTTTCGCATGTGAACACGTAATTTCTGATTTTTCTTCTCTTTTTTTTTTTTTTGAAAGACAACGACGAACCAATAAGTGTTCACTTAAAACTCTTTCCTTTTAGACCGAAAAGCGTTTCATTAAGTGCTTTTCGGATGAACTAATGTCAATAATACCTGCCCCGGTCCATTATTTTTTGTTGTAAGTTGCCTTGCGAATCTAAAAGGGTTACTATTAACCAAGCTATTATTTCTTTAATGTGTTAAATTCTTCCCATTTTCGATTTGCAGGACGAAGGATACACTTTTATCGTGCATTTGAGTAGTTTCGTAAGAGCTGATGGGCGTACATGTCAGAGATTTTAAGAAGAAAGAAATTAGTTGTAAATGTTGGGATTTTCTAAGATTAACATTAAGGAGAGGCAATAAGTTGTGTATAAGTACATTAACAAGGAATCAAAAAATAACTTCTCCCTTTTTCTTTCTTTTAACGTTGAGAACAATACCTTTTTTGTTGTTATCGTCTGTTCATTACTTTCATGTCCAGTTCAGAAAGTTTTTTTTTCTTTGCACAAGTTTGATCTTGATTTACGTTCTTATCGATTGTCAGTCACGTGCAGGAAAAGTTTGTTTTAAAGTTTTTTTTACTTTGTTTGTACAACTTTAATTTTTCATTTTTACAAGCCAAACAAATTTTTCATCAAGTTTAATTTTGTGAAAAAAAAATTCTAAAAAAAGTTTTTCGAATTTTTTGCTAAATTTGCTTTTTCTATGAAATTTCAATTAAAAATTCTAAAAAAATTGAAAGTGTGAAACATTTTTGCTAATTGCATCTGCCTTTCATCAGAAAACTTGTTCAACGAAATTCTTTCTCTTGAATCTCGTTCAAGCGAATGCGTTCCTTTTCACGGAAAACTTGACGTTCGTATTTCGTCATGCCATTGTTGCTTCGGAGTACATTCTTTGATTCAGCTGCCTTTTTGAAGTCGTACGTTGGAACATTCAGATCGTCCCAACTTTCCTCAGGCGTCATAAAAGGGTTGAATTGAATTTGTTGTCTCATCAACAAACTGTCTTGCGTTTCTTCTTTTTTGGAAGTTCCAACATCTATCAAATATTGTTCGAAATTTACGCGATCGGGACAACGAAGTTTATGTTCCTGAAAAAAAAAACAAGATTTTGATATGATTTCGAGAAATTGAGAAAATTTTACCTTCATTGCGGCATAACGCATCCTATGAGTGACGTTAAAAGGACAAATTTCCAGTTTCATATGGGGATGTTGCTTGGCACACTTTGTTAAGTGAGTTTGCATTCGATGAGGTAAAATCATGTGACTCTGAAAATACAAATTGTTGGTTATGAAATACTCAATTATTAATTTATTGAGCAATTTTACCGGATTATAAGGGCAAGGAATGACTTTTTCAAATCCTGGAGGCAATTCCATTGCTAAATTTCTTAATTAAAACCTAATTTTATTTACAATTTAAGAAAAAATGCTAAAAAAAGAAGATTTTTGCGACAAGCGTGATAAACAAAAAGATGAACCGTAAAAAATAATGAGCGGTTTTCGAGTCGTTTTAGTTAATTTTAACCCTTAAATACATTTTTTCTATTTCTTAACCCTTTGACCCTACAAAAATCGTTATTTTATGTAAAAAGTTGAAAATGTTCAAACTACAAATCCACAATAATTAGAAATCATAATAATAATCAATAACAGATAACAACATGTTTTTCCATAATTGACAAGGCAACATCAAAGCACTTCGACAAACACAATGAAAAATTATCTGATTTTCATATCAACATCATCCCTCGCAATATTTTCCAATATTAGATAGAAAGATTGTAATCCTTGCACATTATAATATTATTACAATGTCTGTCTTTGAACATCATCTCATCATCGTCATCATCATCTGCACTTTGTAATGCTTTCTTTCTTGCTCGAACTCGTAGTCAAATAAGGAAACTACAGGCAGAACAAGTCGGTCGTTATCTTTATTATGTTTTGACGCCGCGACAATTTTCCTCTTTTCTCGCCTTCTTCTCATTGCAATCATAACGATGGTGCCAACGACAATGTCAAGACGCAAGGCAATAAAGCATGCCAGAGAAAATTATGGGATCAAATACTTTTGCGAGCATTGTGACAGTTTTATTATTATTACATTTTCCTTTTTTTGTTGAATTTACATTCACAGCTACTTTGTCTATTTGTGTCTGTCAGAATAAGAAAAAATTCATTAATACTGAGTCATAAAAAAAAATTAAGGAAATGAACATCTGGCTTTCGAACAAATACGGAACTCCATTTTTCTATCAATTTGAATAAAAAGATCTAATTTAGCATCTAAGTTCATAAAAAAATTTTTACTGATTAAAATATTTATTTTTTTTTTAAATTGTTAAAAAATTTTAATATTTTTAATAGTTAAAAATTTTTTATGAACAAAAATATTTTTTTTTTTTATAAAAATAAATGCAAGGTACATACGAGGTATAAATGAAAACTTAAGATTTAGATAATTAAAAAAACGGAAATTCTTTGTACAGTAGTAAAATCCATACAACGGGATTTCAAATTTGGAACAAAGCGTCGTCTTTGTCGTGTATATAAGTAAATGCAAACCATTAGCAATATTATCCGATTTCGAGTAATATTAAAAGTAAAATAATAATAAATCATGTCAATTATTAATGATAAATAACATTTTTGTGTATAAATATGATAATAATGAAACATAATATAATAAGAAAAGAATAAAAATCTCGAAATTTAAAAAAAATAACAAACAAGAGTGATGGATATTTTTTTATTAAAAGGACTTTTCTTCTCCAATTTATCATCGCTACGCGTTTATTACTCTGCATATTAATTGTGATAATAAATTTATTATATAGGATCCTAATTATTAGGATAAAAAAGATATCTCTCGATGTGTAAATTAATTATATTTAAAAAAAATAATGAAATTGAATCTTATGATAAATTGTTGTAAAATTAAGATAACCGAAAGATGTCACGCTCTGTGAAGAGCCTTATTGAGAAAAGACTCTTGTCAGACTCGTGCACGTCAATTCCAAGGCATTCCATTGAAATATCTTTGTGCCCCTAGATTTTCGAATGGAAATCCATATGCCGATGAATCATATAAAAATAAATATAAAAGCAATTGATTAATTTCTTCTTAACTGTTGAATAAAATTGTAGAAAACTTTTCAAATTAATTTTTGCTCCAACGATAAAAGCATCAAACTTTGTCCAATTAACATTTCAAATTTTTTTCTTGCTAAAAAATTTCAATTTTTAAAAAATTAGTAAAAAAAATCTCATCTTACCACAACTAACGGTAGAAAATTCTTCATGAAAATACTTTTTGTCATCAGTTTCTGCAACACCAATCATATCATCCATCATTTATCACAAGAACGTGTGTTAAAAGTAGTCGTCAAGTGTTTAGATAGAAGAAGCAAAAATAAAAAAAAATATATAGAAAAAAAACTTTTTAATGAAAACGATGTACCTGAACAACCTGACTGAAAATATTTAATTAAAACAAAACTCTCATCCTCTCACCATTCTTTACCTGAAATACCTTCAATGTCGTATAAGTTTTAAATATAAATTTAATTTTGCTTTTGTGAAACGTTGAATAGTGACATGACACAAACATCGCTGTCAGTACCAAACTTATTTTTTTTATATCACAAAAATCTTTTATTTTTATCATCCCGTATCTCATTTGTCATCCATCCAAGGTGATTTAATGGAAATTTATTTTTATTTATTGAATTGTTATGAATAGTATGGCACGACTCATTGACGAACGTTGATAGAAAAATGGGGCTCCAACTCCAATTTTTTTTCTCATATGAAAAGATTCTCAGACACCATTAGGCTGATGTTATCGTATTATTTTTCAATTAGTATCATTTCCTTTTTTCATTTTTTTTTTCGATGTTTTGCGTAATGAACGACAACAACGGAAAATATGTTGGTACCCAATATATTTTACTATGATAAAAATTACAATAAATTAGAGATAATGTCTGTACATAAACCTTTTTTTGTTGTTATTTTGTGTACATATTTCTGTTGCGATGGTATCATTAAGACAATTAAAGCGAAATGCCTCAACTCATTTTTTGTTGTCTGCCTGCGTGAAAAATGTCGTAGAGCCGACGCAAAGGAAACGAAAATTTTGAAAAAGAATTTTAATCGCTTACAAAGTTCATCGTTGTTGAAATGTTGTCTCTCGTGGGAAATTTATTAACTTCTTTTTTTCTTTGGGTTGAGGAATTCATATTTTCAAGTCCTTTTTGTCTACGAGAAAATAAAATCTTACTTTTGATTTCATTTTGAAGAGAAATATGTTTTTACTTACCCGACAAAAGAAGAAATACGCTCAAGTAAGTTTTAACTTATGTGCAACGTCATCGAAAATTTGTCTCGTTTTTCTCACTCACGGTCCTTCGCATCTTTTTGTCCTGTCTCCTTGCACATCTATGCGGTCTGGGATGGTGAATAAACTCATAAATTTTGATATGATACCGAAAACATTATAATAAATCTTTTTTATTTACATTTTTGTCAGACCTGGCGATGTTTACTCGTCTAAAAAATCGTCGCTAATTCCCAAATTCCTAACCGAAAACCATCTTTGAACTTTAAAACACTTTTTGCAACACATGCCGTTTCGATTTCCATGTAAATTTGTGCAATGTAACAAAATGTAAGTGAATTCATCTTCAAAAAAAAAGTTTTTCAAGCAGATATGAGAGAAATATGCACTCCAACATTGTTATTGCCACATGAAAGTTGGTAGAAGGAATAAAAGTTATGCAAATAATTTCCTGATTTCTTCCTTCTCGACTGAATTTCGTATGCAAATGTTAAATTTTTCTCTTGTTTTAGCACTTTGTTCGAATCTTACCGCAATTTAGTCGTCTCCATCGTCATTGTTTCCTTAAATTATCATGTTTTAGTAACTTTTTCCATCAAGAAGCGTTTATATACCTCAAAGTACATACCTCGTGCATTATATTTTTCAATTTAACTAACTATGCTCGTTAATGCATCAATGCACTCGAGTTTATTTCCTGCCTTGCTTTCCGTAACTGCGCTTTTGTCACACACAAAAAAGATGCATCTTAAGGAAATTACGTTAAGTTCAAGTTCAAGTTTCCTTTTATTTTATTTTATTTTATTTTTTCTTCTTCTTCCTTTTAATACAAAATTCATTATTTTAGTTTTTTATTTCGCATCGAAGATATTGGAATGGAACGAATAAGTAATGCAGATACTCATAAAAATTGCAATGAAAAAATTTTGTTGAAGCAATAAAAATCGCATTTCACTTCAGTATCTCCGTCTTTGCGGTTTTCATTTTTATTTCATCGAGAACGACGACATTTTTGCATAACATAAGAGGAAAATCCAATTGAAAACTTTGGCATGTCAATTTTTATTTTATTATTATTGCGATACTGCGACAAGAGGAAAAATGTTATTTGATTGTCTTGCAAGTCCATATTAATTTTTATTTAATTTTTAAAGTTTTATTTTTAAAGTTTAATAAAGAAAAAAGCAATTAATTGATAATAATAATAAACTATATCTGTAGATCGAATGCTTAGAATACGAATTTCAGCTCATATGTCATAATTTCGAATGATATTTATTACTTGCAACTATTGTACAGATCAATTTTAATACAAATATATAACAGAGTCTTGAAAAATGAAGAAAGTTTAAAAGTAAAAATAAATAAAAATCATAAAGAAACTTTGTCGTCTTTATTATTAATATAAATCGTACGTATAGTAGATAAAAAATACTATTTAAAACGTTCCATTTTCATGATATGTAACATAAAATTTTTAATATATATTACTTTTAACATTCATAACTTACATAATATAATTAATGATAAAACATGTAGAGTAGAAGGAAAACAAATAATACAAATATTTACTTAGAAAACCCTAACATTTGATACTTTAAATTTTATCCGGGTCCAATTCTGATGATGATGTTACACATCAAACATAAAAGTTTATTATTATTACATAACTTATATAATATATAAAACGTTTTGAAACACACACAAGAGATATTTTTGCACCGAATTTCTAATTTTTTCTTAACATTTTTTAATAACGATAAAAATTCTGTAAATTTTTGACAAACGGTCATAGAAATGTGAATTTATATAAAAAATAATAAAAACAAATGAACTATGTATATGAAAAATTGTAAACTACAAAATATATAATTAACTAACTAACTATGAACGTAGTATATTTTTCAATAAAAAAAAAGTATAAAAAATCAAATAAAATATATCTAAAATTCTTTTTCAAAAAAAAAAATGTTATTAATTATAATAAAGTTAATATATAAAAACTTTTCAATATACGCGTACTACTGTCTTATGATAGATCTATAAAGAAAATAAAAATATATATATTTAAAATATACTAAAAAGTGTTAAAATTTTAATCCTCGCTTAAATCAACTTTTTATTCATACAAATTTTTGAATTTTTCGGTTCAATGAAATGAGTAATTTAAATCAAAAGCAACATATATGTAAAATTGTACATTCATGCCATAGAATATGAAAAAAAAACTGTAACTGCGAATTGCACTTGGAATTGGAAATTTTAAAATAGATACAAAAAGGATTGGGAAATAAATGTGTATGGTGATTTATTTCAAGGTCAATAGGATAAATAATAATTATCATAATTTTTTTTTGTTAATTTTTTCATTTGATTGATTTTAATATTTTTCGATAAAAAATATTGTCTGAAAAGTTTTAATGATTTTTCTTTTTTAAAGCTTTTTTGTTTGTTTGAACATGAGTCAGTCGATTGTTTAAAAAATTAATATATTTAAAATAAACTTATAATTAAACATGTATGCTAGTGAAACATATTCTGCCTTATTAAATATTATTATGTATTACTATATAATTAAATGTATTCACAGGAACTCACTTTAAAATATTTTAGCACGCTTTCACAGCAATTAATATTTATTAAAACCAGAAACATTTATTATTCATCATAAATTATTTATTTATTTATTAATTGATGAACAAAATCCGTGGTTTAATAGTTATTTAAAAAATATTTTATGATGACAAACTGCTTTTTAAATATAATAACAAAAAATATATATGATTAAAATTATTCATTAAATTAATTATTAATATTGTTCACAATAAATTTGTTTCATAATTATAATAATCCTAAAGCTGCAAACACGAATCAAAGTAAAAAAAATTGAAACAGATATTTATTGTTACATTATACTTTATTAAAACTTGCGATGGAAGCGTCATTAGAATTAGTTATTGATATTTATATTCGATCAAAAATACTTGTTGTGAAGTCATTCGATAATAATAACTGTGTAAAGCAATATATTTAGTAATTTTAATCTATTTTAATTTTAATAATAATATGACATATTTTTCAATATTCGTTAAATTTCGCATGATTGATTTAGAGGCAATCCTTTTTTTCAACCAGACATGCGTTACGAAATATATATTTTTGCTGTTGACAGTCAGTTGAAAGGAATCAATCATGTGTTATAATTGATATATCAATATAATATAGAACTTATGTTTAAGTTATAAATATGAATAAATAAGAGACTGACTCATATTCAAGACAAAATGAAACTTTATAATTTTAAAATTTATTTTTCTTCAAATATTTCCTTAATTTATACTTCAATGGACAATTTACATTCAAAAGGTTACCCAATTACATCAGGTATCATTTTGGCTGTTGTTCCATGATGTTTTTTTTATCATTTTAAAAATTATTTTTTCTTTAATTTTATATGAAGGTTTAATTTTAAATTATATGAATCGCCTTACAAAACAAAAACAAAAAAATGTATATGAAAATTTAATAAAAAATATAGTTTCCTACTACTATTAGAGATATAAGGAAACGATGAAAAGAACCCTCAGACTTATGAAACAAATCATGTTTAAATAAAATTTAAATTTTTTCCAAATTTGTTAAATATTGTTATGATTGTACATTTTTAAACATATATTATGAAAATATTAACACGAAATTCATATTAACAAGTTTTATTATATAAAGTATTTATTACGTTGTCCTATTTTTTCGTTGTTATGCATACAAATAAATATTTAATTTCAACAATTGAACTAATTATTAAATAAAAATCCTTTTATACTGTTAATGAATGATGATTATATATAAACTTATATGAATATGAAAATAAAATTATGATGATTAAAAAAATTACCAAAAGAGAGACTATTTAAAAGAGAAAAACAAAACGAGAACCAATTAAACATAAAAACTCATCTGCATAATTATAATAATTAACAAGATATATTTCTGAAATAATTCATGTTATTATGGGGAAAATTTAAAATAATATTTATTTAAAAGTTTAATAACATAAAAAAAGTTGTAGAGTAACAAGAAAAAGTCAAAAGAAGAAGTTAGTATAATAAACATAAATTTTATTATAAATTGTGTCGTATCATTATTACAAATTTCAGTTCAATACACACAAAATATATAATATATTAAAAGAAACAAAGATAATGATAAAATTACAAACAATGAAAATCTTCGAAAAACATTTTCTCAAATCGGTGTTCATTAATTATTATAGAATCTTTGAAAAAAAATATAAAATGTTTATTAATAATAAAAACAGAAATAATTAAAGTTATTAACGTAATATAATATGTAAAGATAATTAATATTAAGAGCACTATTAATTTCTTATCCGCGATAGAATTTCATTCTTAATTTAATTAATGAGAACTTTAAAAGCACCGTCCTTTAATAAAATCATCATATTGCCAAAATTATTTAAATTTTGTTAATTTTTGAGTTTATATCTTTTTTATCCCCTAAAAACATCTAAAATCTAAAAAAAAAACTAAACTTTGATCATCAATCACGAAGATCTTTCAAAGAACAATGAATAAAAATATATTTAAAATAAAAAAATGAATAAATAAAGAGATCACACTGTAATTTACTGAATTAAAAAAAAATATTTTTTTTCTAAAAGGCTTCAAGGATACCAAAGAGTTATTTGTCAAAGTTGAATTTTTGACAAAAAATGACTTTCCATACATTTTTTCTTGCTCTCGTATATTTTTTGACCATATTTTGTGTAAAAACTTCTTTTGAGTTTCAAACTCAACATGGTTTCAAGCATTTCCGACAACTGCATCCAAAGACGAGTCATAATAAGTTCATTTCATCTTCTTCTTACATCTTACCGCATAGTCGTGAAATGCATGCCGTCTACAATTCCTTTCCGGATTTCAGTAAAAGTCGATCTGATCAACGTCTTCAGTCATTCAAACGTGCAAATCGACGTCACAAGGCACATCGTCGTAATGCAAAGCTCATCGATTATCCGGATTTCATGGAAAAAGAAGGAATAATTCCATATTTTCAAGCAAAATTGGGTCCTTCTTCGTTCCGAGTGAAACGTACGGCGACAAATGCCACGGAAAGTTTGATCAAATCGTTGGAAGACTCGTTTTCTAATCCGACTTTAGATGACATGCAAAACTTGGAGGCGTCATTGGTACCGCATATTCGTGTGAAACGTAAGGATTTATTGTAAAATGGAGAATTTGAATAAAAAAATCAGATTTTTCATGGAATTATTTTTATTAAAACATGAGTAACAACACTCAAATGCTCGATTTTTAACTACGTAAGTATTTTTTATTATATTTTGTATTGACTAATAAATATTTTCTTTTAATAATCTCTTTGTTTTGTTTGATTTTCTTGAAAAAGACAAAAAAATACAGATAAACTTTATATTGACTTGACATGCAAAAATGTATGTTGTTGAAAAAAAAATTTTTTTTGATTTTATTTATTGTTTAAAAGTTCTATTTCGAATTTTAAGTAATTGCTCTATTTTAAATGTCAATTAATTTTAAATATTTTTTCGTATTTTAACTTTTCTTATTAAATTTTCATAAAAATTCGTCTTTTTACGACTTTTATACTTTACTTTCTATTTCTTTCAGTGGTACAAATATGACAACTACGTTCAAAAATCACGATAAAAGCGACTTTCACGACATAAATCTCCTTAAAACGTTTAGTGCTTTAGGTTTCTATCTTCTAATTATGGTAAAAATGCGTATCAATTGTCTCTTCATTTCAGTTTCTCACAAAAATTGTGTCCCAAAAAATGTTACCTGTAATTTCAAGTCCTCTGAATTGCTTGATTTATTGATTTTTTTTTGTGTTCGTGCCCTGCTAATTTATTTAATTAATACTTAATTGTCTATCGTTTTAATAAATATTTGTGCTTTCAAAGCAGTTATGTTTAAAACTAATATTAATATATTTTGATCACAATTAAAGCTGCTGCTCGCTGATATAACTTACGATTATTAAATAAAAGCTGGCGCTAAAAAAATTCATTTAGAAAAAAGTTTAAAAAGTCAAGTTCTTAAAAAGGTAAAAATAAGCTCTAAAAATATGACACTCGATGATGGTTTTTGTAATAATTGGTTAAAAAGTTGTCAGTTAAACCATTTTATTCTTGTTGATCGCTTCGAAAAGCTGATGTCCCGTTTGTTCGATCATTTGTTTAAGCTTCGCTGAGTGCTTTGTGTCTGAACAGATGTTGATGTAGTCGGTAAAATCACATAAATATTTGTAATTTGGAATGCTGCTGGAATGTTCGAGGTTTTTCAGAACGTAATTTTTGTCTTGCAGGATCTTCATTGTCACTTCCAATGGGTATGAGACCGCGATGTATTCAAGAATTTCTAAAAAAAAAAAAGATTTTTTTTAAATTTTACATTAAAAAAATAATTTTCAAAAAAAAAAATCTTACCTTTAAAGATGCGATAATACAACAAAAGTGCTTTCAAATTCCGATTTTCGTCATAAAAATTCATCTTTTGCTGAACACACTTCAATAAAAAGACCCAATCCGCATCTGTGCGAAATTTGTTGATGCCGAATTCAAGCACAGCTTGAGGACATTTGTCTAAAATGAATTCTACACTGACGTTCGTTGGATAAAGACAACTTAGAATCGCATCTGCTCCAATTAAATCGTTATTTTGCTGTAAAAACTGTAAAACATCCTTCTGTAAGTCAGCCAATAACTCTTGATTGCACAAAATTGATTGCAATTTCAACAACGTAACCATCGTTTCACTTTCGATCTTCCTCTGTCCCATGCTGTTGAGTAAATTTTCTTCGAACGGCGACATTAGCGTCAAATAATGGCATCTATGTTCAAAGAACAAAATATTTCGTGTATTGTACGTCGCCAAATCCGTGCGTTGTGTCATTGATTTGTAACGTTCGATAAAATTGTCGATTTTTTCATCGAAATTTTTCAATTCTTCATCTTCGTTTTCATGTTCGACGCCATTTTCTTGCGGAACAAGCGGCGAATTGCACGTTGCATATTTCAGATGTGTCAAATACAACCGAATCAGGATACGAATACTTTTTTTGAGGGAATTCTCCGATTCTGACGCGGAAATGTCGTTGATGCTACGAAGACTTGCCGGTTCAGAATTCGATGAAAAAACATCCATTGAAGTATAGTCGTCGCCGGATTTTGTTCCGCCATTTCCGAGACATCGTTTCACGTTGATATGAAAGAAGTACTTTTCGAGGAACGTTTGTACCAAATTTTGCCCATTTATGTAACTATTGTTCCCAATTAAGGCCGACAAGTGATCCATGAACATTTTCAGCAGGGTTTCGTAGTCCAAAAATTGCGTTTCTGTCAAAACGTGCAAACAAATGTCCGTGAAAAGGTTCTGTTGATGCACGTTTGTCGTATTGAGGAAGAATAAATCCGTGAAATCGGAGAAATTCACAACGCGAAGTCCCTTTGAATTCACTGTTGCATCAAAAAGCAATCGATAATGCTTTTGAAGCGTTTCTCGCATGTGCTCGTGATTAATTTCCTCAAACATGGCTCGTGCTTTCGTAACTTCGTTACGTTTCATCAAGTAAAAGACCAAACAAATGATGTCCTCCGACGTTTTCGAAGGGAAACCTTTGATAACTTCAAACATTCCGCTCCCGATGTAATCCATGAAAACGGGAAGTTGCAAAATCATGGGCGCCAATTCTGTGGGAGAGTACTTGGCAAGTACTTCAATGATAATTTCACCAAATTTGACGGTTTTGGGAAGGCCTGCTTCGTGCCCATTGAATTGCTCCGACGGAATAAACTCATCGTGACGAACAGTTTTGCTCAAAAGTGCATCTAATTCACTTGCGTTTGCGATAATTTGTGTTAAATATGTTTTTAGTGTGTAAATAAGACTTGTGATGCACTTCATTTCCCCATTTTGGAGTTTCTTGAGTCGTTTGAAGATGTCGAGAAGCGACAATCCTCCCATCATGTAGTACGGTAAACTTTGTTTGTATTCAGATTGTTCGCTGGATCTACAAAAAAAATATTTAAAACGAAATTTCATGAAAATTTTCATAAAAAAAACTTACAACGCATACAAATCTCCCAATAAAATGCACGAATCCTTGTACATTTCTCCAACTTCCTTCGAATTATTCGCCTTCAGCGTTGCAATAGCTGCACAATCCATATCCTCGTCAACGCCGCTTACCAATTTCGATACTTCCAAATTAGTTCGAAGTATAATGTGCGCTTCTTCAATCAAATCTATGAACGCATTTCTATTTTTGCTGTATTTCTTCTTTGCCAAATCCTCAAAATCTCGATAAATCATGTCTGCACTCGGAATTTGCAAATTATAAATGGTCCATTGATGATCGCCTGCTTGTGTCGTTGGACTATTTAACGAATTTGCTAATAAGACTAGATTCGTATCACTCAAGAGGATCTTTCTGACACCCAAAAAGGGCCTTAATCCGATCAAACAGATGCTTTTGTTCATGTTAGGCACGATTTTTGTGTTACTCGATGCAGAATTCGAAAGCACATCGTTGAAAAGTCGATGTCCCGTACGAACTGTATAAGATTCAATGCCGTTATCGGTGAGTGCATGCAAAGTTGTGTCATCCAAAGCAACGTCTCGAACAGGAGATGTAAATGGAAAGGCATGACACTTTCCCGTGGAATGTTTTTCGTTGTAAACTTGATACAAGTAACCATCTTGTTGTGTTGTCACAAGCACAGAACATCCAATAAAATGTTGATGAAATGCTGATTCGAGTGAAAATTCACGTGCAGTTCGTTTTGTATTTTGTTCGACGTAAATAGGGCGTAAGGTTAAACATAAAAATTTGTAACTGTATCCCGAAAGTTGATCCAAAGGACGTACAGGAGCCAGTTTTAGCTGTAATAACGTCTGAATATCGACACTGCACAAATCACTTTCATCCAAAAATTTTATGACACACGAGAGATTTGTCACGACAATCGGTTTCATTTCGTTAGAGTCAAAGTCACTTTTGCGTTGTTGCGTTTGTTGTGCCTTAGAAGTCAAATCTACGAGAAAAATTTGATCATTTATCTCCTTTTTGTCTTTAATTAAATTGTAATCCAGATCACGTGAGACATCTATACGGAATTTTGGTTCAATATTATGATTGTTGTCTAAAAAAAATTTGAAAAAAATCAAAAATTAATGAAATTTTGAATGAAAAAATCTTACCTGATGGGATAAAACTACTCGTCGATGCCTCATTACTGCTGTTGTTCCAAACACTCGACGACGCCCCGATAATTTGAAATACATTCACGTACATTTGATTCATGGCAGCGAAAATGTTCTCAGCAACTTCCAATTTTGTCGGCTTGAAATCCAACTCCACGTAAAAGTTGGCTTCCATGAAATCGATAAATTTGTATTTGGTGCTGTCATTATAGCAATATTTGAAGACGAATGGTTGTATCGTGTTACCGGACAAAATAAACATATTTCCCGTTGACTGTATGATGGGAGAAAAAATGAAAAAACACAAGTGTGCGTGTTAGTAAAGAATGTTTAAAGGAGCGAAAACTAATCCTAATAACATTCATCATCGATAATTATGTGCATACACATACAAATGTGAAAAAATGGGACGAATGACGCGATGCGATGAGCTCATCCTCAAGCAAAATATTCACACCCATGTTCTTACCTGACAACACGCGACGATTTCAGGCACCGTCTTGAGCGGTATCTCCAACATTTCCAAGCATCGTGTCTCCGATGTGCTGTAAATGGGCGTCGTTTTACCCGCAATCCGTGCTTTTATTCCCAAATTTGTGTCTTGTCCCGCCGCTTCGAAATGACAATAAACACGAACGCTTTTCACGCACTTCCCTTTGGACTGCTTTTCCTCGAGGCACGCCAAATAGTTGCCCTGAATGCAATATTCCACGGTTACGACGTCGTCGATTGTCGCAAAACACGCACAACTTTCCTCCGAGTCGTCGTTCAGGTCGAAAATCTCGATGAATCCATTTCGTTTGGCAAGAACCAATCGATTTTCGGGGATGAGGCAGGAATCGACGATATCCTCGATTGTTTTTGTCTTCTGCCCGAGGAAATGGTACACAGATAATACACGAACCATGATGATAATTTCGCGCAAATCACATATCGTTTTGAAATTCGCAAGAAAATTCCGCAGATTATGTAAAAAGTTGTTTGTTGTGTGACAATTCGAAGCAAAAGCAACAATGAGAATGAGAATTTTTCTCCAGTGACGGCGGAATTTTCGCTCTGAAATCGATCAGCTGATACAGTGTGTTTCAACTAAAAATGATACCTGCTGAGATTTAATTTTCTTTAAAAAATTATTTTTTCATAGAAATTTTTTTTTAAATTTTCTCGAAAAAAATTTTAAAATTCAAAAATTAATTTTTTTATCAAAATATGAAAATTTTAGTTAATTTTGTGTCATAAAATAGAAATTTGTTCAATTTTAAACGAAAACCTCTGTACTTTACTCAAAATTCTCTCTCTCGTTCTCTCTCCCCAATATTTGTTATCAAACAAAACGCATACAAAAAAAAAATTTGACACCCAAAAAAGTGCAAAGAGGAAATATCTCATTAAAATTCATCATTTGCTCTGCACAGTGACGACAATTCAGCCAAAAGCAGGGCGTAAATGATGACAAATCAAGCAATCCTTCGAATTTTCCTCATTTTCGTTGTAAAGTTCTTTACGGGATGCGGTACAAACGAAATCCTTCTCGACTGTGATGTCTCGGAAACACATACGACAAAAAATTCTTGCAGTTTTACGACAACAACATGCATCATCGAGGAGTTTCGCGACGTTTGGCAAAACCAAAATGTGAAACTATCATTCACAAATGCTCGTGAAGAAAATTTTACGTCGTTAGTGTTCCAAAATAGTTTTGTGTCAACACTGCCCAAAGAGATTTTCGATCAATTTCCTCATCTGGAGTCACTTGACATGAGCAATACAGGCTTAACGCAGATCCGAGGACGAACTTTTGTGAATGCCACAGATCTGGTTGAACTGAATTTGATGCGAAATCAACTCACAGACATCACAACGCAAACTTTCGTTGGAGCAACGAATCTTCGGGCGCTGCATCTTGCTCATAATCGAATTGTAACAATCTGGTCAAATGCGTTTCGTGATGCTAAACAATTGGAATTTATCGATTTGGGTCACAACGTCATCCAATTGATACACAAAGAGACTTTTAGTATGCTCGACAACTTAAGGAACATTTATTTGTATCACAACAAGATTATTGACGTGAATCCGTTGAGTTTTGTGCACAATAAAAAGTTGAATACGATCGATTTGACGGGAAATCACATGAGAGAAGTCGAATTGGATCTTTCAACGCCGCGTTTGAACAAACTCGATTTATCGGATTGCTTCTTGGATGAGTTGGTGCTTCGAAAATCAACAGAAGCAACGGAGAACATCACAATTCGTTACTTGAACCTTCGTAAAAACACTTTTACGAACATTTCCAATATCCGAATCGATCGTAAGGAAGTTCAATTGCAGACTGTAGACTTGAGTGAAAACAAATTGCACGCTTTAAACATTCCTCCAGACTTTGTTCAAGACATAACTTTGTTCAAATTGATGAAAAACGATTTATGGGAAATCTCGCCGGGATTTATGACGAGCATGAAAAAACTAAAATCTCTCTATTTAGATAAAAATGCATTCCGTTTGTACGAAAATATGTTCAAACCAGTTCCAGATTTGAAAATTCTCTCAATATCCGGAAATCATTTGAAATTCTTCGACTTTTCTTGGTTCGATGGTTTGTCAAATCTCACACAACTCAATTTGGAAGACAATCGTTTGCGTCAAATCAATTACACACAAATCTCGAATACGCTTCCATCATTGCAATCTTTTTATCTGGACAAAAATGAGTTCAAATGCGCCTTTGTTGAGCAAATGGTGAATTACGTTCGCAATACAACTGATGGCAAAAATATAGAATTTTCCTCCAATGGTCGAGGATTGTTTCCGACTTGCGTTCCTGATGACGAACCAAGTAACTTCAGATGGGAATGGATGGTTGTTGGAATTTTCGTTACGGCATTCGTTGTTGTTGTTGCGATTTTCAGACGACAATTAATTGAAAAAATTGACGATGTAAGAAGACGATTCCGATCGTACAGTAACATGAGAGAAACAGAAAATGGAGTTAGCGGAGGAGGAGGCACAAGACTTCGAGACGATGGAGACGATCAAATACTCTAAAAAATTTAAAAACTTATGATCTGAACTGAAAATGCTCTTAAAACATATAAAATACTCCAGTTGACATATTTAAAAGGACCAAAGAAGGTGCCATATCAAACATCAATTTTTTAAATTTTTATTAGAATAATTTTATTTTTTGTTTTTGCCTTAATTCCTTAATTAATAATATAATTAAATAGGTAATTTCGTCAATGTTTCAATTTTTTGTTGTAATAATTGTTTAATTAATTAATATGTTTAAAGTTATCATATTGTGATAATCATAGTTATTGTATATTATAATTAATCATTTTTTTCTCACAACTGCGCGTTCATTATTGTTCGTAATTAATTCTTCCAATTTAATTATACATAATCTATATATTGAATGTATAAAATAAAATATTGCTGTATTATCATACATTATAAGGAAATAAACTCGAAATATAATAAAAAATCTTAAAACATCCCCAAAAATTATAAATTGATCTATTTCATTTTAATATTATATATTTTGTCTATTTTTCATTATTTAAAGTTTATTTTTTTTTTACAAAATTGGTACATTTTATGCATGATAAGAAAATTATACATAAAATGTTATTATTTAAAACTAAAATTATTAATATTTTTATAAAATATATTTGGCAACTAAAAATTTTTGATTAATTTTAAAATTTATATATTTATTATCATACTCTTTCTTTCAACTAAATATATACTTTACGTTTAAATTATAAAATAATATCAATTTTTATACTTTTTTTTATGCGAAATGAATATAAAATTTGTTATAGTTCGTATTTACACAATCAAAGAAGCCCCTTTTCAATTAAGTTATATAGTTGATTCAAATCATTATAAAAATTATCATATAGAAATATATATTTTTAGGATAAACAAATGCTAATTTTGCTTTTATTTTAATGAAATTCTGTTTTTTTAGCAAATTGGTCAAATACTAAGCTAAATGTATTGAAACCTGCTATAATATGTCCCATTTGTTAAACATTTTGATTATTTATCGTGTGAAGAAAATAAAATTTCAATCATATATATTGCACATTACTGTTTTAGTTGCTCCTATAAGTTATGTTTATTTTGTTTAAATAGACAAACGTTTAAACCATCAATATTTTATTAAGAAGAGGAGGAGGAAAGTTGTTAATGTATGAAAAAAATATATATTTTGAAAGACAAATAATAATAATCTACTAATTTATAATAATAATACAATAACTTTTTCGTTGTTCATTACACATTTAGTATACTTTTTTACATTCTATTACTTTCCTGATTTTATTTTTGTTTCATCATTTATTTATTATTATTTTTTTTTTATTTTAAAGTTTGATGAATATTTTGAATTTCTACCGATTTTTTATTTTTTTTTTTAGAAAATGTGAACGTTTATGATACATGACTAGTGATTGTGCAATTTATTTTTTATTTTTGTGACACAAGAAAATTTAGTTAATTTTTTCGTTAATATTAATGTTTAAACATGAATCGGTGAGAATGATTTTCTTTTTTTTCCTGTTCTAAGCGCGATATCAGGTGAAATATTTTTTTGAAGATGTCAAGTACGAGTTTTTCATAAAATATTTTTGGATCATCTTTTATATATGTTATTTATTATTATGTTTGTAGTAGACTTTTATTTGTGGAACATCAACTATAATAATATTAATTAAAAAGTCGTATAAATTAGCTGCTCTGTGTGAGTTATTTGTTGTGAGATTCAGATTGAAAATGTTTGTTTGTTTTTTATTAAAAAATATATATGTAGAAAATAATAATAAATAACACAGCAAATGTTTTTTCTTTATGTATTATTAATTATTTATGTTTGTTGTATGTATGTAACTATGGAAGCAATTTTTATATATGTTTTTTTTTTGCAATTAATAATAATACTTTTTTTATATTTTTCTTGAATGTTTTTGATTTTTCATATAGATAAAGATTAACGCGCACGATAAGTGTATATTACACATAAAAAATATACATTAAATTCTTTTAATTAATAAAATTCTTTTTTTTTTGTTTTGAGCAGCACTCGCGTGAATGTTGTATAGTATAATAATAATGATGAACGAAACTTTTGTTGTCTGTCTGTTTTTCAAACATTTCACTCGTCTTCCATCATTTCTTTTTGTTTTTCAATTATATAACTCTTCTCGTTTAAATACCTTATCTACATCAATAAATACAATATATGACTCTTTTCTTCCATTATCTCATTGTTATTATATTATTCGAAAACTCTACATTTTTGTTTTGGATTATTGTTTATAAATATTTTTTTCACCAAAAAAAGCTTTTTTTTATTGTAAATTTTTAACAACTAGTGAGACAAGAATTATTATTAAATATATAAATGTTTTTGCTTTTTTGTTAAATTAAATGCGATAAATACTAAAAAAAAGTCTTCACTTTTGTCACATAAAAAAATGTTAAACTACTTAGTTTAAAAAAAATTTCCATTCGAAATTTTGTATTCAAGAGCAAATCTTATTCGATTATTCTCAAATTCGAATAACGGGCGTCTGTATATCTAAAAGTTTGTTGAATGTACGTGAAATGTCTTAAATATGATAATGATAATAATAAAAAATGTTGTATCTTTAATAACCTTGACTACATTTGGCATCTGTACACCAATTATTACCCATTTGCGATTCTGGACAATTTGGGTCTGTACATTGTTGTTCCTCATTTTCATTTTCATTATCTATGAATTCAACGTGCGTGAATGGGAAATGGCCCGTTTTGCCGGTTGTCATGTGAATGCCCTCCCATTGACCTGAAATTGAATTGGAGTAGAATGAATTTTACGTTTTTGCATTGATTGACACATTCAAAAAATTATCAATCAAATTATGTTTCGGATACAAATTGATTTTGACAGTTATGTGAAGAGATTTTTGGCACACTTACCATTGATGTTTGTTTTGGTAACTTTTATTGTATCGCCGATTTCTAATCTAAGCGCTGTTCTGTCATACGCATTTGGCACTCTAGCTTGTTTGACTCTTGCTAATGCTGGCAATTTTCTCTGTACAAAAAAAAAGTTGCAAAAATCAAAATTGAGTTCAACAAGAATTTGAAGCAGAAAAAAACTTACATTTAAATTATTTTTCTTTAACGTATTTTCACTTTGGTGAACACTATGATGATTATTTAATCCTGTCGACAATTGTCGTTCCATTGAATTACTACGATTATCCTGATACTGCAATCAAAATTATTTTTTAAAAAAATTCAATCGAGAAAATCAAATTTTTGCTTACTTTTTGTATATACGGCACGGGAATTTGACCAATTTGTCCTTTTTCGTTACGCGCAGTCCACCATTGTTCTTCATCCTTGTTAAGTATGTACAAAATTTCACCTTTTCTGAATGGCAAGTCATCCGCATCCTATTAAAAAAATGAAATTTAATTCATTTTTCAAAGAAAATTCATTCAAAAGTTACTTACGCTTCCGTCGAAGTCGAATTTTCCGACATACATCTCTGTCTTGCGATGCACAGGTCTTCGCAATGGCGTCGTATCCAGATAATGAAGTTTGTAGAAACTCAGCAATTCCGGAAGATCAGGAAAACATTGATCGCCAATGCGGTAAACAAATTGGTTGTTTTGCGGTATTTTGTTGATAATGTAATGGCTCACTTTGGAATCCTCTCTGTTGATATTTTTTTATGTGTGTCGTAATGTGTTGTTTGCGTGCGGCGTGAAATATGCGAACGAAGATAGAATGAAAGAAAAATTACAATTTTTTATGATGATGTTGATAAAAACTAATAAATAAATGAGTAGCGAATGTACGGAGAAAGGCGAAAAAAAGCGAGAATGTTCTGCCTTTCTTTCAATTTATTTATTATTTTTTTCTGTTATTTGTTTAAATAAACAACGAGAAGCAAACGAGCGAGGAACAACTATCATATACGGAAAACAATGGAAAAAACTACACAACATATTAATATTAATCACCGTGTCGTTCTCGCTGTCTATATCCCATGTATAAAAATACTCACCTAACACACAGGACAAAATCGCCAACAATTGTTGTAGAATCACGAACCAAGAAAACGCCTCCCTCCCGTTCGTTCATGAGCAAATCCGTGGCTTCTTGTCGTGACATTGGCCCGAAATACCAACTGAAACGAAAAGAAAAAAACACATTGTAAAGTCAATTCCAAAACACAAACAAGAGACAAGACTCGCATGTTGCATAATATAAATTTGCATTTATAATCTCGACACCCATTAATTAATTATCCGCATAATCGTGCGCCACAAACCCATAAACACTCTCGCGCGATATCATTTCTCGCCGCACATACCTGTTCCTATCAGTTACATCAAAAACGCCTGCCATTTTTTCTGCTGCCCTTTTTATTATTTGTTTTTTTTTTCTTCCTCTTCTTCCTTGTCTTCAATTAAGAATTTTTCGTTCGTCTGAATGATGCAACGCTTTGCTGTCTAATTACTTCAATTCCTCGTTAGCACGAATAAATTCCAGATAAAACTATAAACACGCAGATGGACTACACCATTATTGTCAAGAATAATAAAAATATTTTTGCGAGCTCTTAATTTTTCGATTCTTGCTGTTCTACTGTTTTCTCTCGGATAAAAGATGGGGTTTGTTTTTGACAGGGCTGAAAAAACTTTTCGCTCAAACGTCAATATTAATTTTGCTTTAACTTTTACTTAATGAAAATTTCAAAAGAAAAAAATTAAAAACTTAATTAAATTAAAACTTAACTTAATACAAAAGTAAAATTAAATAAGTCGACATAAAAAAATAAAATTAAATTTAAAAAAAATTTTTTTAAAGATTTTAAATAATAATTTAAAAGTTTAATTTTTAATTTAATTTAATTTAATTTAATTTTAATTTTAATATATTTTTTTAAAAAACTCAAAAATTAAAAAAAATAAAATTTCAAAATTTTTGACTTAAAGATTTCATTAAGTTTAATTTAACTTTAAACTTACTTAATTTTAGTTAAACTTAATGAAATGTTTAAGTCAAAAAATTTTTTCAACCCTAATTTTAAATGTCAAAAATTTTAATGTCAAAGTACAGTATTTCATAAATAAAAATCATAAGGATTTGTTTTCATGAGAAGATCAAAAGATTCAAAAGAATTTCCTGTTATTTTAAATAAAACGTTTAAGGTATATAAAAACATAAATGAAAATGATAAATAAAATAAAACTTACTTCATTCCATTTCTTCTTCAAAATATAATTTTTTTCATCAAACAGTAATAAATAATCTCTTTCCCGTACTCCGGTAACTCGAAGCCATCAACCGTTAATGTATACATTCTCTTCACTCGTTTTGCCTCACTTTCAAAGCACAGCTATGAAACCTAATCATGGTTGCATTCACAAATAACGTCATACCATCATCCTTTATTGCACCTGTTGTCCTTTCAAATAATCCATGTTCTCAATTAAAACTTCAATTTTCAACTTTTTGTTAAAATTTTTCATGCGAAACCCCCTTTTTGAAATATTTTGTTGCATACATGAATGTTCCCTTTTGGATATCCATTTACCTTTGCCTACCTCTAGCCATTTCATTTACAGGTAGAACTACGTAAGATGTCATTTGACGTGGAGGAATTTTAAATTGTGTTGTTTGTCTCTCAGTCTCTGCAACAAACAGCGAAAAAAAACTTTATTAATAATTATTTGTGTTTAGTTAAGAAAAAAAATTACGTGAATGACAAACAAAAAACTGTAGAAACATTATTTAAGAAATTTATTAATTATAATTTATTGTGTGAAACTATTGAACAAAAAATGCAATTAAAAGGAAATTATTATTTTTAGTGAAAAGCTGTAAATTGAGCTACGTTGCGATATTTGGTCAGCAAATGAAGTAAGTGAATGCAAATTCGAAAAAAAAATTATTTACAACAAGTGAAAGAATAAAAATCTCGGAAAATGAACGCGCACACGTCAGGTGTATGAACCCAAAACGGTACAACAATAATTAAAATAAAACTGTGTTAATTAACTTGGGTCACCTATCATCGATTTTTGTGGCGTTTGACTTGTGTTTTTTTTTTAGCAAACATGAAAAAATTGTACAAAACAAATACAAAAACGAAAAAAAAAATTACAATAATAATAAAGAGCTCTCTGTAAAAAAAGCGGTGATGGCACATATTTTACCATTTAAAAAAAATAATAATACAAGTACCACTGACTGATAGTTATCGTGTTGTGGTGTCTTATTTTGTGCTCTGCATGTGTATTAGTGTTGCTCGAATATATACACGATACGTGATATAATATATGAAAAAATATGTAAAAAGAATACACACATGACTACACAAATTGTATGATTTTATATTGGAATTCCAATCTGTGATGCATGCATATAACGCGCCTCTTCTATATAATAACTCTTATTTATTATGTGGCGAATGCTGCTGAAACGGTGTCCATGTCCAACAAACAACAACAATATATAAGAGAAAAAAATATTGCGATTGAAACATTGTAGGCTCCCTTACAATGAGCTGTGGGATAGAATCTTGGGACATCATCAAATTTCATGAAGGACGAAGAACTTTGAGAAAAGAGGTCAAATTTTTTCGTAAAATTGATTTTATGGAGAATCTCATTAGACAGTAATTTACATGGAATGCCCATAAATCTTGACTTTCTCGTAATCATTAGTTCAAGTATGCGGAGATTCGTTAAAAAACGACCAAAAATTGAAGATTTTTATCTGAAAAAGTAAAAATTGAGTTAAAATTTATCTTTTTATATATTAAAAATCTTACCTTTCGATCAAAATATTTTATTTTAACAAAAAAAAATATAAATTTTAATATAATTATTCTTATTACAATTTTTGAACTCATATGAAGGACACTTGTTGATCCTATCTAACTGAATAAATATTTAAATATCAAGAAAAAAAATCTTTGGTAATATATACAATTAATTAACACAGTCAGGAATGCGTATATTTTCTTTCTTTAAATATCACGGTATCATATTCTGCTTGCGTTGCTCTTATTTTATATATTATATTATTTTATTATTATTAATTTTATTATGGAAACGCGATGATGTGTGATGCGATACGGCTATACAAACATGAATTTTTGCGTATAATTCAGTGTATAATTATGCGAGCCAGCACACAATCAACGCAGGAGAAATTAACTTTTTGAAATTCACCGAATAAGCCTATGATAAACAAAAAACAGGTTGTTGTAAGTGTGAGTTGTGAAGATAAAAAAAAGAAGAAGACAAGCTTTTTATGTTTAATTTTCATCATCTTCTCGACATCTTTTTAATGAATAAATATCAAATTATGATAAAATTTAATTAACATTATTCATTCACATCATTCTGTTATGTATTTTTTTATGTTTGTACAGACACAGGTGACATGATACGTGAATTCTGCTACAAATATCACAGAAAAAAAGAATAACTTGTTATTATATCATATTATAAAATACAGAAAAAAAACGTTATTTCTCAAGGTCGCATATGTAAATAAATTGCGATACTATCAAACACAAATTATCATCGCTAGAACTTTTTTTTTGTGCTTGCTCGTTTTTTTATTTATTTTGAGTCACAAATTTAAAGTCTGACAGACAATTTTTTATTTATTTTTGTTTGAAGCTAAAAAAAAATTAATGGTTACTCAGAAATTTGACCAGTTTTTGATTGATTTTGCATGAGCAACCTTCAGACAGTGCAAGAGGTCAACAATTTCGTCGTCTTTTAGTGCACGAGTTGTCGCGTAAGTTTTATTTTTTTTTTGTAAAAAAGACAAAAACAAAACATAACAAAAAAAAGTTGAAAGAGAAACCCAAAAATAAATTTAAGGTGTATCTGATTGTTTACAATTGTCTAAGAAATTAAAGTAAATACTCACGATAATAAATATGCAAATAAGTGCTTTTTGAAGAGATGATCTTTAAATAAGTTTATATTACTTAGTCTAAGGTAAATTTGTAAGTAGAGAAGGTGTGGCTAATTATGTTTACTTACATTTTTTTTAAGTAAAGCAATAGGTTGACAAAAATTTTCCCGAAAATTATTTTTTTTTTAAATTTTTCCATTTTTAATTTTTTTCGAATTTTTTTTTCAAGTTAAGTTTTAATCAAATTTTTTTTAAATAATTTTATTTATAATTTTTGGAATTCAATTATAAAAAATTGTTTAAAAATTAAATAAAGGAAAAAAATATTTAATTAAAAATTAAAAAAAAGGCTTGAATAATTAAAAATAAGAATTTTTTCATATCTTGGGTTATAAAGAAAAATTTAATTTAATTTTTAAAATTTATATTTATTTTTTTTTATCTTTATTTTTTTTTTAAATAGAATTTAAAAAAAATGTTCACCCAAGTCATCGCCCAGATAATATTTTCAACTAAATATTTAACTTTTTAGTCATTATTATATCACAGACCCAACTCTTTATCTTTGTTTCCACGGAACGTAACGTGTACAAAATTATTACAAAGTACAATTTCCACTAATTTAATTCCGTCACTAAACAATCATCATTATCTCTGCGCTTTATTATTCATGACTTTTTTGTTTTGTTTTTTCTTTCTTCCATATTGTATGCTTAATTGCGCTCTTTAAGTAAATTTTCATTCAATTATTGCAAATGAATGAACTCGTACAAGAGACGATTTGGATGCACATTTGCATGCATTTCCTACCTAATGTAGGTACTTCGATTGCAAAAGTCACATTACATTTATTATTATTTTTGAAGCTGTACAAAAGCAGCATCGATTTAACTTAATAACCTAAAAGTTTGTTTTAATGACAGGCATGCATGCAGTTAAAAAAAAAGTTTTATGTGCACATAATAGTATTTTAAAAAATAATAATAATAAAATAAAATAACCTGTTTTGTGATTTTTTTGCACTCATGATTTGTTTTTGTTGTTCATAAAATATTTTTATTGTTTTAGTCTGCAAAACAAACAAACTGAGTGACATAGTTGATGTTTTTTACCGCATTTTGAAGAAAAAATGCGGTATTAAATTCGACTTGTCGTCTGTGTGTGTGTGTGTGTCAGTAACGCTGTGCCCCAAAAAAATTTTTTTTTATTTATTTAAAAATCATGGAGATTTTGATGGAAATCATCTTTAGAATGAATATTTATTCAATTTTAGCTTTGAAATCCATCAAAAGTTTACTTAAACTTGACTTGAAAAATTTCATGACCGTTTTTAATTTTTTTTCCAAAAAACGGTCATGAATTTTTTTTTTATTTTTTCAAAAATCAAGGAAATTTCGATCGAAAAAAAAATCTTTAGAATGAATATTTATTCAATTTTAGGCTTAAAAGTGATCAAAAAATGACTTGCAAAAAAAATCAGAGTTTGAACCTCCAAACTCTGATTTTTTTGTTACGTCAAATATCGACCCAATATGAACAGAAATGAACTTTAGAATGAATATTTATTCAATTTTAGGCTTAAAAGTGATCAAAAAATGACTTGCAAAAAAAATCAGAGTTTGAACCTCCAAACTCTGATTTTTTTGTTACGTCAAATATCGACCCAATATGAACAGAAATGAACTTTAGAATGAATATTTATTCAATTTTAGGCTTAAAAGTGATCAAAAAATGACTTGCAAAAAAAATCAGAGTTTGAACCTCCAAACTCTGATTTTTTTGTTACGTCAAATATCGACCCAATATGAACAGAAATGAACTTTAGAATGAATATTTATTCAATTTTAGGCTTAAAAGTGATCAAAAATGACTTGCAAAAAAAATCAGAGTTTGAACCTCCAAACTCTGATTTTTTTTGTTACGTCAAATATCGACCCAATATGAACAGAAATGAACTTTAGAATGAATATTTATTCAATTTTAGGCTTAAAAGTGATCAAAAAATGACTTGCAAAAAAAATCAGAGTTTGAACCTCCAAACTCTGATTTTTTTGTTACGTCAAATATCGACCCAATATGAACAAAAATGAACTTTAGAATGAATATTTATTCAATTTTAGGCTTAAAAGTGATCAAAAAATGACTTGTAAAAAAAATCAGAGTTTGAACCTCCAAACTCTGATTTTTTTGTTACGTCAAATATCGACCCAATATGAACAGAAATGAACTTTAGAATGAATATTTATTCAATTTTAGGCTTAAAAGTGATCAAAAAATGACTTGCAAAAAAAATCAGAGTTTGAACCTCCAAACTCTGATTTTTTTGTTACGTCAAATATCGACCCAATATGAACAGAAATGAACTTTAGAATGAATATTTATTCAATTTTAGGCTTAAAAGTGATCAAAAAATGACTTGCAAAAAAAATCAGAGTTTGAACCTCCAAACTCTGATTTTTTTGTTACGTCAAATATCGACCCAATATGAACAGAAATTATCTGTAGAATGAATATTTATTCAATTTTAGGCTTAAAAGTGATCAAAAATGACTTGCAAAAAAAATCAGAGTTTGAACCTCCAAACTCTGATTTTTTTGTTACGTCAAATATCGACCCAATATGAACAGAAATGAACTTTAGAATGAATATTTATTCAATTTTAGGCTTAAAAAAGATCAAAAAATGACTTGCAAAAAAAATCAGAGTTTGAACCTCCAAACTCTGATTTTTTTGTTACGTCAAATATGGAACATAAATGAACTTTAGAATGAATATTTATTCAATTTTAGGCTTAAAAGTGATCAAAAAATGACTTGTAAAAAAAATCAGAGTTTGAACCTCCAAACTTTTTTGTTACGTCAAATATCGACCCAATATGAACAGAAATGAACTTTAGAATGAATATTTATTCAATTTTAGGCTTAAAAGTGATCAAAAAATGACTTGCAAAAAAAAATCAGAGTTTGAACCTCCAAACTCTGATTTTTTTGTTACGTCAAATATCGAACAGAAATGAACTTTAGAATGAATATTTATTCAATTTTAGGCTTAAAAGTGATCAAAAAATGACTTGCAAAAAAAATCAGAGTTTGAACCTCCAAACTCTGATTTTTTTGTTACGTCAAATATCGACCCAATATGAACAGAAATGAACTTTAGAATGAATATTTATTCAATTTTAGGCTTAAAAGTGATCAAAAAATGACTTGTAAAAAAAATCAGAGTTTGAACCTCTAAACTCTGATTTTTTTGTTACGTCAAATATCGACCCAATATGAACAGAAATGAACTTTAGAATGAATATTTATTCAAACTTAGGCTTAAAAGTGATCAAAAATGACTTGTAAAAAAAATCAGAGTTTGAACCTCCAAACTCTGATTTTTTTGTTACGTCAAATATCGACCCAATATGAACAGAAATGAACTTTAGAATGAATATTTATTCAATTTTAGGCTTAAAAGTGATCAAAAAATGACTTGCAAAAAAAATCAGAGTTTGAACCTCCAAACTCTGATTTTTTTGTTACGTCAAATATCGACCCAATATGAACAGAAATGAACTTTAGAATGAATATTTATTCAATTTTAGGCTTAAAAGTGATCAAAAAATGACTTGCAAAAAAAATCAGAGTTTGAACCTCCAAACTCTGATTTTTCTGTTACGTCAAATATCGACTTAATATGAACAGAAATGAACTTTAGAATGAATATTTATTCAATTTTAGGCTTAAAAGTGATCAAAAAATGACTTGCAAAAAAAATCAGAGTTTGAACCTCCAAACTCTGATTTTTTTGTTACGTCAAATATCGACCCAATATGAACAGAAATGAACTTTAGAATGAATATTTATTCAATTTTAGGCTTAAAAGTGATCAAAAAATGACTTGCAAAAAAAATCAGAGTTTGAACCTCCAAACTCTGATTTTTTTGTTACGTCAAATATCAACCCAATATGAACAGAAATGAACTTTAGAATGAATATTTATTCAATTTTAGGCTTAAAAGTGTCAAAAACGTCAAATATCAACCCAATATTGAACTTTAGAATGAATATTTATTCAATTTTAGGCTTAAAAGTGATCAAAAAGTGACTTGCAAAAAAAATCAGAGTTTGAACCTCCAAACTCTGATTTTTTTGTTACGTCAAATATCGACCCAATATGAACAGAAATGAACTTTAGAATGAATATTTATTCAATTTTAGGCTTAAAAGTGATCAAAAAATGACTTGCAAAAAAAATCAGAGTTTGAACCTCCAAACTCTGATTTTTTTGTTACGTCAAATATCGACCCAATATGAACAGAAATGAACTTTAGAATGAATATTTATTCAATTTTAGCTTTGAAATCCATCGAAAGTTGATTAAAACTTGACTTGAAAAATTTCATGACCGTTTTTCTTCTTTTTCGAGGAGTACGAAAATGTGAAATTAGGGGTACAAAATTATGAAATATATGCATTTCAATGGAAAGTCTGTAGTTGATAAAAAGTTCGGAAAATTGAAATGAGGAGTATGAAATTGTAAAGTGAGGACAACAATAAAGATATGTATGTAATATCGAAATGCGGTATAGTATGTCGTTCTTTAGACGACTACTTTTTCTATTTTTTTTATTTACTACAAATACGACGTCGAAAATAGTTTGTTGGTATTTTTGCGTTGAATTCCAGTTGTAAAAGAGAAGTTGACAAGTTCATTATAATATTTTTTTTTATAATAACTTTAAATAAAAGCGAAACTAAATTGCATTCCAATCGATGCAATTGCCGAGGAATTCGATTTGCATAATCTGACACAGGATTAATGCCGTCGATTACAGGTGATTTATGTTCGCAAAGTGTTTTTATTATTATTTATTTATTCGTTTTTTGCTCGATAGTAGTTGTGTCAGTTTAAATGTCATTGCTTTATTATGACAACAACAATAAAACAGGAAAAAAGTGCAATAATAAGATTAAAATATGTAAAGTGTATTATTATGATGGATCGACAATGTTAAGAGATTGAGTTACTTTTAAGTGTTTTAGTGATATATTGTAACGTTTTAAGCTCAAAAAAATTATGTCGGCGAAAACAAAACTGTTTTCCAAAAAATTTTTTTTTTTAAATTTGGAAAAAAAAATTATCTCCTCGTCAAATGCCTTTCCATGAAACTTACTCTGAACAATGTTTTTCATCAAAAAAAAAAAAAAAAAAAAAAAAAATTTTTTGAAAATTTGGAAAAAAAAAATTTTCTCTTCGTAAAACGCCTTCTCATGAAACTTACCCTGAACAAGGTTTTTCATAAAAAAAAAATCAAAATATTTTTTACGTATTTTTTTACGTATTTTTTACGTATTTTTTTACGTAATTTTTACGGATTTTATATTCTTTTCAAGCTTTAAAACCATCATATTGACTTTCAATTTTTAATTTTTTAAAAAAATTTGCAAATTGAAATATCTTTAAATTTGATATCTTTAACTAAACATTTAATATTTTTTTAAGAAATTGTTGACTAAAATTTAATGTTTTGAATATTTTTTTGAATTTTTGCTACTTGATATCCACAAAAATTAAAAAACAAATTAAGTAGGAGAAAATCGAAAACATTTTAAATAATTTTTTAGCATTTCTTCCCATTATTGTTATGCAAACCCATCCTTCTTTATCAACCAAACCAACCTTACGATCCCACAATTTAGCCATTCAAATTTAATTCCATTTCAGTTTATTAAGGTATTTATTACCAAAAACTCATCATTCATCAACCGCAACAAACAAACCAAATCCGAGAGAGCTGAACAAAGTAATTCAATGCCGAATGCAAAAAAATAAATATTACACTCGACAAATACATCAAAATAATCGAAAAGTGACATAAATTCCATTCATTTGATATTTAAAACGCTTAAGCCCACTAAACGATGATGAATGAACATTTTAACAACATTGCAATTCACTTACCTTGTTTTATTATTGTAAGCCACACATACCCAAATAATAACAACAATAATATTTATAAAACGATACTTGCTTGCCTGCTCGCGAGTGAGTGTAAAATTAGACGTTCGAGCACACACACGAATAGTGTGGGAAAAATATTTAGTGTCTCGCGTTTTGAGTTTCAGATTATTTTTCGTATTTTTGCATGTATGACTGTCAAGATATCGTCGGTTCGTCGTCATTGATTTTACATTTTTATTGAAAAACAGTGTTGTAATGAACTCCCATCATCATCGCCGCCGGTTTCATAATCAACATGAGTATGTAACACCTGTTACAGAGATTTATTTGGGTTTCGTATCCCCCTCACTTTAATTCATTGAATTTTTTTTTAATTAAAAATTCAACTTATTTTTTATTTTAGTCGCACCTAATGCATCAAAATCCAATTTATATCACATGAAATTGTTGAACTCGTCAATCAAGTCATCCATAAAAATGCAACAATCCTGTTTCCGTGCACACTACACCTACTTTTCAAGCGTTACTTCCTGACTTGATGCGTACGTTGTCAGACAACGACGACTGTTACTTCCCCAAAAAAAGCAAAAGGTATTTTTTTTCATATCGACATGCATGCAGCAGCACCAAAGTAAATAAGTTAGGAAGTTGTCGTCTCCGTCGTTGTCATCGCACACATCATTAGCTCTTCAATCAACGTGTTTCGAATACAAATTTTGTGCCGTGCTTGATTAGAAAATACGAAGCAGAGTCTTTAAGGAGATGATGTTGATGTAAATAACGAGAAATTGCGTGACCAGAATTCCATTTCGAAGTACTTGATTGGACAATTTAGTGCTCAATGGGTTCTTTGAAATTCTTTTTTGTGGACTTTGATCACTTTTCAAATTCGCTAAAACTCGAAACTCGTCTTTTTATGACAATTGTTTGAACAGAGCAAATAATCGTCAAACAACAAAACGAGTGATAGCGTGTCAGTAGTTTCAAATCAAAATTTTAAACATCATTACTTGTAAATATTTGAACGCGAACGATTTCATTTTATTTATTTATTTACCAAACGAGGCGAAAAGAAAACTTTTTTTTTCGAAAAAAATATCTTAACTGCCCAATTAACTCGGTTGTCTCCAAACAAAGCAGAAAACAAATAACGGCCCTTTAGAGAAACAAAATTTCTTTTAAGCGGAGTTTCACTTTCCGGGTGCATTTTTTGTGTGTGTTTTTAAGTATGTTGCCTCGAGTGAAATGACACTAACAAGTACTAACGGCAAATAGCTTTGGTACCTTCATGAATATTGATCAGGTCTTTGAAATTTATTATTTATCGGAACATATTTGTGTTTATGGCTCGCGGATAAATAAATAAAGTTTTTACTTATGAGCAAGTTACTCGAACTTTGTTGTTGTTGCTGTGGACAAATAAGTAATTGCAAGCAAAAAAAAAACCTGCTGGTACATGCCTTTTACGCATTCCAGTAACGATTACAAAATAGAAACATGTGTTTTTCTACTGCGGAGTGACATGATATGAGTTTGTGCAGACAAAAGTGTTGGTTTGATAATAATTATGGGTTTTTGTATTTTAATTGTTGAAATTTTTATTTGTGAAAAAAAAAATTTACGGAAAAATTTGACAAAAAATTATTAATATGAAAAAAAGGAAAAAATTTAATTAAAATTCATTAATTTTCGTAAAAAACTAAATAATATGGAAAAATTTGTAAAATATTGAATCATATAAAAATACAAATTTTTTCAATTTTTTTTTTAATTTTTTGACGAATATTTTAACACATAATTGTTCAGATTACATCACTAAATAAAAAAAAACATTGAATAACAAACACTTTGGTCATCATTTTATCACATGATGCTATCTTTGCATTTTACATCAGACTATTAAATTGTCTGATATGTACTTCCATTCCGAATCATGACTAATCAATTATCAGTATATTTTATCATATTTTTGCTTGTTTGTGTACCGCAGACTATCAAAACAGTAAAAGACTCATAGTAGTGAGTCAATACAGGTGTAACAAAAACTCCTCTTCCTCACTCGATATCGCATTTTCTGTGAATCAAGAGATTAAAGCTTCTCAATAATATATTTTAAGCGATTTGATAAGACAACACTTGAAGACCTTGATAGATAACATTCTTCTTTTTTTGTATCTTTCAGTGTAACACGACGTTGTAAAGAAGGAATTATTTAATTGGAAGCAGCTCAAAAAAAGTGTGCCTTAAGACAACACAAAAAATTTGAAACATGACAAAAGCAAGCAATTCAACAAACAATTAAGAAACATTTAAACAAAAAAAAAAGTGAAAAAAAAAGAGAAACACGTGCTTTAATTTATACAAATATTTACATAAATAATAAGAAAACAAAAAATGGCTTACCGACATTCTCCAATAGCGGCGTATTCGGGCGACGATTTGGAATCTCGCAGCGGAGATGATCGCCCTGAAAGTGTAAATCTTGACGATTTGCCCGTTTATGAGTTGGAACATTTGGCAACTTTTACCGTGACAAAAGAAACGGGAATTTTGTATCCAGCTGATGGCATGCGAAAATTGTTGCAACTTGAAAAGACAACAGGAATTTGGTCGCAAAAGATGAAACTTTGTCTTGACAGATCTTGGGTATTAATTATGGATTTCGAGACAGGAGTAAGTTAATTTTTTTTTTTGAGAAATTTCGATTTTAATGATGAAAAATTTTTTTTTTAGAATATTATTGAACGTTTTCAAGCAGCATCGATTCAAGAACCAACAGCGTTCACAAGTAACGATCCCATGGAGATGTACAATAACATTCTTGTGTTCATTGTAGGCACTGGCGGACCAAATTCGCGTTCAGAAATGCACATTTTTCAGGTTCGTATGTCATTTTGGGACAATAAATTGTTCTTTTTATCTAATCTCCCCCTCATTATCGAGCCGTATTTTGATAATCGATCATTTTTTACAGTGTCAAAGAATTTCGGCAGTACATTTAGTCGAAGACTTGAAGCAATTGCGGGACGGCAAATTGATAAATAGTCGCGACGCGATGCCTCATTACGAGCAACAACGCAATAGACCCGTAATTGGAGCCAGCGGCGGAGGAAGAGCGAATCGCGCCGAATATATTCGAGATCGGGAGCGTGAACGCGAAGAACGTCATTACAATCACAATAACGACACGGATAGCGAATTGGGCGGCTTGAATGACGAAACAAGTTCGACGAGCAGCGAAAAGTACGAACGTGATGTCACAGTTTTGAATCATTGTTTCGACGATATTGAGAAGTTTATTGCGCGTTTGCAACATGCAGCAGCGGCTTCGCGTGAACTTGAACGTCGTCGTAAGAACCGAAAATCGAAGAAAAAGGATCCGGGCGAAGGATTATTGACTTTACGAACTCGTCCTCCGCACGAAAAGGAGTTTGTGGATATTTTTTCAAAGTTCAAGTTGTCCTTTAACCTCTTGGCGAAGCTAAAGGCGCACATTCACGATCCAAATGCTCCGGAATTGGTTCATTTTCTGTTCACGCCTCTTGCATTGATTGTCGACGCATCACATGATTCGTATTACGATCCAAATTTGCCTGCACGAGTCGTTACTCCGTTGCTTACACGAGATGCTATTAACTTGTTGGTCAATTGTGTCACGAGCAAAGAAACAGAATTGTGGCGATCTCTCGGCGATGCATGGACAATTCCGCGAGATCAATGGAAAGATGGAGCTGTTACGACATATCATCCCGTTTTCTTCGATGGATGGTCTCCCGAATTTCCCGTTATCGATGAATTAGATGCCGGCGTGGGTCCTTCAACACCAAATAATCACAAGAAACGCTTCGATTTGCTTCCATCGCACTCGCAGGATTACACAGACTACGAATTTGATCATAATGCGCATCATCCGCCGCATGCTGGAAGTCCCGGATTACGAGATTTTAGTGCACGCAGCGAAATTTCCGTGGATTCGATTGAACGAAATGGCGAACGGGGCGCAAATGGAGGCTCAAGTAGTCGAAATGAACATCATCATGCAATTGTACATCATCATGGGCATGGACCTCCGCCTCCGCCGAATGTTTTGCAACATCATCATCCGTCGTCGTCGTCTTCGCATCATCAAAATAACGGCGTCGATCGCGGCGATACATGGATTGAGGATTTACAAGCCAAGGGTGCTAAAATTGTTCAAGTCACTTATCCGAGAACGGCAAACAACGACAAAGAATTGACTGTCGAACGAGGAGAATATTTAGAAGTAAGAAAAATTTTCATTTTTTTTACTTAAAAAAAATTTTTAAACATTTTTTTTCAAATATTCCTTTCAGATCCTTGATGACAGTCGAAAATGGTGGAAAGCTCGTAACGCTCGTGGTCAAATTGCTCACGTGCCTCATACAATTGTCTCTGTCGTAACATACGAAAATGGAGACGGCCCATATCGCAATGGAAAAGTAATTTTTTTTTATTTTTTTTTTTAGAAAATGATTTTTCATTATTAATTCTTGTAGGACGACAGATATCAAGGATCCAACAGCAATAACAACGATACTTCCCCGGGCTCAGCAGATTGGGTTCGAAACAAACATCTCGGTAAGAAGGGAGAATTCCGTTATTTCTAAAAAAAAATTGTTGTTGTTTTGTATTTTGTCTAAAAATTTGGGTATCGCATTTTTATGATTTTTATTTTGCATGTAGTTTTGTAAAATGTCCCATAATTATTATTTTATATCAAAATATTTATTTATTAAGCTTTTGTTTTGTATAATTTTGCAAGAATAATCAATCAAATTATATTAAGAAAATTAGAGATAAGAATGAAAAAAATTATAATCAAAGACTACTTACCTTGATATCCGTCCTCTTTTATTAAATAAGTACTTTTAAATAGTAAAATATTAAATCATCATTAATTACGTAGAGTTGATAAGGTTGACGTGCAATTAATCTCGATAATCTGTCCGAAAATGGAAATTATTTTGTTAAATTTTATTACTCAAAATTATTTTTTTTTACAAAATATCGTATGCCATCAGGTGTTGGAAAATTTTTAAAAATAAATTTATAAGAGATACAAGATTAAAAAAAATAACATATCCAAATAAATGATTAATTCAAAGTAATTTTTTTAAAAGAAATACGAAAAATATTTTAATATTTACTGTACTGATGTATAAGAAGATTACCATATTAGAATAAGGATTCATTTTTAAGAAAATTATTTTTTTTTTTAATTTTTTTTATTTTTTAAATATAATATGATATATAATACATATTATATAATATAATATATTATAATATATATTTTTTAAATTAATTGTCAAAATTATGAAATTACATGTATTTAGTGTTCATTTAATGTCACGCATGCTAAACATGTAATTTTGATCAACAATTGTATTAAAATAGCTAAAATTTATCCCGTACCTACTTTGTAATACATTATCCCGTTTAATATAATCATTATATTATTATAACATGTTCATCCAAACTATATTTATAAATGTTAGTTAGCATAGGCGTACAATAGCAACAAAGAGTTTTGTATCAATCAGTACTTAAAACACGTAATATAATAATAATTATAATTAAATCCGATTATCGGGAGTAAATTTTCGGTGTAATTAAACAGTAGCGTAATTTAATAATGTAATAACATTTCCAATTGAATGTATGTATTTTAAGCCAAAACATATTCTAATTTAAAGATCATTATATTTTTCTCCCAATTTAAACCATAAACCTTTATCATAAAATATTAATTATATATTAAAAACATATTATGGGCGTTTATTTTCGTTTTAAAGTTTTGTTTTTTGGTTCATTCACTTTTTTTCACGCATTTTGTTTGTTTATTTTTTGATGTTTTTATTGTCACATGTGTCATTGTTTGTTTTTGTTGCAAGTTGGGCTTCATTTTTGCACGCACTTTTGTTGTTTTGTCACATTTTTTTGGGGTTTTTTCTGTTTCAAGGTAAGTTGAGGCTTTTATCGTTCACAAAAAGCACATATCATGGGTAAATTTATAATTCTTTAGAATTTAATGACAAATAATTCATTTCAGTGAATGGCAATGGTGTTAGTAGTTTTCAACGGTATTCGTCATTCACGTCAGAGCACAGTTTGGAAGGTAAATTTAATGATTTTTTTTTCGAGTAATGGCATGAGTAGTAATGCTTTTTAGAATTTGAGTTCACAAAATTAATTTTTTAAAAGAAATTTTTTTGTTAACTCATTTGCTTTTACTAACATCGCTTCCTAACATCAACTAATTCGCAGCTTTTAGACATTCCGTTGATGATAAACTAACAAGTAGTACTCCTAATAGACTTAGTAGTAGAAATAGTAATGGCATGATTGGTAAAACTCCGCCGCCTGCGCCTCCAATGCCCGCAAAATTACCCGTAACTCCGATTGGTTTGCACGTACCGCCCACAAGTGTTCCGACAACGCCAAATGGCGACAAAAAGAATGATAGTAAGAATATTTTTTGATAGTAGATGCACTTTTGTAACTAACTTTCGTAATTAAAATTTTCAAAAAAAAATTTTTTTTTACCTAATTTCTATTTTTTTTTAGATCGTCGTTCTGTCACGGAGCCCACAACTCCTGTAGGAAATGATATGCATCGCGAATTGAAAGAAGTTCTTACGTTATTCCGTGAAAAGAAACGCAACATTGAGATAATTCGAACGCCCGACATTTACATCACACAAACATCAAACCCCGAAGAAGTTCAAAATTGGTTAAGGGAGAAATGCTTTTCGGAAAATGCCATGAAACGATTGAAAGGATTGACAGGAAATGAGTTGTTTGCATTGAAAAAGGAAACTTTGGAAGAGTATTGCGGCACGGAGGAAGGAAAACGACTTGCATCACAAATTACCATACAACGAAATGTCTCGGGAGTAAGAATTTCTTTAATTTTTTAAAAACTTTCATTAAATTCAATTAATTTTTTAGTACAAAACAACGCGATCATCAGAGCTAATGGGAATTCTTGCAAAAGTTCGACAAAAAACAGAAGGACTTAATGGAGTTCAAGAACTGTCAAATGAGAATCATATCAACAATGAGTCCGAAAGTTAAGAAAGTGTCATTCAGAAATGAAAGAAACAGCTTTTCAACAAAAATTATTAACAAAAAAAAAAGTATTTTGAAGCCATTCCATTTATGATAATAAGATTAATTCAGCAAAAATGCCTTTTCTTATACCAAAACAAAACAATTAGAAATAAAACCAAAAACTTGCATGCCTTTAATTAGTATTTAAAAGACTGTAGTCAATACGACAAGAATTGTAAAATATGCTGTTTCTACCAAAAAATAAAAAAAAATATTATTAACATATTAAATATGCGTTTTTCCTCAAAAATACTGTTGAAAAGGCTTCATGCGGATTTTTTCATTAAAATAAAAAAAAAATCAAAATTATTTTTCACATATGTTTTATCATTTATTCAATATATTTTACATTTTCATAGATTTTTATACATCATTTTTTATTATTATATTTATTTTTATTACAGTAATAATGTTTTTGCTTTTACAATTTTCAATTTATTATTAATTTAATTATTGTGGTATCTAATAATTACTCATAATAATTTACACAAACAAAAATTTTAAAATATTTTTTGTTAATTAATTTTATTTATTTTTTAAATGTTAGGTATATGCATTAAAATTTTTTTCATACAATTTTAGGATTTTTATTTACAAAAATTTTTTTCTTTTATTTAATAATATATTTACAACAGTCCCTTTTTTCAATATTTTTTATTGTTAGTTATTTAATTGTTTTTTTATGCGCTAATAATCTTTTTTAAAAAATTACTTAATAAACAGCAATATGGACTCGCTAAGCGAAACATTCATATGTTAGTATAGCGTTTTTTTGTTTAAGTGTGACAATTATGTTTGTGTTAATTTAGTTTAATTATTATTATTTTTTTTATAAAGGAGTATATTTTTTTTAATGTTCTACTTTGTTAACATGTATAATTTTTGCACACAATCTTCTTTACTTTTTTAGTTTAGTTTATTTTACTTTTTTTATTATTTAAAAGGTGTAACAACAATTTATATTGATTTAAAAATGTTTTAATTTATGTGTTTCGGATGATTGTTCTCATCTGTAGAAGTGTTTTAATTGCTTACGGGACGATGATAAGGGTAATAAAAGGGTTCAAATTCCATCCGTCGTTAATCCATTAAAAAAGTATCATTAATATTACATTTAATTAACTATTATCACAGTACTATTACATCATTTTTTATCAATAATAATAATAATTTTAGCTTTGAAAAAAGTGACATCGATATAAATTGGTGACTTTTTATTATTATTAATTATTATTTTTTTTTTCTTTCATATAAAACCGGTGTTTAATTTCATAATAGTTTCTCAATAAATACAGTAAAAGGGCATTTTTTTTAAATGAATGATAATAATTCATATCAAATATATCTTTTTTCAGCCTTTCTCAATTCACGCGTGATGCGAAGTAACTTTACTTGGATAGCGGTTCGAGATAACAAACAACAGTGTTGTTCTCATCTAAAATCGCTGACAAATTCCTACTCGGGATTCCGGGGCCTTGTGTTCTCTGTTGAGGCATTGCAGATGATGGATTTCCATTTTGACGAGGTTCTTGTCCGTTCATGGCTTGTGCTGCTTGAGCTGCGGTTTGATTGTAGTCGTATGAGGATTTGATAAGCGGCCGACTATTGAACGAAATTTAAATTAAAATGTATGTAAAGTTTGAAAATTTTTTTATGTTAAAATTTTTTTGTTAGGGTGTTCCAAAACAGTTTTCTGTTTCGCGTTACATTCTTGAAAAAAATACATGGGGGATGAAGGATATACAAATTTTATTCTAAAAAAAATAATCTAATCTAAAAAAGTTTTCAAAATGGTTTTGACACAGTTTTTGATATAGTTTTTTTCAGTTTCAATTTTTTGGCAGTTATGAGTTGTAAAATGATTAAAAATGATAAATTAGAGCCCTCTGATAAATTTTTATCCATTTGGAGCAAGATTTGATAAAAATAGCTTTGACACAGTTTTTGACACAGTTTTTTTGCTCTTGATTTAGTTTTTAAAACAAAACTATGTCAAAGAAAAAATTTTTTTTCAGTTTCAATTTTTTGGCAGTTTTGAGTTATAAAATGATTAAAAATGATAAATTAGAGCCCTCTGACAAATTTCAATCCATTTGGAGCAAGATTTGACAAAAATAGCTTTGACACAGTTTTTGACACAGTTTTTTTGCTCTTGATTTAGTTTTTAAAACAAAACTATGTCAAAGAAAAAATTTTTTTTCAGTTTCAATTTTTTGGCAGTTTTGAGTTATAAAATGATTAAAAATGATATGTTAGAGCCCTCTGACAAATTTCAATCCATTTGGAGCAAGATTTGACAAAAATAGCTTTGACACAGTTTTTGACACAGTTTTTTTGCTCTTGATTTAGTTTTTAAAACAAAACTATGTCAAAGAAAAAATTTTTTTTCAGTTTCAATTTTTTGGCAGTTTTGAGTTGCTCTTGATTTAGTTTTTAAAACAAAACTAAAAAGAAAAAAAGTTTCAATTTTTTAGATTAAAATTTCAATCCATTTGGAGCAAATTTTGATAAAAAATATTTGACAAAAATAGCTTTGACACAGTTTTTGACACAGTTTTTTTGCTCTTGATTTAGTTTTTAAAACAAAACTATGTCAAAGAAAAAATTTTTTTTCAGTTTCAATTTTTTGGCAGTTTTGAGTTATAAAATGATTAAAAATAATAAATTAGAGCCCTCTGACAAATTTCAATCCATTTGGAGCAAGATTTGACAAAAATAGCTTTGACACAGTTTTTGACACAGTTTTTTTGCTCTTGATTTAGTTTTTAAAACAAAACTATGTCAAAGAAAAAATTTTTTTTCAGTTTCAATTTTTTGGCAGTTTTGACTTATAAAATGATTAAAAATGATAAATTAGAGCCCTCTGACAAATTTCAATCCATTTGGAGCAAGATTTGACAAAAATAGCTTTGACACAGTTTTTGACACAGTTTTTTTGCTCTTGATTTAGTTTTTAAAACAAAACTATGTCAAAGAAAAAATTTTTTTTCAGTTTCAATTTTTTGGCAGTTTTGAGTTATAAAATGATTAAAAATAATAAATTAGAGCCCTCTGACAAATTTCAATCCATTTGGAGCAAGATTTGACAAAAATAGCTTTGACACAGTTTTTGACACAGTTTTTTTGCTCTTGATTTAGTTTTTAAAACAAAACTATGTCAAAGAAAAAATTTTTTTTCAGTTTCAATTTTTTGGCAGTTTTGAGTTATAAAATGATTAAAAATGATAAATTAGAGCCCTCTGACAAATTTCAATCCATTTGGAGCAAGATTTGACAAAAATAGCTTTGACACAGTTTTTGACACAGTTTTTTTGCTCTTGATTTAGTTTTTAAAACAAAACTATGTCAAAGAAAAAATTTTTTTTCAGTTTCAATTTTTTGGCAGTTTTGAGTTCCAAAATGATTAAAAATAATAAATTAGAGCCCCTCTGATAAATTTTTATAGTGCAAGATTTGACATAAATGGATTTGACATAGTTTTTGACACAGTTTTTGATTTAGTTTTTTTCTTGATTTAGTTTTCAAAACAAAACTATGTCAAAGGAAATTTTTCGAAGGAAATCAAAGAAAACGGTCTTGGATCACCCTTAAAATGTTGACATAAAATTTTTTTTTTAAATTTTTTTAAAAGAAAAAAAATTTTTAATGTTTGAAAAGTTTGATAAAAATCTTACCTCGAAGACTGGCGACTACTTAAGTCGTCTTTATTACTGCGACTTCCACTGTCTTCCTCGTCGGTCGCTCCGTTCGGAAACCTCTCATTGTCACTTTCAACCTCCATATCATCGTCATCCATTTCGCTATCGTCTTCATCGTCACTCATGCGTCGCGAGCCATTCCGTTGTATCATTGCATTATCCGGAATACCGCCATAAGTTGAGCCCATTTGACTACTTACGATCTCTTCGTAAACGGGCTCTTCGATATATTGACTTCCATGCTGTTGATAATAACGTTGCGCTGCAATTTGTTGCGACGTGAGATGCCCTCGATGATTTGTGCCGGGATATGCCTGATTGTAGGGCAATTGTCTTTGGTATTGACTAAGGAACTCGGCATCAGCTTCTGCTTGCATGTAACGTCGATAATTCTGAAGATACGAATTTTCTTCGCCCGCATCTTGCATTTGATGATCGTGTGGATGTTTTTTGTGATACGACGGATAAATATCACGATTACTTCCGCTTAATGTACTTGCCATCGCAGATCCAACAGGTCCTCCGGGATGTTTTCGATGCTGTTTCTTGTTTCTTCCTTGAGTCCAATGGAAAACTTCGTGAGATTGTCCATCGTCGTGCAACTCATTATCACGCGATCTCGATTGTTTGAGACTTTTGGCAGCATTTGTGTCGTAATATAAGAGTCTCTCGTCAAAAGCATTTTTATTTATTTGACTATCGGGATGCTGATACGCCCATTCCTATTAAAAACATTCAAAATTAACTTCAAAATTTAAAAAAAAAATTAAAAAAATTTTACCTGTAAATGTCTCGCATTACTTCCTCCATTATAGATCAATTGCGTCGATCCCGTTGAACTCATTGGAGAAGTTTGAGATCCCATAGGCATTATTTGACCTCTCAACGTTCCCGTTTCAGGCATACCATCAATTCCATAAATCATTCGTTTTCCTTTTGTACCCATTTGCGGATGTCTCGATAACGTTCCTCCCGCTTCAATTGTTGCTCCTGTTGGTATTAATTGTCCTCCGGGAACGCCAGATGGTAACAATGTCCCGACAGGCAAATGATTCGGACCTCCTTCGCCGTTTCCGAGTTGATGAGCAACGTTCGATGATGTAGATGGCACGCCAGAAGGTTGCTGAGCACATCGCAGACAATTGGGCAGCCAAGATTGACGTTGAGCAAATTTGCAGTATTCACGACGAATCTGTTAAAAATCAGAATTACTTTCATTTCATATGAAATTTAAGTTTTTTTACTCACCTTTTCATTTTGAATGCAATGAAAAACGAAAATATAAACGCCTTGGAACGTGTTGAAGAAAATGAAGAGATATCCATAAGTCGATGTGAGACCTTCTCCCGCATAGTCAACTCCCATAGCTTTCCATTTTTGGTTTTTCATGTACATGAAGGCAAATAGCCAATTCAAGATAAAGATGATCAAGAAGATGAACGAGCATCTGAGGTAAAATCTGTTCAAATTAAGAGTTGAAAAGAAAAATTTAGCAAAAAAATCGAACAAAAATCAAAATCTACATGAAATTTTCCTTACATTACAACTTTAATCTTATTCATTGTAACATTTTCAGCTCTACAACTACTTTAAGCGACGGTTGATGTGTTAGAAAGCGAGATTTTTTGTTTGTCATGTGTTGTGTTGTTGATGTTTCGTTCGTGTTTCAATGTTTTGTTTTGTTTGTTTGTTAGGAAAGCAAAGTTTTGTTTGTACAGAAGATAGAATAGAAGAAATAATACAAGAAATTAGTGTTAAGTTTGTATGAAATAATCAACCTTAAATTAAAAGAAAAACGAACATGTAAGATTTTGTTAAAAAAAATTAAATTTTAATTTTTTTTAAATTTTTATTAAATTTAATTTTTTTTTATTTTAATTTAATTTATTTTAAATTTTATTTTTATTTAATTTTCAAAAAATAAAATTTAATTATTAAAAAGTTGATTTTTTTTAAATTTAAAAAAATATATTTTTTTTTTAATTTTTAAAAAATTGTTAAAAAATTTAATTCAATTTTTTATTCTCAAAGAATAAAAAAAAATTTTAATTGTTAAAAAATTTTTTTTTAATTTTTTTATTTTTATGGGCAAATGAATAAACAAGTCTTACATGTTCGTTAAAAAGTTTTGAATTTCCTTCAGGTATTTAACTTTTTCTGTATGAAATTCATCACTTTTCTCATCTAACTAACAATTAAAAAACTAAAAGTCACCACTTTAACCATCTAAATTCTATCTAAAGTTTTTTGTTTAAAGATAAATTGAATTTCAAGCCCTACCTTGCACTCGCCAATCTCGTGTGTTCCTTCGTTTTAAGTGAATTGGTGTACTTCTTATTCATAACATTGATGGCCATTGCTGAATAAACTAGATTAATCTGTTGAAGTTGTTTGTTTTGTTTTTAGTTTGGTGTCATACAGATAAGAAACAGGTATTTGATGTAATTAAGAGACACGCAGCAAGCAGCAGCAGCACATAGTTTCGACACAAAATAGAGAGAATGGAGAATAAAATGTAATTAATTTTCAATTCAGAGCATTCCATTCTGTGTGAATGGACCTATTCAAAGTTAAATTAAAGGATGTTGTGGCATTTCTGGCCAACAGCATCCGTGTAGCATCGCAAAATGAGAGGAAGAGGGTGAGTATCATCAAAAAAAGCAAAATATAGTGTTTGGAATTTTTTGGTCTGGCATTCGGCAATTTATCCATTGTGCGGATGCGAGGAATGTGTAACAACAAGGGTAATTAAATGGTTCTCCCTCTCATTGTTTGACGATGCATTCAATCACAGTTTGATGCAAAAATTATTGCAATTTTGCGGAAAGGATGAAAAAACAGAGAAGGATACTTACCACGATAAATATAATAATTGGTGTGATGAATGTCGACCAAAATACGTTTGTTTGTTCCATCCACACGCAATAATCCGCTCGGGTGTAGACAAAGGGATCAATGGCAATGGAAATTGTCACAATTAGGAATGCTAAGCCGTAGGTGAACAAATAATACCACAGAATGCGGGAACTTTTCTCTACCTCAAGCAACATATCGTCGCTAGTTAACGTCAAATATAATTGATAGCCTGTAATTAGAATGGAAAATCGAGAGAAATTTATGGATTATTCTATTATTATGACTTTTAACGTTCTACTGAAAAGTTCAAAGTTTAAAGCACAAAATTATTTTCCATGAGAAATCCGATGTATTTCGACGAATTCGAACATATTTCGATGAAAATGGTAAAAAAATCAATATAAAACCAATATTATTTTTTTTTCATTTTAATTCAATTATTTTCATCTAAAACCAGAATAACCAAAAATTTTTCTATTTTAGAAAAAATGATTGAATTAAAACTGATTTTGTGGATTTGTAACGTGAAATATTTTTGGCTAATTGGTAAAATGTGAAGCCCTCATATATAAAAAATATTTTCAAAAATTAATCCAATCCCAAATTTTGTGTTAAAAAGTTCATTTTTGGTCAAAAATTAATTTCAAACAAAGATTTTTGTTTAAATCGAGAAATTTCTTTCACGACACCCGACGACGACAGCAATTCTAGACAGTTCAAAGACATTTTGAGACAAAAGCACGACAAAAAATCTGCATTTTTTGTTTCTTCCTTTCATTTTCTCCCAAAAAAAGAGATTAAAATTTCTTGCTGTCGTCGTCGTTTGTCGAACACTTGTCACAAAAACACAAAAAGATCTATTGAAAAAAAGGTCAGCATCATCTGTGTACCATATTTAAATGCATTTCTACCATAATTACGATAACATAGCAAGTGTTCTTCGAGCTGAGCAGGTAGATGACAAACTTTTCTTCTCTGTACGACGTACATAAGGGTATGAGAATGACTCACTGCATGAACTATTTTAATGGCCTGAGTTCCTTTTCAGATAATTTTCGTTTTAAATAAATGGATTTTGTGCCACAAAGGTCAGTTAGTGAACAGATTGTAACGTGAAAGCATCAAAAACTCGAAAAAAATGAAAATATTATTAAAATTTCTTCTCATTGCGACTTTAATGTTGCAAAAATCGGACTCTGCTTCGATTCCGAATCGCATCGTTTGTCGGTATGACAACCCAGATACGTGTATTATTGAAAATTACAGCACCCAAAATAAGGATGAAGGAGCAATTATTGATCTTTTCACCGAAAACACGTATGAATTGAAAATTGAGCTCGTCAATTCAACGGTTGGCACGTTAGATAATTTCTTGTGCAAGAGTTTCAAGTACATCAATGTGATAGATTTCGCTGCTTCGGAAGTTGGAATTACTGATATCGATGGAAATGCATTGAAATACTGTCGAGGAGTGACAAAAGTAGATTTTTCGAGAAATACTATTCAAGACATCGAACGTGGGACATTCAAGTACACGAAGAATTTGAGACATCTCGATTTGAGTTATAATAATTTGGATTATTTGGACTCAAGAGTCTTTGCTTACACGAAAAAACTCGAAGTGCTCGACTTGGGAAACAATAATTTGAAATATTTGCAAGCTTCGATCTTTAAACCGATTTTTAACTCACTTAAATTGTTGAATATCCAAAATAATCATCTACTGGGTGTGGAAAATCTCGATAATTTGTATAAAAAAGTTGAAGATGTTGCCTTTGACGCAAGTTACTTTTTGTGTGCCGATGCAATGTTTCAAGCAAATCTCATCACAAACCTCAAAGACATGGGATGTTTGGATCAATCGTCATGGCTTGAAATGGTATCTCGCGTTATCGAGCACGACAATGCTGATGTTCCGCACGAATTGAAACAAAAATACTTGAAAATCAAAATTGAATACACAGGAAAGTTGTACGAGAAGAAAATCGAGAACACGAGAGCTGCTTTACTTCAAGAAGTATCCATGAAAGCGGAAGACATGAAATTATGGTTTCAACAAAAATTGCTTCAAAGTCTCGAAGAGAAGAGTAACGAACTAAATGGAGATATTAACAAAAAATGGGAACACTTGACGATCGAATTTAATCACGAAAATCAAGATATCGAGAAGAAAATGAAGGAATTCTCGTACGAAATTGTTGCTGAAGACGACAAAGAAGCGATTGACGATGAAGATGACGACGAAAAAGTAGAAAAAATTACAAAAAGCTCTTTTATTGAACATTTTGACGAAGTAGCTGGACAAGTAGCTGATTGGAGTAAAGGCGCTTGGAACAGTTTTCTTAAACTTTTTTAAAAACTTACCTATTTTAAGATAAAATTTTAAATAAAAAAAATAATTTTTAGAAAAAAAATCTTTCACTTACCTTCGAAGAAGATCCATCCCGTGGCACTCAAGAACGAGCAGTGCAAAAAGGCAGAGGCGAAACCACACAAAACGTGATCTTCGGACAACTCAATACCGATCAAGAACAGAATTTCAATGAAGAGAAGGCAAATGTACAGATTACGGTAGATGGTTGTGCGACACGACTGTAAAAAAAGAAAAAGAAAAGAAAAAAAGAAATTTTGAAGAACCATTTTTCACATAATTTTTCTGTTGATTATTGGGAATTTCTCTATAAGGTGTTGTTAGTAAGTGTTTTGTTGCCTTAAAATTAATGTTTCCTCTTGAAAATGAGTGTAAAGTGTAGAAAGAAATTTTCTAATGATCAAATCAGTTAAAAACTTTGATCATTAAAAAATTTTTGTAAAAGATTTGTTATCTAATTTTTCCTATTAAAATTTTGTTTTAGAAAAATTTTGAAAATATATTTTTTTCTTGTACCAATTTTTCATTAATTAAGAAAAATATTTGGAATTTTACTTTTTTTTTAAATTTTTAAATTTTGTTTTTACCAAAAATCTCCGAATATATATTTTTTTTTGTTTAAATTAAATAATAAAAAAATGTGTTATGAAAAAAATTAAAATTATAATAAAATGTATGAAAATGTTAATTAATATAAAAAAAATGTTATTAAAAAAAATAAAAAAGGTGCTTCAAAATTTGTCTTTTTTCGCTTTAACTTTTTCTTGTTTCACAATCGCGGCGAAAATTAATTTAGCATAAAAATAATTATTATTATTAAAAAAAAAAATAATAAAGAAGAAAAGAAATGTGGGTTAGAATTTGAATTTAAACAAAAATATATTAGAGAATTTTGATAGAAACAGAATTTAAGAAAAGTTATAAATAGTAAAGTAAGATAGAAGTCGTGTATATAATTATTTATAATAATAATTAAAAACGTTCGATTATGGTATGATAAATAACATCAAATTTAAGTTTGTCTTTATTGTTTCCCAAAAAAACAAAATATTTATATATTTTTCGTTTCAGTCAGATTGCACACGCATTTTTTATAACAATAAAGTATAATTATTTAACATTTATATTCCAAATATTCACAAAAAGTAAAAAATATATTTACAAAATTTTTCTGTCAATTTCATAATTTAATTTAAAAAATAATATAAATTTTTATCTTAAAAAGGACAATTTTTGTATAAATATTTAATTTGCGCGAACAAAACGATGTACACCTATTATTCCCCTAATTTTACCTATTTTATTATTTCTTATCGTATATCGTCTGTTTTAATTAATCTATTTTATGTCTGACTATTAATTTTATTTTCTCTCCTATCTATCTCCTAATATTTTTAGCAAAGAGTGTCTATCGATCTCAGATCAAATTGCGGCGTATATAATTTAATATAATCATGATTGATTTACTCCTATTAATTAGCAGAAAATTTTATTTCCTATCGTCTTGAATAAATATCAGATAACACATGAGACACGGAGGATGTTTAATTGCATTGCTAATAAAGTAATTATGATTGATATTTCTCGTCTTTTCGCATGTGTTTGAAGGACGAATGTTAAGGCAACGTGAAATTTTTTTTTAAAAATATTTTTTTTATAAAGTTAAAGCTACGCTTGTTGATGAGAATGTAGTGAAAAGGAAGAAGAAGAGGAAGGCATGTAATTAATTTAAAATTTCCTATGAATAATTTAAGCGATTGTCCTTTAAAATTAGCTTAAATAACAAATGCAACAATGAAATTTACATTTTTTTTACACACATTTTGACTGGAATTCGTTTTAAGTACTTAATATCTGCCATCATTTTCATCATCGACCATCATCATCATCTCAGCCCGTTTCTCTTTGTGACATGAGCTACAACGACGACGACGTCAATGACGTCACTTTTCTAGTCATACGGAAAAATCGCGCAAATTAATGTTTTCCAAATTGTTTCGTAAATTTGGATTTGTCGTGGCATTGGCGAGTTGCAAGCTCTGAAAGTGCTGCGTGAGTTGTTGATTCAGTTGTTGCAACTGCTGGTTATGGTTATGCTGAAAGGGAGTTGTTGCCGCCGGAGCTGGCGTCACGAGATGATGATGCAAATGATGATGATGATGATGATGGAGCAAATGGATATTCGCTGCCGCATTTTGATCAGCGGGCGTTATAATTGTGTTATTTGTGTGATTGATATTTGTGCGGGAAGCCGGAATTGGCGTTCGTATGTTCATCTGTTGCCGATTAATATTATTTTGGGCATTCATTAATTGGTTGCTGCCCGCAAGATTGTTATTCAAATTGTTTGCGGTGAGATTATTGGCGACGGGTGCCGTGGCAATTGTTGCATTCGTTTGATGCGTATTCGTTACGCTATGCCGATTACTGCGACTACGTACCTTTATGAGGAGCCCGTTGAACATTTTGAGCGTAATGATGGCGACGACGAGCAACAGGATACTGATCGAAATCGAAATGTAGATGAGAATCCTCAAGTTGTCGTCGAGCATCGAGAGTAGAGATGTCGGAATGTCATCTACAACATCCATGAGAATGGCGAAATTTGTCAAGTGATTGCACATGCAAGAGGTATGAGTGCGATTTGTCGTTTCCACGTAACAACCATCGTCAGACCAAGCACTGTAGGGAGTTAAGGTAAGAAGAAAATCCAATTAATTCATTGTTAATTCAATAAATCGCACAAAATACTTACTGATCAATGTAATTCCAAAAGACACAGGAGGGATTCGTTACATTTTCCATGATCAAATGACGTAATGTAAGTCGTATTGGTTGCGATAATTGAATGTGACGCCCTTTTCCAAGAGAAGCTGAGATAACTTTACTATTAAGAATGCGCTTTCTTGGTTCAACTTGCTTTTCTGTGCCGTTATTTTGTAGAGTTGAATCTAAAAACAAAAAAAATGTATAATTTTAGTTGTTTGATGAAAATTTGAGACATTTACCTGTATTGCTCGTCAATTTGCTATCCATCCAAATAGTTGCAGGCTTTAAAATTGACTCAAGACGATCGAATGCAACAAAAACGATACGCACAAGTCCTCCTTCATTATTTTCGATCAAAGCTCCTTTGGGAATTTCAATTTGATCGTCGCTCACATCCCATTGTTCAGAATCCGAATCAGGGAAAACTTCGTTTTCAGCGATGTTTCGAGTTTCCAATATCCGAACCGATAAAACTATAAAGAAATGTGTAAGTTAATGATAATTATTTAGTGTTCTGAAAAATCCATACATGTCGACATATGTTCAAATCTATCAAATTCGAAAAAAAAAATTTCCCTAAAAAAATTATCAAGCCTTTTTCAAGTAATTTTTAACCAATTTCAATCCTAAAATTGAATAAATATTCATTCTAAAGATGATTTCTGTGCATATTGGGTCGATATTTGACGTAACAAAAAAATCAGCGGTTTGAAGTTCAAATGCTGATAAATTTAACAAGCCACTTTTCGATCAGCTTTAAGCCTAAAATTGAATAAATATTCATTCTAAAGATGATTTCTGTGCATATTGGGTCGATATTTGACGTAACAAAAGAATCAGCACTTTGAAGTTCAAATGCTGATAAATTTAACAAGCCACTTTTCGATCAGTTTTATGCCTAAAATTGAATAAATATTCATTCTAAAGTTGATTTCTGTTCATATTGGGTCGATATTTGACGTAACAAAAAAATCAGCACTTTGAAGTTCAAATGCTGATAAATTTAACAAGCCACTTTTCGATCAGTTTTAAGCCTAAAATTGAATAAATATTCATTCTAAAGATGGTTTCTGTGCATATTGGGTCGATATTTAACATAACAAAAAAATCAAAAAAATTTTGCAAGGCAATTTAAGAAAAATTCAAGACTCAACATTTTTACGTATTTTTTTACGTATTTTTTACGTATTTTTTTACGTATTTTTATATGAAAAATTATTTAATGTCTATAATTTGTAGGTCGACATGTACATGTGAGAAAAATATAATTTTTTTTACTTACGGATATTTTTGACTTTTTGAACAACATTTCTCTCCCGATTTATTGTGTCAGCGAGCAGGAAGGCATTATCTTCTAAACCTGTTAACAATGAGGTTGCGACACGCATTTGATCTTCAAAGCTCAAATCATGCCATGACGGTTCTTGACTTTGATCCAGCAAATTACTTCCAGTTTTGACGACGCCATGCAAAAGTTCCGTTACAGTTGTCTCGCGTTGTCTTTGATCGGGGAATGTTTCAATATCGTATGTCATCTTTTCAGACATTGTTTGGATGATTTTTGTCGTTACAAGCATATCTCCTCCGTATAGTGTTTTACTTGAAGTTACCTAAAAATTCGAAAAAATGATAAAAAATGTTTTTTTACAAGGATTTTCATAAAAAAATACAAACCTGTGACAAATCATTTGCAATAGAAATAAGCGAAGAATCGCGTTGATTCACTCGAATCTCCAAACTATTAAGCCACAAACTTCTACATTGTGACAAATCGGGCGTAGCTGGATACCAAACTGCTTTTGCGTTTGTGTTATTCAAGTTGGATGAGTTTCCATTCGCATCTGTTTGGGCTTCTAACGAGACAAAAGTGTGAGGCGAACTTAAATGCCCATCTGTGAGATTCGATGCTAACACACATCTCCATTTAGCGATGCCTGTTGCTCCTCCTAAAAACAAATCAAGATCTAAGTAATCGAAAATGCATTAAAAGAGTGAAAAAAAACTTACCGGGACATGGTTGAACATTAACATCTCCTGCTCGTGTGACATTCCAAAACAAATTTCGAACCATCGTTGGGCTACAGAAGAAGTTTTCCATCATTGGATCGTAATTTTTTGTGTTTTCGCCGTTTTTTGTGTTCAAAAGTACAGAAAATGGCGTGGAATGTTCCTCTTGTACTGTCGGTGCCATCGACGGAAGTCCTCCGAAACGATTCATGTTGCGATCATCTGACACGGCTTTCGTATCGTCGAAGGATAATCCTCCGATGGTATGTCTTCCGCCGCCGAGCAACTTTTTCTCGTCATTTTTCGAAGCATGGAAAGATTCCTCCGTCGTACTCGAGATTCTTTGCGTCGATGTTGTCACTTTATCAACCGCTGTACTGCTTCCGGTAGAAACGCCGCCCAAATTGAAACGTTGTGTCGTCAAACGAAACCCATTGAAAATCTCGTCGAAAGGCGATTCCTTGCCATGTTGCGAATTCTGATTTCCGCCTGCCGTTCGAGAGGTTGTCGGTGTGCGAATTGTCGACGTACTCCAAACACTTGGTTGCGACGTAACTTGCCATGGCGGAGGCGACAGGCGATTTGTTACAGTTGTTGTGTGAATTGCCGACTCGCATCGATAATTGGCTTCAAGATATTTTCGTGTGCCCGGGCAAGGATCTCCGAAGAGACTCGCGCTCGCCGAAACGCTACAATTTTGCTTTTGCGTGCATCTGGAAAGGAAATAATAATGTGACTTTGTGCGACACAAAAGGGACTTGAAATTTATTTCGAGGTTTTTGAGGGGAAAATGCCATAAATGACACAGACAAAAGTTGAATGATATGATAAGGAAACATTGAAAACCACAACAATAACAATAAAACAAACACACACACATTCAGAGGGAACGCGACGTAGAGACGAGGAACGGAGAGGCAAAACAATGAAAACTATAAACAATTTGTGTCTGTGTCAGATATTTGTCGTAGAGAGGTTTCTATGAGTGCGATTGTGTGGCTTTTGCATTGTCTCTTCGTATGTATGCGATTGTTCATGATGATAATGAATGATAAAAACTGTCATTAGGATGGACAAAATTTAATTTTTTACTTCATTCGATCCATTTTTGAAGTTTTTTTTTTGAAATTTTTCATCTTTTTAGGCGAGCTCCGTTCCGCAAACAGAAATTTCAGATCCGACTTTTGCTAAATTTCGATAATATCACCCCATGATGCCCTTTTATTAATCCCGAACTGCATGTCTGTCATAGCAACCTCTCTGCTCTCCATTAACTACTGTTTTAGAGACAAGCTATATCAGGCACAAACACATCAGAGATTGGTTTAAAACTTTTCACTTGATCCAATTGTTATATTTTGTGCATTTTAACCTATTATGTTGTTGCCCGATGTGACTTACGATACTGTTTGTCATTTTATTCATGATAAACATTATTATTGTCGTCGTACTCGTCGTTGTCAAGAGTATCGAGAAGCATAATCGAGTGTGTTCACATTATTTTATTTCATTATTATTGTGCAGATTTAATGCTTGAGCCGTTCATTGTTTCATTTCAGTCCAAAAAGACAATTAAATCTAAACAATAAACGGACAACAACAAAAGACAACATCCCTTTCGTGTGCGTTGCATGACAAGCAACAAGAACAAGAGCGAGACACTTACTTGGAATTGAGCACTCGTAGACTCTTCTGTGACATGCAATTAACACTCCAATCCACGTTGCCGTGATCATTGCAAATTGTCAGGGAAAATCTCCCGAAATTCGCTCTAATTATATTGATTGTATCTCCGGGCTCGCATTCTATTGTCAACGTTTTATCCTCGCAAGCATATGCTGTTCCTACTTTTGGCACTGCAAAGAAAGAAAAAAAAACATGTTAGTAAAAAGTTAATTACGCTTTGACCGCTTAAACAACAAAAAATAGAAAAATATCAATGTCCTCCTTTAATTGTTGTCATGAACAAACGGGCAATAACACGATAAAGGCGGTTTTTCAATATATTATTAATAAAAAAAAAGAGAAAAAAAGTCAAAGCACACGCAACGTTCGTTGTCACAACACAGAAATTACCTGTCGATCGTCAATTTCATGCTAAAAGCCGTTTAACAGTTTTTAATTTGCTATTCTTTTTTCCGCAGCTTCTAAGAAATAGTTCAGTCAGATGCACAATAACAACATGAAATATTCAAAGGACAATTCTACGAACGACAATTTAATTTAACTGCCGCAACAATGTTTTCTTTCATGAGTTTGTGTATAATTGACATCGTATTTAAAGTCATATATCATAAAATTTCATAAAATTCATACAAACTTGTATAGTTTTCATGAATAGATTGATGTCATTTTTGCTTTTTTGTTAAAAAATTAGGCAGAAACGATTTGTAAAAAAAAAATTTTTTCTATTAAATTTTTTTTTCTATTTCTATTCTATTAATTTTCGATTAAATTAAAATTTTCATTAAAAAATTAAATTTTTATTAAAAAAATTAAATTTTCATTAAAAAATAAAATTTTCAAAAAAAAATTAAATTTTTATTAAAAAAATCGAAATAAAAAAATAAAATTTTCATGAAAAAATAAAATTTGAATTAAAAATTAAATTTTTTATAAAAAAATATTTTTCTGTAAAAAATTCACAAAATTCAAAATAATTTTTTTTTATGTATCTTTTTAGCCTCAAGAAATGTACAACAATAAAAACATTTTAGCAGCAACATTGAATGCATTTTATTGTTCGGGACCATTAATAATTTATGGATGTATTTAGAGTACAACGTTGTTTAAACGATGACAAGCCGGAAGTTCAGTGACGTCGATTGCTTTTCGTTAAAAGTTTTCCGATTTCATCCCTGAGAGAAATTTCATAAAAGCTTACATAAAGGCAAAAATGTGTGAAAAATGGATGGCTTTTCGGGGAATTCTCATTTAATATTGCTTTGAATGGTTTAAAATACAGACACAAAGCAAACCCTCAAAACTTTAGACAAGCCTTTGACATGTCACACAAAAGAAGCCATATTTTACAGCGACATAAAATTGTCTTATGTCATATTTTTCCTGCCCACTTACCATCAACAATAAAGCTAAATTGCTTCAAATTATTAACGAAACAGCGGAAAATTGTCCTCATTTAACGAAATAATTTATATCTAAATCGAGTCAAGCCACTTGAATTAAATATTCATTTCAGTGAAAAGCAAAATCGATCCGTGTTCCGTGAGTGTGTGTGAAAAATTTTACACTTTTACCCAACTACTGTTGCACTACTCAACAACAAACGAACGAGTCAATTAATTTCTAATGCCATACACTTTTAAAATGTTTCGCATCACATTCCTCCTCGCCAGCGAATGCAATGAAATGCAAAAATCAAAATTCTGCATAATTCAAATCAATTTAATGAAATTTTGCATTATGACCGATGAGGGAAAATAAAAATATGGCTAAAATCAAGCAAAAAAAGCTGAATAATTCATGAGTGCGTTGAGAACTAACGTTTTAACGTTGTTCCGCGGTCTGTTTCAAATTGCAAATTTTTCCACAAATTAGACAGTTGTGATGTGATGACAGGAGCTCTTCATTTACTTTATTTTCATAAAAAAAAATACTAATTGAAGCGTTTTATTATGTAATGCTTCGACTGATAAGAATTCACTTAAAAATTCGATAATTTTTTTTTCTTTTGTAAAAATCTTAAAAATATTGACTAAGTCATGGGTTGTCAAGTTATTGAAAGTACGTGAACGAGAAATGCACCGGATCAATGAATGGGAGATAAGATAAGAAAATCAGTGCAAATCGCGTCATGATTGCTTAAAGGTCGATAAATGTTCGCAATTTCAAGTAGCTAAGCAATTAATGACTCACTTGTTGAGGTAGGAAATTTGCAAACTGATAAGATAAGCAATTTAACAACAAATTTACATGTTTTTCGTTAATTATGGGTCTAAATTTTTATTAAAAGTAAATTTTTTTCCCTGACAATTTTTTTGACCCAAAATTTTCTTTTTTTGTCGAAAAATCTAACAAATATCCTCAAACTTCTCGAATGTTTCCCAGACAGACAATTAAATATATTGATAAAAATGACAACAAATCAATGTTTATGTCTGTTGCTAAATGAAGTGCTTTTTGCAAATTCTTATCAGATGTGCCAATTTTTTGACATATTTTGATATAAATAACAAAATTTCCCAATTTTTTCCTTTTGAATTTTCATTTTCTTAAGATCAAAGATATTTGGTCAAAGTCTTCTTGAAATTCCGTGACGTTTACCGAATTTTGCACTCGTATCTGCGAAAAAATCCAAAGATACGACATTCTCCGTCATCGATTGAATTTATTTCGCTATCGAACATGCACGTTATCAGTGTCTACTGATTTTTTAAAATTTTTCGTATAAATAGCAAGTGCAATTTGATTTCTTCATTATATCACTTTGAGTGTTCTAACAGTTCAAACTGTAATACAAAAAAATTTTTTTTTTTTAAAAAAACTTAAAAATCTCACAAAATGAACCCAATTTTCACATACGAAGCTGAAACCAAAACCTGGAAAGGCGCTGAAGTTCCATTTCCCTTCGCAGGAAAGGGAGTTCCTGAAGTAGTTTTCGATGCGATGACTAAATATTTGGATCACGTTTGCCAAATTAGCGATGACACGGGTGTCATTTACACAAACGAGAAAATGCTTAAAACAGCAATTAGTTTTGCAACTGCTCTTAAATACGAATTCCGAATCCGTAAGGGAGATCATGTCTTGTTAATGACCGAAAACTATCATTATATGGCAGGAACATGGCTCGGATGTGCTTTTGCTCAAGCAGTTCTTTGTCCATTTGTTTTTTCTGAAGGAACTTCTGTTAAAGGTATTTTTTTTTTAATTTTTTCAATTTTTTTAAAATAAATTTTTAATTTAAAAAATTTTTTTTTTTAGATGAAGTTATGAACTTGTTACGTCAAATCGCTCCAAAATTGCTTGTTATGACAGATGTTACCCAAGTTGAAAGTTTCAAGAAAATTTTGAAGGATTTGGGAATGGATATCCCAATTCTCATGTATGAAAACAAAATTGAAGGATGTCACGATCTCAAACCTCATTTGGAAGCTGATATCGATATCTCTTGTTTCAAAGTGCCTCGTGTCGAAGATCCCGAAAATACGACTTTTATGTTGACTTTGTCTTCGGGAACAACTGCACAATCTAAACTCACGATCACAACGCATCAACAATTGCTTGGATGTTGGTTGAATGGTCCCATTAAGATGGTTGGCGCTTCAACTTTGCGTCCTGGATGGCAATCTGAAGGTCTTACCTTATTCCATTCGTTTATTGGAACACATACCCGTGTCATTCGTGCACAACAAGACATCGACAGTTTCCTCCGAATAGTACAAAAACACAAAGTTCATTTGGCTTTCATGGCTCCAAAAGACATTTACGCCGCAATTCGCAGTCCCGTGATAAAAGAAGTCGATCTCAGCTCGTTGCGTCTCATCTCGAGCGGCGGAAATCATCTCAGCGACAAAATTCGCATGGAATTTCAGAAATACATCCCGAAAGGAACTGTCAACTCATCATACGGCATTTCTGATTTGTGCTCGAAAATTGCAGCAGCTCCCGTTGGAACAATCGCAAAGCCCGGATCTGTTGGAAAAGTAGCGAAAAACATGGAAGTTCGTGTCATTGACGACGATGGCAAACGTTTGGGACCCGGAGAAATCGGGGAATTTCATGTAAAACCAACTGTCACGAAATTCGTTGGATATTACAACAATCCAGAGCTGACGAAAAACAGCATTGACGAGGATGGGTTCTTCAAAACAGGCGATGTTGGCAAAATTGACGAGGAGGGAAATGTTTTCATTGTCGATCGTAAAAAGTATTTGATCACATATCGCGGAAATTGGATCAACACAAGCCAAATAGAGAAAATTGTTTTGGAAAATGTCGAAGGTATTGAGGGAGTTTGCGTTGTTGACATGGAAGATGCGGAAAATGGTATTATTCCCATTATCACAGTGCAACCGGAAACAGGTGTTTCGCTCGATGCCAAAGATATTATCGCGACAGTGCACAAACATCACGAAATCAAGTTCGAAACAAAGGTTTTCTTCTTTGAATCGCTGCCAATTACGATCTCTGGCAAGTACATCAAGTACCGCATTCGGGAAATGGTGAAACAATTAATGGCTTAAATGATGCCATGACACCTTAGATTTACTTTTAACTCACTTTTAAGACTTTTTATACCTTTTTTGTACATATTTATATAATAAATGAAAATTATGACATAAGAAAGTTTTTTTACTTGTTTCGTATCTTATCAAAGTACCTTATCTCTTACATATTGGCAAGTATAGGAAAATATTAAATGATTTTTTTTTCAATCTGTTATTGTTTGAAATATAATTTTAAATTTTTGCTTTCAAAAAAAAAAAAAAATAATGAATTTTGTATTACTTTTTTTAATATTTTTTTTTTATTTGATTTTTTTTTTAATTAAAAACTTTTTTCAAAATTTTTAATATTTTATTTATAAATAATTTTTTATCAAATAAAAATAAATATTAAAAATTTTAGAAAAAAAATAAAACTGTTTAAAAAAAAAAATTTTTAAAATTATTAAAATTTTTAAACATATTTTTTTCGAAATTTTTATTAATTTTTAATGTGAATTTTTTTTTTAATTTTGGTAAATTTGTTTTTTTTTTAATTAATTTTTTTTCTATATAATTTTACTTTTTTCACATTTTTCAACAAAAAAAAACCTCAGGTGACTTGCAATGTAATTTTATTGTCATCATGACAGCGGTCCATACAAAATATTTAGAGCGAAATCCATGAGGAATTCATGAGAGAGAAAAACTCTTTTCATTTTATTTTTTTGTGTTAGTTAGTTGTCTGCTATTCGTTCGTTCCCCTAACACTGCTTGCTTGGCAGCTCGTCGCAAAAATTCACAAAATATATAATTTACTTACGTCTGAATGAGTTTTTCCACGCATCTACACACACAGAACATGACACGAGTTTCCGCTTTTTTGTCGTGTATTCATGTGTTTGCGAGCACAAAAAAGGCTTTATGCACGAAATTTTATTCACAAAATACATAAATATATATCCAAAAGTAATATATATTAATAAATAAATGCGAGGAGTGGGTATAAATTTAAATTTGTGCACACCACACACGGGGCTTATGTTCGCTGGATACGTTTTCAATTTGATTGAAAATCGCTTTAGGCAAACATTTTCACGCTCAATACTTATTGCATTAAATCTATGATGATGCCATTGTGCGTCGAGCATTTTTTTTTTCATTTTCCGAGAAATGTTGTAATAATTTCTTGTTTTCTCGTCATGTTATTCCAAACAATGCAATTAGTTGCTGAACGTCATGCCGAACAAAAAACGTATCAAATCAAAATTTTTTTCTGTGAAATAATTTTAATAGCCTTAAAAAATTCGCACTTGGAATCACATAAATGTATCAATATATCGCCAAACTGCGGAATAGGTGCGATAGATAAAACCCGAAAATATAAATTTATTTGGATTTGTGTCTAGTTTTTTTTTTCGATGGCGTTGCTCGCTGCTGCAGGAAAAATCCAAAATAAAAATGAATTAAATTGAGTTTCAAAACAGTTTAGGTGAGAGCGGATGAGTGAATGATTTGATTTTAGTCTTTTGCTTGTGTGCATCGGTAAACTTTAACATTTTTTTGTTCGTTTTTGTAGTTGAAATTGTTGAACTCATAGACATAAGAGAGAAGAAGTGCAATCAAACTTTTTTTTTGTTAATAAATTTGAATTTTTTCTGTGTTTCGCTTGTTCCGTGTCGTCAACTTTATGCAATCTGGGAAATGATTTAAAGTTTCAGAGTAAATTATTTCGTTTTTTTTATTTAAAAAATTATTTAAAATGTGAACTAACATTTTTTCATGAAAAAAAATTTTTTCCTCAAAATATTAATTTTGAATAGAAATTTGTAATGATGTTCGTCTTGTTTAGAATAAAACCTACGATTAAACCCACAAAAAATTGAAAAAAACATTTCATTACTTCGCCTCCATTGAAGCACGAGGCAAAATTTATCTGTGCATCATTTTTTCTTCCTTTTTTTCTCAATAGTCTTTTTTTCTATATTTTCCATCAAAAAAGTTTTAATTGAATTCCGAATTTTGTAACAATAGTGAATGTACCTTTCTTCGCGGAAAAGACCTGCGACGCGACGAAAAACGACGTTTATTTAAATTTTATATAAAAAAGGAAAAAAAATATGATAATAAAAAAGACGTTTTACTTAAGAAAATTATTTATAAAAAATATCATAATAATAATAAAAAAAAAGAGAAGCTCGAACAATACATCGCGCGTGTTAAAAACGGCGATGGTGACATGACACTGGATGGATGTCGAAGGATGAAATGCGATAAAAAAAAGTTTTGCAATTTTGTTATGCATAAAAAATATTCTTTTACTTAGGACAAAATAGAGAGAAAGCAAAAAAAAGGGAAGAAAAAAGTTTGTGATTTAAAAAACGATCCATTCATCCATTCAGATTCAGCCACGAAGCAAGCGTTTTCAATGAAATGAGACGAGCGAATGAATGGAAGGTGAAGTCAAAGGTTGGAGTGTCGTCATTTAGCCCCCTTTTTTCTGATGATGGAATGACTTGACAAGTATTGTTCTGACCTATTTCTGTTGTTGTAATTTATCTCCCTCGTTCCATCATGAAGCAAAAAAAAAACTTAATCCTGATGCCAACACCGCACAATTTCGGGTCACTTATTCATTTCAAATGCTGTGGCATCATCATTTTCATTAATATAAATTTATTTTATCATTTTAGATTATTTCGTTAGCGCAAGCTCGTGAAAAGCAGGAACAACGACACTTTTAATATTGGACACGAAATTTCACTAATATTTCACACGGAACGAGGGCGGAAGAAGACAACGACGGGAGGTCCATCGTTTCATGTCTTTACGCATTAAATCCATTTTTATTTCAATAACCTGAATCCCTTTTTCATATGGAAAACTCCTCGCACCTACAATGCCGTCGTCATTGTTGTTGTTGTTGTATTTATTCATATTGCCGAGGATTACATTCGGTATGCATGTCATTGAAATTTTGTGTCATACAAAAAAAACCGAGATTCTACTGATGATAAAACTGTATCTGAATTTGTAATTTGAATGTGTGTGTTGGTTGGTTGCTTGATAAAAGAAATTATTATTATATCATCAGCAGTTGTGTCTCGTGCTCCATTAAAATATTGTGCGTACACAAATTTATGGACAATGTGCCAAGTAGGATATTTGCAAATTGTGATATTTCACTTTTCTTTTTTTCAGATATTCGTGAAAGACAAAACATTTCGAAAAACTTCCTATTTCGTGTCTTAAACTTATCAATTTAGATTAAAATTGACGTCAAAATACAAAAAAAAATTAATTTAAAATTTTCTTAATTATATAAAAAATTTTAAATTATTTTTAAAATTTAAATTTTTGACAAATTTAATTTAAAAATATTTTTTTTAATTTTTGACAAATTAAATTTTAAAAATATTTTTTTTTATTTTAAATTTTTTGACAAATTAAAATTAAATTTTAAAAATAATTTTTTAACTTTTTTTTAAATTAGCTTTTGAGAAAAAATTTTCTTTTATAACAAAACTCTTAAACTTTAAAAATTTTCTTTCGCATGATAAAAACATAAAATTTTAACATAAAAAAGTGCGAAACATGAAATTTTTCTACTTTTCGTTTCTCGTATCTGCCCGAATGAAATGAAAGAAATGTAATCTGCATATCATTCCACTCCTCATTACAATGAAAATATATTTGGAGAGTGGGTCCTGATTCACATCTGTCTTCCATCCAATTCACTTCGCATCAATAGGAAATTGAATCGATAATTTTTCTCTCTTTTATCTTTCTGTCTCTGTACGAGAGTAGGAACACTTGTTTGGTTTTCAGGTAAGTGTCTGTTAATATTTTTGATAGCACGACAGGGGCATCACAAAATTCCTTCAAGCAAAAATTTCGATACCTCGAAGTTGTGTTATTGTATTGACACCCATCGTCATCATCATCATCGAATACAATCCAATCTAAAATGGGTTCATTCAATAAGAAAGCTCGTCTTTTGTTCTGTTTTGTCTTCGAAAGTCCCAAAAATACTTTTCGGCAAAATTTACATATCTATCACATGTTTTTGCTGCGAAACAAAAGCCCAGTTGTCGAGTACCGAAGCTCTTGTTGTTCGACATCAAGCTGTCTTGTGCTTGTCGTGTTTCCTGTCCTAAAAATATCGATAGGTCTTCTTAATTTATTGATGGAAACACAAAACTTACCTAACACAGAGAGAGCATTGGAGGAGTAAGTAATGCAAATTGAATGTTGTTTGCCAAAAATAACAAGGCGAGAGATGGAAAAACAAGACGACTTAACTAAATAAATAAATTACTGTGTAAAATTTATCGATTTTTTCCATCTCGTGCTCCAATTTTTACTTGTGTCGACACGAAATAATTCAATTTTACCGAAATTTCCAATCCACATCACTTTTTTTTGGCTTCCGTTTCGTTATAATACACTTGAAAAGGCTTAAGATGTGAACGGAAGACATTATCTTGAACACATCGCCGTTCCTGACACATATATATTTATGTGATAAGAGAATTTATCATACATGAATAGATTTCAATTCAATCGGATTTGAGAAGTCGTCTTCGATTTGAGTTGCTAAGGTGAAGCTTTTCATCGAATGTATCATTTCTTTTTCACGACAGCAGATGATGGAAATATGTCTCTGAGTGTAAATAATGCGTGGCGTCTGCATCTTATGGCATCTAATGACATCAATTAATTCCCAGTACGATTCGGGCACAATTAAATTAGGCATTTGGAGTTGATGAACGTTCTCCTTTCATGTCGATAGGAATATTTTAAAATTTTGCCTCTTTTGGTATCGACTAATTTAATTTGCTACCATTTTGTTGAGAGAAAAATCAAACGCACACTCTAGATTTTAATCTAATTTAAGTCTTTTGTTTGTCCTTCGTCGGTACGGAGTAGCACGTAAAAACATCAATTTAGTGAAAATTACAAAGGAAAACAGAGCAATTTATTTATATTTGACTCCAACTGTGAGTCGAAAAAGGGTTAATTTTAAAAAAGTAAAAAAAAAATTTTTTTTTTTGAAAATCATGAAAAAATAATTTTTTTTTACATCATAAAAGAATTAACATAAAAATTTTAAATTTTTTTTAAATAATGGTTAAATTTACTCCTTCTCAAAATTTTAGAAAAATAAAATTAAAAAAATTGAAAAAAAAAAAATTTTTTTACGTTGAAAAAATTTTCAATAATTGTTAAGTTTACTCTTTTTCGACTCATAACTTATGATATGTGTGTCACAACTCCGAAATAATGTTGTCGAATGCTGTCGACACAATCATGACGGAGACACATTGCACTGACATCAACATGACGACGAAGGAACGTCGTTGCACAGGAACTCGACGCAACTCAACAATGTTAACAAAATAATTAGATTACACGTGTAATCAACATATTTAATTATAAATAAAAGTAAATATACGGAACAAGTCGACACACATGCCGATGAATGGTTAACATGTCAGGAAAAATTGTTACATTCCGTGGCATCGTAAATAAAGTGAAATTTTACACATTTTTAGTGCTTCAATATGGTCAACTGCTACAAAAAACCCCCATGTAGTCTAAAGGAAAGATAAGTGGCAGTAAATGAGCAACCATTCATTAAATGTAAAAAAAAACGTTGTTGTTGTTGTGTGAATATTTTAACATATTTTTCCGAGAGACAATAAAATTATTTATCATGAGGAATTATCATCGACATCATTATCATCACACAAGGGTGAAAAAATGAATAAAAAAAAAGATGAAAATCATCGTATGGCACGAAATAATGAAACTTGTACTAAAAAGAAACGACGATAATGACGAAGGGTGGATGGATGTTCGACCATGAATTTGTTGACTAATGTCCGTTGATGACAAAAATATTTGCTTTGTAATTGAGGAAAAATGTTGTTGCGCGCCTCCCATGATGGTTATTCATCGTGTCGCGACTTTTTCAAAAAGAGGAGACGTCTGGTTAATTTGTTGACATTTGTCATTTCTCATTGATTCGACTTGAAAAAGGTAAAATTTTTACTTTAGAGCAAATATTTGGACTTGCTTCGAACAAAAATTTGCCCAAAAATCGAGTTAAAGGTCATATAATTCAATTTCTTCGCATGTCTTACTTAACGAACGCTTAAAATGATTGATTTTCCGCTCACACATCTAATCTATCGCAAAAATTCCGATCACATCAGTTGTTCTCGTGTGCTGTATTGTACAATAAATAATAAAAAAGGTGAGAAAAAACCACAAATCATTCAGCTTTCAGCAGAGAAAAAAAGTTTTCTTGCACACGAGAGAATATTTTTTGTGTGTTTTGGCGAAAATCGTGGAGAAGCAGAGGAAAAAGGGAAAACATTTGTATATTTTGATTAGATCAATACAATAAACAGGTACAAAATTTATCGATAGCTAGATTTATGGGCTTAGTTCTTCGTTTTTTTTACGACTTCAATCAATTTCTTCAGCAGAATCTTTTCCAGCAGAACGTCAGTCGGTAATTTTATGACAAAAAGTCGGTTGGTTACAGATAAATTTCAATAAATAAATGGAGTATCAGCTTGTTTGCATATAAAAAAATAAAAAGGAAGCATAAAATTTTATCAGTTTCGAAAAATCTTCTCGTTCCCATGCATGGAGCGCACAAAAGTGTGTGAATGACAAGGCTTTTGAGACCAAAAATTTATGATTTTTCTCTTCCTACTTCGTATATTTCTCTGTTTTTGTCGATCGAAGCCCGCATTACAAAAGAAAATTCTCCATTGTGTGCAAATAATAATGCATAGAAATCGAATTTCATCGTAAATGGTCATAAAATTCGGTATGAATAGAAAAATACGAAGGAAATGACCATTTAAAAATATATTTTCTGTGCCTTTGTGTGTTTTTGCCGGAAAAGGAGCTTTTACTTACTTCGAGGAATGGTTTTTAATGAGATTTCTTCCTTACCTGGAAAAAGAAAAGAAGATTTTTGTTTGTTATTGAACATTCATTTCAAAAAAAAAAAAAATTGCTAAAAATAATATTTTTCTTGGAATTCACACATTTTTAAGTTTTTCCATGATCAAATCACGCACAAGAAATTTCTTAAATTTGCCAGAAATGGTCATCGGTAATGATTTAAAGAACAAAACGCGAGTTTCGAACTCGAATTCGTGATGTTTCATCAAAATTTCGACAACTTCCTTTTCGTTTAAGGTTTTTCCGGGTGAAGGAATTATTGCGATAATTGGCATTTGTCCATGTTCGTCGCTTTCAACGTCAACAACACACACTCCAGATACTCCCTCGACATTTTCAAGGATAATATGTTCAATGTGACTTTGATTCAGGATCATCCCACGGTACGACATGAAGAAACGTTTACGTTCGTTGATGAAAATCCCGCCCTCAGCATCGATGTGTCCCATATCTCCCGTATAGAAGAATCCATCTTCGTTAAGACTATCTTTCGTACGTTGCGGATCGCCATAATAACCGGAAAAAGGCACGACGGTTGATCTTACACACAATTCTCCAAGCTCATTGGGTCCTAAATGATTTCCTTGTTCGTCAATGACAATCATTTCCATGCCGCTTCTTACTTTGCCAACATAATTTTCGAGCAATTTTCCTTCGCTTGCATCCGAAATAGGGCCAGACATATCTGTCATGCCATAAATTGACAAAATTCGAGCATTTGGAATAAATTTCACAAAATCTCTACCAATTTTTGCACTCAATTGCTCGCCGCCTGTTATAATTGCACGAAGACTCGAAAGATCGTATTTCTGAATGTCTTCGAATTTGAGCATTCCGAAAATATCTTTTGGTTTGCAGAACATTGAGTTAATTTTGTACTTCTCGATAAGAGATAAGGCTTCTGGAATTGTATAATCGGCACGCATGACATTCGTCATTGAAGCAACCAAAGAATAAAAGGTAAGAGTGAGGGCGGAAATCCATCCCAAATCCGTAAAACACGAAAAATGACCTCCGGTTGTGTTTCGAACGACTCTAAAAGTGAAAAATTTTAGAAAATTTTCATGAAAAATCGAAAAATCAAATGTTTCTTACAAGGACATTAACATTTGCTTATGGGTCATTGGACAAATTTTCGGTTTGCTCGTTGTACTTGAGGTCAAATTCAAACAAAGCAGATCAACTGATGGATCAGTAGCGCTAAAAGGATGATATTCCTCAATTTTTGGTTGATCATTTTCTTTTTCGAACAAAGTTTTCAACTCTTCACATCCCTCAATGCTATTTTCATACACGTAAATTGGGCACTCGAGCGATATTTCACGAAAAATTCGTTGAAATTCATCCACAAGATCCAAATGCGACATTATCATCATTTTGGGATTGATTTTCTGCAGTATGTCACACACTTCTGTACGAACTGAGGAGTCTTGATAATAAAATGGACAAAAAACGACACCTGCGAAAATACATCCGAGCATTGCTGGAGGGACATAATGATGTTTTTGACACAAAAATAGTACGACGTCACCCTTTTTGAGCCCTTTTCGTTGTAAATTGCTCGCAAAAGCGATAGATAACTCGAGAAACTCTTTGTTAGTGTATTTCACGCCCGAATCTTCACTTATCTAAAAACAATTCAAGGTCAATGGAAAATTTTTTGAAGTAACTTTACAATAATACCTGCGCAATGTGATTTAAATCTTGCGACAGTTTCTCAAAAATTACTTCTCCTACGCTTTCATTGCCGAAAGGATACACAAAAGGCGATCCTGACCAAATTTTTGTTTCAGAATTGAAAGAAACTTTATTCATTTTGTCTTTTTAAACGCAGCTAATGACAAAAATTGACTGAACTTCAGTAGATAACTTAAATAACTGACTTCAAATCGACGTTTGAAGATAAGATGAACGTTTGCACTACACAGAGTTTTGTGTTAGAAAGAGACAAATGTATTTCAGATGCAATCCATTTCGAAAGAGCAAAAAAAATTATTGAGCAATTTTTTTCATTATCATGTCACGAACGAGATGCTTTTTGAATTTAGCTGAAATTGTCATCGGAAGTTTCTCAAAGAAAAAAACTCGTGTCTCAAATGGAAATTCATGATGTTTCATGACAATCTCAATAATCTCTGATTCCTTCAAATTTGCTCCTTTTTCAGGAATTATAGCGATATAAGGAACAGTTCCATGCTCGTCACTTTCAACATCGACAACACAAACAGCATTAACGCCTTTTACATTTTCCAGAATGATTCTTTCGACTTCTCCTTGGTTCAGCATGAGTCCCCGATAAGCAATGTAGTACTTTCTGCGTTCAATTAAGAAGACATTTCCCTCTTCATCGATGTAACCCAAATCTCCCGAGTAAAAATATCCATCTTCATTCACACTTTCTTTCGTTAATTTTGGATTTTCGTAATATCCCGTGTACGGCAAAACATTTGACTTGATCCCGAATTCTCCAACTTGGTTTGCGCCCAAACGATTTCCCGCTTCATCGAGAACGACGAATTCAAAGCCGCTTCGAACTTTTCCGACATGTTGATGCACGAGATTTTTCATGTCAGTTGGTTCTGTGATGACACCTCCAATATCAGAAATGCCGTAAAAATTGATAACTCTCCCATTTGGTAAGTATTTTTGAAGTTCGTTTGCCATTTTGATACTCATGTGTTCGCCAACACTGAAAATCATGCGAACGCTTTCCAAATTGACTTTTTTAATTGCATCACTTTTTATCATTTGGAAAATGTCTTTGGATTTGATGTAAATAACTTGCATTTTGTGTTTTTCCATCATTCGCAGGTATTCGTCGATTGTGTAAAATGCACGAATTACTCGGAGACATCGATTGACAAGAACAACGAAGGAAATAATGAACTCCGAATGCCAACCTGGTTGCATTGTGCTTCCGACAGTTAATTTTCCAACAGGAATGTAGCTAAAAATTAAAATGTAAGTAATTGTTTCGTTAAAAACTTTCAGAAATTCATCAAATTACGTTTGAAGTAACAATTGTGAATGTGTAGAATTGATCAATTTTGGCTTTCCTGTAGTTGATGAGGACAAAACAATTACCAATAATTCGTAATCTGGATCTTCAACACTCGCAGGAACAAAATCTTCAATGGGACTATTGAATTTTTCCAAAAATGGTTTCCAATCATGACAATCTTTGCGTTTATTTTCGAAAACGTAGATGGGACATTTGATTCCAACTTGTTCAAATACAGCTTTGAAAGTGTCAATGGCATCCAAATACGAAGTTATCATCATTTTCGGTTTGACTTGTTCAATAAGTTCACAAAGTTCATCTAAAAGAATGTTTTTGTTTACGAAATTTCGCAAATATTTGAGTCAACAAACCTTTCACTGAGCTATCTAAGAAGTAAAAAGGACACAAAACTACTCCAGCAAAAACACATCCGAGCCATGTTGGAAGCAAATAATGATGATTATGTGTTAAAAAGACAATTTTATCGCCTTGTACGATTCCTGATGCCTTCAAACCATTTGCGACACTTATTGCTTCCGTCAAAACTCGTTTATTTGTGTAAATCTCGCCGGAATCGTCGTTAATTTGACACACATGTTCCAAATCTTCGAGAAGTGCTTTGTAAACGACTTCTCCGACACTGCGTTTGCCAAAAGGATGCGCGGGAACATCAGGCCCACGCCAAAATTTGTTAATAGGATCAAAAATTATTTTTTTCATCTTAAAAATATTGAGAACGTCTTGTGTTGTTGTTTGCAAAAATAGAACTGAATCGTTAAGAAGATTAAGAGGCAACGAGAAGATTTGTTTTTGTAGTCCAGAATTGATATTACTTATCAGTGAAGTTCGTTGTGTCTCCATAAATTGGAAGTAATTTTGAAAAAAATTACAAAAATACTCGAGATAACGTAAAAAAACTTTAATTCACTAAAAAAATTGGTTCAAAATTTAATCAATGATCTTCATAATCATTTCACGAACGAGATGCTTTTTATATTTAGCTGAAATAGTCATCGGAAGTTTCTCAAAGAAGAAGACTTTTGTGTCGAATGGAAATTCATGATGTTTCATTACAATATCGATAATCTCAGATTCCTTCAAATTTGTTCCTTTTTCGGGAATTATAGCGATATAAGGGATCATTCCATGCTCATCACTTTCAACATCGACGACACAAACTCCCTGAATGCCCTTTACATTCTCCAAAATGATCTTTTCTACTTCAGTCAAACTCAGCATTTTACCGCAATACGGAATGTTAAACTTTTTTCGATCAATTAAAAATACATTTCCTTCCTCGTCGATGTATCCCAAGTCGCCTGTGTAAAAAAATCCATCTTCATTCACGCTTTCTCGTGTCATTTTTGGATTTTTATAATAACCGGGAAATGACAAAACAGATGATTTTGCTCCAAATTCACCAATTTTGTTTGCTCCCAAACGATTTCCGTCTTCATCGAGTACAACGAATTCGATACCTCGACGAATTTTGCCCACAAATTGATGTTCGAGTCCTGACTTGTTGATATTTGGTTCAGTTAGAGCGCCTCCAATATCGGAAATCCCGTATAAGGAGAGAACTTTTCCATTTGGTAAATATTCTTGCAAATCTCGCGCCATTTTGATACTCATATGCTCGCCAACACTGCAAATCATTCGAAGATGTTCGAAATTTACTTTTTTAACGGTATCGCTTTTGAGAATTTGAAAAATATCCTTTGGTTTGATGTAAATAACTTGAATTTTGTGCTTTTCTATCATTCGCAGGTAATCATCGATGGTGTAGAAGGCACGAGTTACACGAACATAACGATTGATGAGAACGAAAAAAGAAATAATGAACTCTGAATGCCATCCAGGTTGCATTGTCGTGCTGAGAATCAACTTTGAATGAGACGAAAGTCTAAAAAAAAGGTAATTTTTTGACAATTTTTAAGTAAAAAATTAATTTATCGAATATTACGTTTGTAGCAATGCTTGAGAGTGTGTTGAATTGATCAATTTTGGCTTTCCCGTAGTTGATGAGGACAAAACAATCACCAACAACTCATTATTTGGATCTTCAACACTTTTAGGAACAAAATCCTCAATGGGACTTTTGTATTTTTCCAAAAATGGTCTCCAATCATGACAATCCTCACGTTTATTATCGAAAATGTAGATCGGGCAGTCAATCTGAATTTGTTGAAAAACTGTTTTAAAGGTATCAATGGCGTCTAAATATGAAGTTATCATCATTTTAGGATTTATTTGCCCAATAAGCTCACATAAATCATCTAAAAACCAAATTTTGAAAGTTTAAAAGTTCATTATTTAAGCAAAAAATAAATTTCGAACCTTTTACAGAGCTATCCAAAAAGTAAAAAGGACATATAATAACTCCAGCAAAGACACATCCAAGCCATGTTGGAAGCAAATAATGAAAATTATGAATTAAAAAGACAATTTTATCGCCTTTTACGAGACCTGCAGCTTTTAAGCCATTCGCGACACTAATAGCTTCCGTCAACATCCTTTTATTCGTATAAATTTCTCCTGAATCGTCGTTAATTTGACACACATGTTCCAAATCTTCAAGAAGTGCTTTATAAACGACTTCTCCAAGACTGTATTTGCCATAAGGATACTTTTCGACTTTAGGTCCTCGCCAAATTTTATTCACAGAATCGTAAGTTATTTTTTCCATTTTTAATTTTTTTTTAGGTAAACGTCTTTCTTTCTTGTTTACAGAAATTAAACTGAGAAAAAATAATTGTTTATGGAATGCAACTCCAAAATTAATCAGTTCAAACAAACAATTGATTTCTCTTATCATGCAAAAGTGCATTTTTGCGTTGTTGCCGATATTTTTTTCAGGTTACGAGATGATAACAGGAAATGCACGAATCAACAAGGAAGTTCATTGTCATTCGAAAGAAGGTAATGTTTTTCGACTTTTTTAACAGAAGATCATTAGGAGCATTTAAAAAAAAATTATCACGTAAAATTTTTGAAAAATTAACTTTTTCTTAAAAATATTAATAAAATTGTTCAATTTTGAAATATTTTCCATTTTTATTTTTATGATTATTTTTGATAAAAATTAAGAAACAAAAAAATTATTTTTTTGAAAAATTCGAAGCTGCCAAGGTTTAAAAAAAATCGGGAGAAAAATTTTTAGTTCACGAAACATAATTTTTTATGATGAAAAACATTTCAAAACTGTATTAATTTCGCACAACTTTAAACAAACACCGTAAATACAAGGAGCAAAAAAAGAGGAAAGTCATCCGAAATAATTAGTACAGAAATGAAACATTAAACTACCTTATTTTTAATGAATCCGTTCTCTATTCTGACAACTTTTTTTTTTGCTTTTCAGATAAAAATGAAACTTTGCCTATGGATGAACGACGTGACGTTCTACCAATGTTATCATTAACGCAAGTTGTTTTAACTAAACAGGATTGTTCAGACCTTGATGTTTGTCCGTCGTTGTTGTAATTGTGAAGTAACATGTGTTTGAATACGTCTGTTTTTTCTCTCCTCTTTAATATAAAGGAAAAATCTGTATTAATTAATTTATTCCGTTAGGTGATTTTCATCTGTTCTCGGTTTTTTTGGTTTCATTTGCGTGGCAAGGAAAAAATTTACTGAGAGAGAAAAAACAAATGACGGTAAGATATTTTTTTTTCTACATGGAAAAAAGGATTTCAAGCATTAATTTTTGGTTTTCCGCTAATTTTTCATGTTTAAAAAGTTCATCACGCAGAAAATTTACCGCAGATTTTGCCCTTTTTCTGACAGTTGAAGCGAAAAAAAAATATCAGTCATCACTTTTTAATCGTTTCAGGTCAATATCAATTCAATGCATTTTGCGCCCCCAACTCGTCTGTGAGCTGGTCCAATTACGCGTTTTATCGCTTCGCAGCACACGAGGCATCAGCACGTAGAATGAGAGAATTGCCAATAATAAACGTACAAGCGGCAGTAGCAAAGACGAGGTGAAAAAAGGATTCAATCACGTCTTAAATATCCTTCAGGCAAAGCAATCGCAATGAATAGCTTATGAAAACAAGAGAAAAACGAAAACAACAACAAAAAGTTGCGCCAAAGTTTGTATATCTAATTTCGCAATAATAATAACAATTCGCAACCTTTTTAATCGGGTTATCGATCTGGCAAAAAAACAACGACGACGAGAGAAGAGGTAACGAATGCGAAAAAGGAAGAAATTTGCCGATTAATTAAATTTCTCTCAAAGGCTTTAATCAATGACGAAGGGATACAAATGATGAAAAAGGTGATTGACACTCCATTTAAACGATCGACGGCGTCAAAGGAATTTTTTTTTTACAATGTTTGTTTGTACTTTGTCAGTCACAAGAACATCGACGAACGCCAAATCGACTCTAAAAATAGAATTTATAATTAAAAGTTCGCTAAAGGTAAGTGTTGTCGAGAAAAACAGTGCAATATAAGGCGTCGAGCATGTCGCGCGTTTTCGATCCGATTTCCAAAGTATGGCGTCGTCGTAAGGTTTGGAACACTTCACGCGTGAAAAAGAGCGTTGGCGAAGTCGTTTACCAATCGTTGATGGAAAATTTGTCGACTGTGTGCCAAATTAGCGACGATTCCGGCGAAATTTACACGAACGAACGAATGTTGAAGGCAGCTGTGAGTTTCGCGCGCGGGTTGACTTGCAAGGGAATTAATGTCGGCGATAAAGTTATCGTTTTGATGCATAATTATCACTATTTGCTCCCGTGTTGGCTTGGATGTATCTTAGCTGGAGTCATTTTATGCCCGTTTCACTTTTTAAATACTTCTATTAAAGGTAAAATTTTATTTTTTTTTTTTAATTTTTCAAATTTTCATATTTTTTTGTATTTTTAGAGGAGCTTTGTGAGTTAATTGCTCTTATAGAACCAAAAGCAATGTTCACATCGTATTTGGAAGCAATCGAAATGTTTCAAGAGATATTTGAACAACTAAATATCCGATGCCCGATATACGTATATGAGAACAAAATCGATGGTTGTCACGATATGAAGCCATTTTTCGAGGAACATGTTGCGGGTTTTCATGAATTTCGCCCAAAATCTACTGTGGATCCAGATCGTGATCTAATGGTAATAATTTTATCGTCATCTACTACAGGAAAACCTAAATTGATCAATGGAACACATTCACAACTATTGGATTTGAGGTAAAAAATTAAAAAAAAAATTAATTTTTTATAATTTTTTAAATTTTTTTAGTGTTGGTTCATTTTCAAAACTCACATTTGCGAGTACAATGCAACCTGGATGGCATTCTGAGTTCATTCTTGCTTTTATATTGTTAATTCAAGGATGTCCTCGAGTAATTCGAGCTCACTATACAATCGATGATTTTTTGCTGATGTTAGAAAGGCACAAAGTTCAGTTCATTTACATCAAACCAAAGGATATTTTTCAAATGATCAAGAGTCGTACGATAAAAACGGTGAATTTAGAAGCTTTAAAACGCGTTGCAAGCACAGGAGAGCATATGAGTATCAAAATGGCACAAGATTTGCAGAAATATATTCCAAAAGCGACAATTTTATCATGTTACGGGATCTCAGATGTAGGCGGAGGCTTAACAGATTGCAGCGATATGAAAGCCTTCGTTCATCAGTTGGTAGGAAAAATTCGTCGAGGCTTTGAATTTATCGTAATTGACGACAATGGAAAACGATTGGGACCCAAAACTATCGGCGAGCTTTGTTGTCGATCGATGACATTGCCATTTCCGGGTTATTACAAGAACGAGAAACTTACGAGACAAAGTCTCACAAAAGATGGTTTCTTCGCGACGGGAGATTTGGCCTATTTAGACATCGATGGTAACGTTTTTCTGATCGAACGAAAGAAATTTAACATCCCATACAGAGGAAAATTGCTGAATCAAGGCAACGTTGAACGGATCATTCTCGAAAATGTCGAAGGAATCTCCGCCGTTTGTGTTGTCGATGTTGAAAGTGATCAACATGGCGTTATGCCGTACATTGCAATCGTTCCAGATATTGGAGTGACGTTGAAAAAAGATGAAATTGTGCAAACAGTTATGAAATATCATCCATTCACGTTCGAGACAAAAGTTTTTTTCTTCGAAAGTCTTCCAATGACAATTTCATCAAAATTTCGGAAACATATCATACGTGAAATGATCATGAAGAAACTGTACAAGTCTTCAGAATAAAAAAAAAATCATTTATTAAGTGACTTGAGTTCTTCTCAAAGACAAGAATGAAGGCTAAGTGAAGAAAAACCCACATAAGTCATGATAAACTGATTAAATTGGAGCATTATCGTCTCCAAACTTATCAGTTAAAAACTTGAATTGTGGTTATTTAGCTAACATCCAATCAATTTTAGTGCTATTTGAGTCGTTGTAGCAATAATATCGTCGATAAAATGTCTGTCGAGTATGATCCCGTCACTAAAATTTGGAAAGGACCAGAAGTCGAATACGCTTTTGGTAATAAAAGTGTTGCTGAAGTCGGATATGCTGAACTCTTGAAAGACTTGAATCATGTTTGTCAGGTAAATTCTATTTTTATCATAATTTTTCGATTGCGCAATATTTTTTTTTGAAGATAAGTGACGACACGGGCGAAGTTTACACGAATGAACGAATGCTTAAAGCAAGTGTGAGCTTCGCGAATGGTCTGAAAGCAGCGGGAATCAAAAAGGGAGATGTAATTATCGTTTTATTGCACAACCATCATTATTTGTTGCCAACTTGGTTCGGAGCGGTTTTAGCTGGAGTTATTTTGTGTCCTTTTCATTATACAGATACTGCAGTAAAAGGTAATTTTTTGATTTTTTTTTTAATTTTTTAAAAATTAATTTTTTTAATGATTTTAGATGATTTGCCCGACATTCTCAGAAAACTTAATCCAAAATTGATGGTTACGAGTTATTTGGATTTAATTGACGTTTTTAACGATGCATTTGATAAAGTTAATATTAAATGTCCCATTTACGTTTACGAGAATGAGATTGAAGGTTGTCACGATTTGAAACCTCTTTTTCATGATTATTTTACAAGTTTTGAGGAGTTTAAGCCTGCTACAGTTGATGATCCTGAACATGATACCTTTGTTTTGATTTTATCTTCAGCAACTACGGGAAAAGCCAAATTAATTAAATGCACGCATAAGCAGCTTTTGACGCAATAGTAAGTAAAAAATTTAATTTTTTGTAAACTTTTTTTTATATAATTGTCATTTTCAGTACATATAACCTGCGAAATATTACATTCATTTCTACTGCTCTTCCTGGATGGCAATCTGAATTCATTTTCGGCATTGGATGTCTCTTGAACAACTGTTTACGTGTCACTCGTCATAATATGACAATCGATCAGTTCCTCATGATATTGGATAAATACAAAGCTTTTGCTTGTCTCGTCAAGCCAAAAGACATTTTCGATATTCTCAAGTCAGAAACGATCAAAAAAGTTGACTTAAGCAGTTTGGTGATCGTTGTTTCATCGGGACATCATCTCAGTCCCGAATTAAATCGACAATTTCAGGAATACGTTCCAAATGGAATCATTCTTTCGGTTTACGGCACTTCTGAATTGGGAGGCGGAACAACAGAAGCAAGTCAACTTGATCCTGATACGCCAAATTTAGTGGGTCGTGTGAAGCAAAACTTTCAATATTACGTTCTCAATGAGGAAGGAGAACGCGTTGGGCCTGGCGAAGTCGGAGAATTGTGTTATACGTCAACTTCTCCATTTGTTGGATATTTTGAAGACGAAGAAGCATCAAAAAAATCCGTAACGAAAGACGGCTTCTTCTATTCAGGCGATCGTGGATATTTGGATGTTCATGGAAATGTTTTCCTTCAGGACAGGAAAAAATACGAAATCAGTTATCGTGGCAAGGCATTGAATCAATGGGATGTCGAGAAGATTATTTTGGAAAAAATCGATAAACATGCAATTCGCGATGTGTGTGTTGTTGATATCGAGAGCAAAGATCACGGAATGATGCCTATAATAGCGATCGTACCCGGAGATGAGAAAGAAGCTTTAAGCGAGGCGGAAATTATTCAAGTTGTCATGAAACATCATCCATTCGAGTTTGAGACAAAAGTTTTCTTTTTCGATAAATTACCGATGACCATCTCGGGTAAACATAAAAAGTACCTCGTACGAGAAATGGTGATGGAAAAAATCGCAAACGGAAAATAAAATTGTGTTGCATAACTTTTCTTATCGAGATAATAAAAGATTATCTTTTTCCATTGTTTTCATTAATGGAAGAATTGTTCAAAAAAAATCATTTTTGCAAAAAAAAAAGAAAAAAATTAGTACTTAATAGGTCTTAATGAGAAACTTGAAAAACTAAAAAATTACTACAAAAACGACGAATTAACCCAAAAAAAATCATAAAAGCAAGGATTCTTCAAAACGGGAGACATCGCAAAAAATATTTCATTTGTTATCGCGGCGGATGGATAAACCAAAGTGCGATTGAAGGCATTGTTACGGATTTCGTTGACGGCGTAAATGGCGTGTGTTGTGTCGATATGGAGGATGCGAATGGCGTGATTCCGGTTATTGCTGATATTTCTCGACAAGGTGTCACGTTAAATGAACAACAGATAAAGGATGTTGTCAATGCTCATCATGAATTTCACATCGAATTGTTTTTCTTTGAAAATTTACCAATTACGGATCAGGCAAGTATCCTACGTGAAATTGTGCATAATGTCATGAAAAATTAAAGTTACGAATTGAATAATTTCAATTTTGTGAGAATAAAATATATGCAATGAACATCACACATATAACCAATTCAATGAAATTGTACAAAAAAATTCAATTGTTAATTCGTTTGTTGTTTTTTTAGCAAAAATATCTTTTAATGACATTGATTAATAAAATCTTATCTTATGATATGTCTTTCTACTCCGTAAATAACTTACGAAAGTTTTGGGGGATTTATAGACTAATAATTTATCGGTAAGTTAATATTTGATAATTTAATAAATAAAAATCATGATGAAAAATGAAAAATTTTAATCCTCTGATAAGATTTCGTTCAAATATAAATTAAACCGAATCTATTATTATTTTCAATTATTTTTCAGAAAACGATCAAAAGCTCAACTTTTAACATGGAACTCCCTAAATTCGATTTTGAGACAAAAATTTGGCATGGAGCTGTTACTGAATATCCATTTGGTCAAAAAAGCTTTCAAGAAGTTGCTTACGAGAATTTAATGAAAAATTTAGAACATGTGTGTCAAGTAAGTTATTTAAAAAAAACTTTACATTAATAATAATTTTTATTTATTTTTAAATTTATTTATTTATTTTTTTTTTATAAGAATTTTTTCTTAAAAAAATTATTTTTTTTATAGATCAGTGACGATTCCGGCGAAATTTATACATATAAAAAAGTTTTGAAGTCAGCAATCAGTTTAGCGAATAATTTAAAACTTAAATTCAATATTCACAAGGGAGATCGAGTGATAGTTTTCATGGATCATCATCATTATTTGCTTCCAACTTGGTTTGGAGTAACGTTAGCTGGAGGAGTTTTGTGTCCTTATGAATTTACGCATGAAGTAGTTAAGGAAGAAGTTTTAACTTTAATTGATCAAATGAAACCTTCGTTGTTAATAACGAGTGAAGGAAAGAATTTTGATATTTTTGAAGAAGTGTTTCGGGAATTGAATTTAAACGTTAAAATTTTAACGTATCGCAATAAAATCGAAAGAAATTTTGAGTTAAAGGATTTGTTAGAAGACAAAGTTGATTTCAAGAACTTTAATTTGCCAAAAATTGAAGATCCAAAAAAGGAAATTTTTGCTTTGGCGCTCTCATCATCAACGACAGGCAAAGCAAAATTGATACGGATTTCACATCGACAACTTTTGATGTTCTCGTAAAATATTTTTAATTAAAAATGTGTATAAAAATTATAATTTTTTTTAATTTTTTTAGGGTTGTAAGTGTTTCTGATTTACGAATTGCAACAACGATGCGCCCCGGATGGCATACCATAACAGGCATAACAATGTGGATTCTTGTACGAAAATTAACACTCATTACTTGTTCAACTTTCTCAATTGATCACTTTTTGGAGATGCTCGAAAAGTACAAAGTTGATGTAGCATTCGTCAAACCAAAAGACATTTTTGCCGCCATCAAAAGTGAGACGATTAAAAAAGTTTCGTTGGATTCGTTGAAATTAATGTCAAGCAGCGGTGAACATTTAAGCGATAAAATATGTAAAGAAATGCAAAACTACCTCAAAAACGGGATTGTTGGATCAATATATGGCATGACAGACATTGGAGGAATCCTTACAACGTTGGCTTATGGTAAAATTGCCCCAAAAAGTGTTGGAAAAATCGCACAAAATGTTCTAATGAAAATTGTTGATACAAATACGGGCGAAAATTTACCGCCGGGAGAGATTGGAGAAATTTACGCGAAATTTCTCTATGCTGACTTTGCTGGTTATTACAAAAAATCAGATTTAACGGAAGCTTCTCGTGACGAAGATGGTTTCTTTAAAACGGAAGACATGGGCTTTGTTAACAAAGATGGCGATGTTTTCCTCGTCGAAAGGAAAAAATTTCTCATAAGTTATCGCGGAGAATGGATTAATCAAAAAGTCATCGAACACGCAGTTTTGGATAAGATTTCTGGATGTGCAGGAGTGTGTTGTGTCAATATCGAAGACGATGTTCATGGAGAAATTCCTGTTGTAGCTGTAATTGCAGAAAATAACAAGAACTTGAATGAAGAGGAAATCATAAAAGTCGTGAAAGAAAGTCACCCGTTTCAGTTTGAGACTAAAATCATGTTCTTTGACTCACTCCCGATGACAATTTCAAGCAAATATCGGAAGTATCTCGTACGAAATTTGGTTCTTGAACGAATGAGAGACACACAAAAATCCCGATAAGTCATTAAATTCCCCTCGAAAAATCTCTAATTTTCAATTTTCACCCAAATAACGCCCTAAAGGCATTTTACGCTGTCTTTAGCAATAAATCTACTTTCCTCGCGCATCATCCTCGCGAACGAAAAAAACGGAATTAAATCTTTTTTTTATATTTTATAAATATTTAAAATAAAAAAAAATCTTACAGAACATCATAATTGACATTTACATGAAAATTAATCCCTTTCCTATTCAAAATTGTTGTTTGTTCAAGTAAAAGAACGACGAAAAAAATCTACATAAAATAATGAATAAATCGAGGGGTGATGTCTTTGTCGCGCCAATGTATTTAAAGACAATTGTGTCTTCTTATCTCTCGTTGTCGTACCTGTTTCGCAAGAAAAAACACATCCGACACATCATCTAACGAAGGCACCGAAAAAAATACAACTTGTACTTAACGTAAATTGCATATAGTTTAATTTTTCCCCCTTTTTCGCCAAACTGTATTGCTCGGATGAAATAACAATCAAAAACATGCATGAGAGCAAAAAGGGCGATCAAAAGTACTAACTACAAAAGAAGTCCCCTCGTTTCTCGTTAAAAGACACAGAAAAAATCTCATATCTCTTATTTAATGTGACGTTATTGCCCTGTTTTGTTGTTCATTCCATTTATGTTATTTCACGTCAAAACATATTTTGCTCCATTTTACGAACATTTTTTGCTTTTATCGGCAGAAACAATTGAGAAAAATGTTTATTTTCATACAAAATTATCGATAAAAATGATTTTCAAATTTTTAACGGTCATTTTTTGAATTGACAAATTTTTATTTGAAATCAGTAAAATTTTTAGATTTTTGAAGAAATTTAACATTTGTAACTCTTTCTTGTTTCATTTTTTCCAAAATTTGACAAAATTTTCGATAAAAAAAAATTCAAATTTTTAACGGTAATTTTTTGAACTGACATTTGAAAATTTTTTTGTTAAAATCATTAAAAATTTGATTTTTTCAAGAAATAAAAAATTTGTAACACTTTTTTTAAAAATTTTCGGTAAAATTGATTTTTAAATTCTTAACGGTCATTTTTTTTTTTTAACTGACATTTGACAAATTTTTCATTAAGTCATTAAAAAATTTAAATTTTCGAAGAAATATAACTTTGAAACATTTTCATTAATTGGATCGTCCTAAATTCATAATGATTTTTAGATCCTTGCCAGATGAGTACATAAATTTAAAGATTTTTTCCTCAATCAAAACCGTGCCTCGGAGCAAAACTCATCACTTCATTTGGTGTGAAAATAAAAGTTTCCCCTCAAGAACTTTCCTTCTCTTCTCAAACCGAGCCAAATAATAAAAAATAATCCATTCAATTGTTTGTTAGTTTTATTATTATTTAACTGTATAAATAGAAAAACTTTCCCTCGATATTTAACCCCTGCTGCCGTTCGTGTGTTTGTCATCGTCGTTCGTCGTCTTTGTCGTTCAAATTAAACGCACACTCCTTATAATATATTCCGCACATGCAACAATTAACTCGCTGTCTCATTCGTTCAGCAGGGAATTGAATAACAATAATTAAATCCTCAGAAAAAAAGTTTTCGTCCTTTTTTTTGTTGTTTGTAACTCACGCACATCACTCAGGAGCCATCAAACGAAAAAAAACGGCAGTAAAAAATTGAACAATAATAAATAAACAATTGTACAATTAAATTACATATTATTTCAAGCGTTTTTTTTTCTACATACTCCCTTGTATTGTAATTTGTTTGTTGTAATGTTATACAAGCAACCACAAATCCCTCCATGCCATAGAAAGACTCGTTTTATTTTTTTGTGGAGTCATTATCGTTGTTTTTTGCCGTTTGTTATGTGGCAGTTTTTACATTAACATACTCTCGGTAGTAAGTGAATGAATAGCTTGATTGAAAAACACTTCAATTTGTGTGTCATTCATTGACGTTTGTGTACGCAAATGCATTTTTTTGCTCTTTCAATGACATTAAATTTTTTTTTGAATATTTTGGGATTTGAATAAAGGCAAAAAAGAGCCCGAGGATCAAATTCAAGTAAGTATCATTAAAAAATCGTTAAATTTGGACATTGCGAGGTCAAGGATGTTCAGTAAAACTTTTTTTTATGATTTTAAGAATATTATGAGTTATTGTTTGAATAAAAAAGACAAAAAATTGCTTAAAAAATAATTTTTTTGTACCAAAAGGAAAGTTTTTCTTGAGTTTTTAACATTTTCTAATGCGAAGGTTGTTACATTAATGCCTTTCTGATCTATTTTCCTGCCAACCGACAGTTGGTCGCCCACAAGCAAATCGCCTTGATACGATAATCACCGTAAAACACGCGCAAATTTACTCATTTTTCATCATGTTAATGTTTTTTTTATCTATCAAAAAGGTGAGGTATAAATGTATGTACATAACATTTACACAAATTTTAATCGCAACAACAATAACGAGAACAACAACAACAAAAGTGATATAGATTGATTTTCAGATACCATTACCATTATTATTGTATTTCCGTATTTATTCCGACTGCTGTGTGCTTTATTGCGGCGTTTATGGGCGCTCTTGTGATATAAATACTGTTTTTGTTGTCTCTCGATTACATTAAACAAACAGCGATGTAATTTAAATCAAACCCTCAGTCACTTAAGCTATCGCTTTACGGTTTAGTCTACCAGCAAATGCGTGATTTCGGATGAAAATGCAAAAAAAAAGTACAAAATATCCCCCCTTGATATCGTTCTACTTCAGCATATTGATCCCAGAAATAAATTCCGTAAATTTATAATGCATTGCAATCATGTTTAAAAGTCAATTTAGCTCTCCCCTGTTCGTTTCTGCTCCCGTTCAGGTCCCTTTTTTGTGTGTGTTGCACGTCAATCACGAGACACACTTTAAAATTGCTCCTGAATTAACTATTTATGAGGCATGATGAAGCGAAAATGGGACCCTCTGTATGTGCAGCATCGATTTTTTGGGCAAATCTGGGTAAAAAACCAAATTTGTGACATTATTTTGCTACTCATTCGCATAGAAAAATCATAAATTTGTCCAAACAAACAGTTAATTTTAATATATTCATGCGAAATTTTCAACATTTTTAATACGATGACCACACACACACACAGGCTTTGCTGGTTATAACCACTGTATCCTGTTTTATTTTAAATAAAATGACATTACTTGTGCAGAAAATAAAATACAAACACAATATTTAAGCCTCGACACACACACACTCGCGTATGAATGTTTATTCATGTATTATGCATTAAATGCACTTAAAAAATAGCAGCCGAAAAGTATGGGAGTTAACAATAAAATGCATTACTGCATCAATTGTTCATGAATTGTTGATGGCAAGGTTTAATTCAATCAAATGACATTGTCACATTTTATTTAAAATATTGAATGGCGAAATTTTTTTCGCGTGCATGTGTGTGCTTTTTGGTTTGTTTAAAATAATAAATAGGAAAATTAAGGTTAATGGAGTTAAATTTTAAATTATTTTTAAAGGAGAACTTTTATTTTTTTAAAAATTTTTTAATTAAAAAAATATAATTTTTTAATTCTTGAATGTACATTTGAGAATTTTTGTTAAAAATTTTCATAAAAAATTATTAAATAAATTTTCATAAAAAATTATTAAAAAAAGTTCATAAAAAATTATTTTAAAAAAATTCATAAAAAATTATTTACAAAATTTTCATTTCAAAAATTTTAATTTTTTTTAAGAAGAAAATAAATTTTTTGAAATTTTTATAATAAATTTTCATGAGATTTTTAACAAAAAAAATGTAAAATGTACATTCAAGTGAAAAAAAAAAATTTTTTTAAATAATGTTTTTAGTTGAAGGACGTCAAATTATCGCAGTACATGTCAAAATTAAACTATTTTAGGATATTTAGGTCAAAAACCGCATAAAAAGACTTCCTAAAACAATTTCCTCTTGTACATTTTCTCGTGTTATGTTAGTGCCAAGCATCATAACATCATAAATTTGACACAATTTTATTGCGCATCTCCTCGTTTTTGCACTTTTGACGTGTGTGTGACTCCATTAAGGATGAAATTAAACTTTTTTACGACAAATTGTGTGAATTCCAGTTAACAAAAAAAAAAAGGATGAGAAAAAATGTCGGTACTTACCTCCTAATGTAAATGACGGCAGTAATGTAAATAATAAGAATATGCTTGAGAATATTGAGGCAGCTCTCGTCACCGACTTGCCAGCTACTACTTTCCGTTTGCTGTTGTTCAGTAATTCAGTCCAAATTCCTAACTCCTTTTGCTTACTCCTCTTACAATTACTATCACGGGACATGTTTGTGTCGTTTCTACTGCGGGCCTCGTCGTCACTAAATCGATTACAACTCGTCCTCGTCATCACATGACGCTTCGAATTATTATTACTACAGGCTAATATACTGTTTTCATCAATTTTGCGATGCGTATCGCTTTGATGACGCGCGTTGTCTGCGGGACTGGCAGTTACAGAACAACAACTACAACAACATCGATTGCAATTAATTTGATTACAATTGGAAGGGGGCAACAACTGATTTATTCTTGTGTTTCTGCCATTTTGCAGTTGCCGACAACATTTGCTCCGCTTACAGCTATTAATGTGTAATGGATCACTGACAGAATAAATGGCTAGATTTTGACAACGCACATCAAAATATTTTGATGATTGCTCGTGCTCGTCGTGTTGCTGCGGCAATAATTCATTTGACGAGAAAATTTTTCGATTTTGCGGTGTCGATGTTGTTGTCTGACGATGCTCCGTGTGCTCATCGGCAGCAATATGTTTGTGGTTGAAATCTGTTGCCTTTGTCGTCGTCCTCGTCGTCGTCGACGCAGTTCGTGTGTTACAGTAATCGTTGGGCAAAGTACCCCTTAGGCAGCAGGGGCATTGATGATTGTACATCGCTTTCTGAAACGAGAGAAAATGGAAAAATTAATATAAATTGCCATGAAAAAAAAATTTTTTTTTTGGGAAACACAGCAACCATAAACTCATTTGTCAAAACGTCGAACGATGGAAAATCCAACTCTTTCGTCTCTCTTGGATGCCTTCAAACATCCGTCAAACGAGAAAAAACCGAAAAAATCTCGCCCACGCATCAAAAAGAAACAACGTTCTGTCTCACCAATATCGACAAATTCTCTCGCCGACTTCGCCGAAGATCACGATTTCCTCAAATGGTGTCGTACAAGTTTGCCTCTCACGCAAAAACTCTTGAACGTCAAGTACATCGAGCGACAACTCATGGAACGGGAAATTTCGGCACCAATTAGTTCGCAATTCAAACACAAATTTCACACGATTTTGTTTACGTTTCAGGAGAAATTCGCACGTCAAGTACTCACAAGCGACGAATTTTACACAGCTTTCGATGGCTTTGAACCATCCTCCCATCAATAAATTATTTCTCTCCTTCTACTACTTTTTTTGTTTTTCTCGAAAAAATATCATCGAAACATTAATTATAAATTTCTAATTGAACGAGGATATTTTGTGTCGTTTTTTTTAAATAAGAAATACATTCCAAGGAACGATAAAATACAAGACAAATGGAATGTTTTAAAATAATTATTTTGTTTTTCTTCGTTTTCGAGTAGCTGCCAACTAAGTACATTTTAAGCCAAAAAGAGAGAGAGAAAGATATAGATAAAAGACGTCTGCATACCAAATGAATGCCTCCTTCCTTCTGTGTGCGTGTTTCGTTTAAGTAGCAAACGATAAGAAACTTGAATTTTTCGGTTTCAAGTGAAGGAAAAAAAAATATAAAATTTATAATCTAAGAAGGAATTGAGTTTCAAAAAAATATTTGAATTATCGGTAATTGTATGTAATTAAGTAGCTTGTCATGACATTCAATTAAGGAATAATTTAAATATTTATGAGAATTTTAGTTTTAATGACGTAAGTTTGTGTGTGAGGGTATGTTACGCAACTTTTGTGGTTTTTCAAAGAAAAAAAAAACGCCTTCCATTTTTCTTTGTTTTGTTTTTTATACAAAACGGTATTTTGAGTATCCATTAGAATTTCTTCAAATGGCACAAAATTTTGCACAAAATGCTAATTTCGAGAAAATAAAAGCCTGAAATTCAAAAGAAATTGCTATTTTCCTATTGCAATAATGGATTTCTTTGTTAAATCGCAATTATGATGCTACAAAAACAGACAGAACCCTACGTAACTTTTTAATAAGGATACAAAATTATTATTTTGCCATTTTTTGGTATCTTTCCATTGGCCTTTATCATTTTCATAACAAATGTTTCGGAACAATAGATGGAAAATAATAATTTCGACTTAATTAAAATGTTTTTTTTTTTTGTTTCTTCTTGTGAACCAAAAAATTTCCTTTGTTCGTTTTGTATCTTTTCCGAAAGTTTGTTCCAAGAAACCAAACGCCCTCATATCTCCGAAGGATACTCTACTAAAGCCATCATCCGATAGTTTTGCTTTTGTTTGTTTGTTTTGAGTGACAGACACATCATCATTACCAAAGACCTGAGAAATCAGGTCAAGCGGAAAAAAGACAACATCGTACTATACCCTTAAATTATTCAATTCATCAGTTCTTTGGGTCGAGTCGAGAAAAGTAACTGAACCAGCATCATTTATTAAAATGTGAGAGGAAGGAATTGTGATGACACGACTCGTTGTATCGTACACAAAATGGAGTAAATTGTGTTTCTTCAACCGCAAGACAGACGAATCGGAGGAAAAAAAATGATGCATTGTCTATAACTGTCGCGGAGAAAAAAAAACAAGGAAAAAGGCACGGCACAGCCTGAAGGGACAGTAAATTAATTAAAAAGCTTTTAATACTGTCCCTTTTAATTTGCACTTCCTTTTAAACTCCGAACAACAACAACAACAATTGGCATGAATAAACTGTTTTTTTCTCATCGTCTCCTTTCTCTTCTTTAACGACTTCCAACTACACTTCTCGTCATTCTCTTGTCATTTGTCTACAAATCGCGTCGTCTCTTCTCAAGTGCTCGACGATGGCGGCATCAAAATAACAGCTCAAACAATAATAACAAAAATAAATAATTTAATTGAAATGAAAAAGTTTTGTGTGCGATAAAAGTGAGAAGTGTTTGCAATTGAAGCATCTTCGAGTCGAGTCGAGTTTCCTGCGTAGGTTTTACTTTGTCGACGAAATTGGAACGAAACGAAGAAGAAGAAAAATTTCTACATGTTAACGAATATTGATTGCATCCATTAAACATGTAATCCTGCCATCGTCTTCTTGCCATCGGATCTCTCCTCCGCCTCCTCCATATGTGGGTCAAATATTTACACTTGTGTTTTTGTGTTGATATTTGGCTCATTTATGTGATAAATAAAAACCTTTTTATCGCTCGCGTAAATCATCAGGAATTCTTCCTCACACACGTTTTTTGCTCTCATCTCTTCTTTTTTAATGCAATCATCAAGTTTTTACGCTTATGTACTGCAAACAAACAAACGTAGTCGTCTACTTGTTGCCGCGTTTTATGCGAAATCTTAAAAGCTTTGCCCTGATTTCTGCAAAAAGTGGAAAATGTTGATGGTGTTGATGAATAAATGAATGAAGGAGGAAATATTTAGTACTGTAATCGTATTAAAACAGTGCTTATATGTCATTATCATCACCCAAAGAACATCATTATATGTATAGTGCAGTCACATCGCTACGTTGTTGTCATTTTTTTATTCATCCTTTTATCCCTTATGTATTTAGAGAGTAGGATGTTGTAAAAAAAACTGTCACACCACGAGCGAGTTTCAAGCAGAAACCTGTAATGTAAACTTTATTCGCGTTTAAACTCATCATAAAAAAGCATCCTTTTGTAAACTCGCACAACGACGAGTAAAAGTTTTGAACTTTTTATTATTACTGTTGTTGCATTATAAAAATGTTGGATATCCTTGTATGGGCACATTTCTTGGAAATGGATGTAAAATGTGTTTATTGCATGTGCAATAATAATGAGAATTTTTTTCATGAAATTTAACAAAAAAAATTGTTAAGTAAAAAAAAAAATTTTTTTTCAATTTTTTTAAAAACCTAATTTTTAAGATACAAAAAAAAATATTTTTGAAAAAAAAATATTCGTGAAACAAAATAATAAAAATTCAACAAAAAAATTTTTTTTAAACATTTGAAAAAAAATTTCACCAAATTTTTATGAAACTAATAAGTTTTTGTTAAATTCGTAAAATAACTAATAAAATGTAAACTAAAAAAAATTTGGAAAAAAAAAAATTTTTTTTTTCATTTTGATGAAACCTAATTTTTAATTTTATAAATATTCGTGAAATAAAATAATAAAAATTCAACAAAAAAAAATTTTAATATTTGAAAAAAAAAAAAAATTCTTCAAATTTGAAACTATATTTTGAATTTTTGTAAAATTCGTAAAATATTTAATAAAATATAAAAAAATATTAAAAAAAAAATAATTTTCTGAAAATTGTTGCAAAAAAATTAAACTTTTTGACCTTCAATGTCTTATTTTATTACAAAATACTCGGAAGCAACCTACATATTCGCCTAATAATGCAGGACTTCCTCTCCTTTCGCAAAATTATCTTATATTACATTTCACATAAATCATAGCTAATAAAAAATCCAGTAAAACAGCAGATACGTTACATACGAATATAATAATAAAATAATAAACTGAAATTTACCATCAAAAATATTATGTATTTATAGTAAACGTCATGAAAAATTTATGTAATGTCTCTCGGTAGGCTTGAGCCGTTCGCAATTCGCAATCAAATGCTTAGAAGACGAGTCGAGAGATGTTAAACACAAGAAAAAACGGCGAAAAAGGGGAGCAGCAAATATTTATGTACAAAAAAGTACATTCTTTCTCATATTTTTTTTCGCTTTTACCTTACTTTTTTTATGATTCGTATTCATTCTCATTGACATTCCATAATTTTTCCGGCTTTTCTGCTTTTCATCAACGATCATCAGGAACAAGTTCATGTGCAAAAAAGTAATAATAATTGTACAGAGAAGACAACAATGGAATGTTTTGTCATTCATTTTGAGTCGAATTTCAGTAAAAGACTAAAAAGACAAAAAAAATATGTTGTAATTTTTTTTTGTAAATAAATAAATTTAAAAGCAGGACATTTCTTCTTTTTTTTCATCATTATGCTTCAAATGATGACGACTGACAAGACAGACTGAGAGAGACAAATACAAATAAATGATCGTTAAAGTCATTATTTACTTTTTTTTGTCTTAAAAATATTTTTTACATGCCACTGTTGTTTTTTCTTAATTTTGTTTCTCTGTACGGATAAATAAAATAAATAATAAATTTTGCCGATATGCTCCTCATGGATGGTATTTACCGTTAGACGAGGAATTTTAAAGAGAGAAAAAAATGAGTCGTGCCCGTTTTTTAATTATAGTTAACGTTTTTTTGTCATATAGAAAAATTATTCTTGCAAGTTAGTATGGGAAATAAATTTTAAACGATCACTTTCGTATCGAAAATCATTAAATCAAGTAATAAAATGCAATAAAAGTAAGAGGGAATCCAATAAATTTTCCGTGTTCTTGTCATTCATTCACGTTAAACGTTTTGTGAAAAAAGAAACTTTGGCAATAATCGTCAAAATTTAATCCTTTGATCAATGAACGTTCCTAACTCTTGTCTGCAAATCGATTTGCACAACAAAAAAAAACCACTTATTTTTTCGATAGCATTATTATTATTACTTCCACTCGTATGCACACAAATAAACACTTGAACGGAGACCTGCAATGACGAAGGACGAAAGGGAAAAAGTTTCTCAGGAAGATTTATGACTAAATCCAACACAACGAAAGTTACAGACGAGGAAAAAAACCTTTTTCTCTGACAATTATTTCGCATTTCACTCCTTCTTTCTCCCTCGTCTGTAGCATTTTTTTCTTTTTTCCATCATTTTCAAGGATGTCAAGTACACACAAACGGGAAAAACTAACATCTGGTACATAAATAAGCAATAAAAAAATTGTACATTCATCAAGGACAGACATCCATTCAAATTTTCCGCCTCAGTATTGCAGGATGATGACGAGTCACAAGTGAGAAAGTTTCTCTACCGGCAATTCCCTTAATGGTCGTACGATGGCGAGAAATGAAATTCACCGCGAAACTACAATTTGATCTAGTTTCCTGAAAAAAAGGGAAGGGGAGTGTGAAAATTAAGTAAAAAAATAAAAGTTTTGTTATTTTTATTGCACATGACGCACAAAAAAAAACACGACAAGTTGTTGTTTTTTCAGATAAAAAATACTTTATCTACTTAGTTAATAAAAATCGCATAAAAAATTGGAACAGCTTTTATCAAGAACATGTATCAGTCAGCTTCGTGCCCTTCATCTTAGAGACAACGCTTAACATGATATTCCATTCACTTGTCAGAATCTAATATTTATTTGTAAGACCAACATCGAATGTCGTCGAAGGGGCGATTGATATTCAATTTTATTTAAATTATTTGTCGTCCAGAGGCCTCAAATGGGACTTCTTGTATTACACACGCACACACATACAAAAAACCACTTCAATTTACATAAAAGTAATTTATTTACTGAGTTTGTAATATTTCTTCTAATTTAAAAGCGGACACTCATCTGTGAGTACAACAGATCTGCGTGAAGTCTATTCAATGGCATAGCTAATGCGATTTATAGCGTTTCTCACAAAAATAAATAAATTGTGTACATGAAATAAATAAAAAAAAAAATTACAAGCAACGTATGTTTTTTTACGTTGAAAATGAGAATGACGACGACGAGAGATGTAATAAATAAAAATTTATTCAATTTCAAATTGGAATTGTATTACAGCAACAACTTATGTGATGTGAGTTTAGGAGATGCAAAGAGACGCAAGGTTGGGGGAATAAGATTAATATTAATAATAATATGATTAACGCCGCCGTGAAAAAGTTCATTTTTGGAAAAAAAATATTGAGTAAGTGAAAAAAAGCTCAATTTTTTAGAAGATGACTTTAAATTAGACTCGAAGGGGGATTAATGGCGTCTAGACTAAATGGAGCTCAAGCTGTTACTTTTATTAAAAAAAATTATTTTAAATTGATGTTGATACAGAAGTCTCTAACGGAAATTTTTATAAAATTATTTTTTTCAATTTTTTAAATCAAAGATTTTATTTTAAAAAAAACCTTATATTATGCTCTTAAATTAATTTTTTGATGAAAACAAAATTTTCACTTTTGGCACTATTTACATTTTGCACAGTATTTTGTATTTTATCAAAAACGTCTTTTGAGTGTTTATAATTCAAATTTTGAAATTTCTATAGAAGTCACTTTTTACAAAATATTTATTTTTTTTATTATTTTTTTTTGTATTTAATTTTTGTTTTTTTTTTTGACCGAAAACTAAATTTTCATATTTTATTATTTTAATTTTTTTTTTCTTAAATTTTTTAAATTTTCTCTTTTTTTTCTTTTTCATTTTATTTTTGATCGAAAAAACTAAATTTTCACTTATGTACTTTTTGGCAATTTTCACTTCTGAAATTCTCGTTTCACGTTTTAAAAATATTTATGTCGTTTAAAATAAGGTCACATCTTCATTTTTCTCTTGATTTTTTTTAATCATGTTGAACACTAAGTAGCTCACTAAATCATACTTAAGCTCGTTTACTTTTTATTTTTTTTTATATTTTTTCATATTTTTTGGTAAGTTGAATCTACTTACAACATTAGTCATATTTTATGCTGTGTGAGTCAGGCGCTTTAGTCGACGTAATAAATGCCCTTTGAATGGTACACATAAAAATTTCAATAAATCACCCTGACCCTGTTAATGTTTATTTATCCCTCTTACGCTTTTAATTCTTTACTACTTACTCACTTTTATCTCTCTATCTCAATCATGTACTTATTTTTTGTTACCGTGATACCCAACTATTTATTTTATTTTTTTACATTTATGTTATTATTACATTGTAACATTCGTCGATGGATCCGACACCGAATGGCGCGTATCATTTTTATTTTATTTTATTATGATATTATTGCATTCCGTATATATGAAAAATAATTTAAGTGATACAGTTACTGGATATAACCCTGTAATAACTGTAACAAAAATCTATATAATAAAATAATGTTAATATTAATAACACACATTTTTTTCTCGGTTATTGTTGTAACATGTAACATAACAAAAGTCTGTAACATTTGGTTTGAATTGAACACACACACAGAGGAACATTTTGTTCTTCACTTCACCCGAATTGAGAGAATTTTAAGGATGATTTATGGCCGGGGCCCGTTTTATTCTTTATTTTTTTTACATATTTATTTTAATTCTCGCATTCTCACATTTTTTTATGTTATTTATTTTTAGGTTGTTCGTCGTTCTTTTTTTTTGTATTTCGGTACCACTAATGGAAAGATAAATAAATAATATTTGTTGTTCTCGTTCATTTTTACTTTTTTTTTCTTTGTATTTTATGAAAAATTGGGTCCTACTTAAATTTTGATGTGTTGTCTGCGTCGCAAGATGAATTCGCTTGGGGTATTGTTTTCTTTTTGTTGTTTCAAGATCAAGGATTCGAAAGTTTTAACATGTGAAAAAAATGACATGTTTGGAAAAGGTCATGGTTTTTAATGAATGTTCTTGTTCGTAAACATTTTTTTAATAAAAATTTGATTTTTTAAGAAAATTTTTATTGTTCATGGAAATTTTTTCACCTGTTCAATGTCAAAATTTGTTCTTCTCTCACCCAAAAAATGAAAAAGAGACAAAAGATGATTATTGATGATCAAAAATTTGACGGTCTTCTTATCCCTGAAGGACAAAATCCTTTCTTTCATCTTTTTTCTCGCAATAATTTTGATAAAAGGATAAAAAATACATTAAAAATGAGTTGAGAGAGGGACATTCTTAACCCTAAACATTATTATGCGTGTTATTTTAATATTAAAGTCCATCTCATTCTTTTAATCCCAGGTAACGTCGTTTTGTGTCCTCACATTTTTCTTCCTTTGCATCGAATAAGAAGACGAAAAAAAGGTTTCTCGAGGAAGACAACAACGAAAAAGCATCATCTTTAGCTTATGGTTTATGACGATGATGTTATTTTTGCTGTTCTGTGGCTGTTTTGCTCCTCGGTAAGTACAACAAACAAACAAACAAGCGAGGATTTAGCACCAAGTATTTTGTAAGCTAAGGGTTTTAAAAGGGATACGTGTTACTGTGCACGACACACATAAATCAGGAGTAAATAAGAACGAAGAAACATAACCCAGATACGAAAAATTACACAACACAAAAAGAGTAAAAAGGAAAAATAATTCACGATTTGTGTTTTTTTTTTGTTGTTGCTGCAACGAGCAATGAGAAAAAATTGCTCGGAGAAAATGTTGCGGCGCGCGCGAAGAACCAACACAGACGACGTGCGAGCATTAAATTTTTGAGTAATGTCTTCCCTTTTCCTGAGTTACCTTTAATGCATTGTTTGTTTCGTTTGTTCATGCGGAAAAGCAGCAGCAGCAGCAACGACGATGTCTTCGCACACAAATCATGGACAATATACCGCCGGATGCCCAGATACCAAAGACAAAAGACTCACCGAGGTGCGAGGTGCTGTTGATATATTTCTCAGAGGGCGATGATCTGCACATTTTCCATTCTATATGTTCTATTTTGTGTTGTTTCTTGTATCTTTTTGTATGTGTGTTTCTTTTTATTTCAACACTCACACATTCTCACATTCTTTTTATTATATTTCTTTTATTGCTTTATGATAAATAATAATAATTGTTCGTTTCTTATGTGTGTACGCGCGCGCTTTCTTGTTCGATCGTCGTCGTCTTCCGTACGAACGCTGCCATAGACAGAACGCAACTAAACTCAAAAACTTGCTTTTACCTTTTACGAACAAACAAAACAAAAGCAACACAAAAATGAAATGGAATTGCTGTGAGAGCGAGAAACGGAGATGGGAGAGAGAATGAGAACTAACGAAAATGGAATGCTTTTAAAAAAATCAGATTCTGATAAGAAAAGAACCGTAAAAATGAACATAAAGCCACTCCAAATTATTATTATTATTTTTTTTTTCTTAAAATTTTAAAATTTAATTTTTGGTTTATTAAATAATATTTATTACTTCATTTGAAAAAACTTAATATTCAAGTTTAAAAAAAAAATTAAATTCAAATATCTTTTTTTATTTTGATATTCATTTTTTTCAATTAAAAATTATAAAAATAAATTATTAAAAATAAAATTAAATAAAAAATTTAAATTTAATTTTTTAATTAACATTTTGTTCTTTCAAATAAAAAAAATTATTGAGTCTTGAAATTATTTAATTTTTTTTTTAAATATTAAAATTAAAAATAATTTTTTTTTTAATTATAATTATAAATAAAAATATTTGATTTTTATACCATTTTTATATTTTCAAATTTGAAACGTTATTTTTGATAAAAAAAAATTTTTTTAAAATAAATCATAATAATTTTAAATAAATTAAAAAAAGTGAAAATTAACTCAAATGTTGGAAAAGCCTTAATGAAACAACAAAACAAAAATAAAGGTAATAAAAACTAATAAGACGAAAATTTCGCTGTATATATTTTACTTACAATTTTTTTTTTCTTTTTGTTACTTTTGCATACACTCAATTTCACTCGCAGACAGTTTCGCAGGTAGATAAGGTCAAACACGGAATTTATTGAGACATACCTGAAAATAAACAAAAATTAAAGAAAAAAAAATTAGAATATTATCATTGTTGAATGTTAAGTAACGCGCAAAGTATTTCAATTTCCAAATAATTCAAAGGCATTAACATTTATAACGATTTGTTAGAGAACAGAGAGAATCCGTACGTGTTCCATTCAGTATTCTTCTTCTTCGTTTTCTTTTTTTGTGTTATTTAATATAAATGGTCCATTTAAAAAACAATATTTTTTTCACTTCTTCTTCGTTCTTGCTCTCTTTCTCCGAAAAAAAAGTTTTTTTATGATTATTTCTGTCCATTTCTTCTTTCGTCTTCCTTTTTATCTCTCTTTCTTGTGTTCGCCGTGGAATGTCTTGTAAGAATCCCCTTTAATACAATTTTTATGGGACACACAAAAAAAAAATTAAGAAAAAACAAAGAAGTTGTAAGTAATCCCATAATGTGATGTAAGTAGTAGTTGTGAGGCGACAGAATATTATTATATTGAAGCGACTCGTCATCATCAAAACCCAAAAAAAAATGAAGAAAAGAAAAGAGGTAGTCAATGTTGTTCATTATTTTATTTAAGGAAGTGTACAAGACAAGGCATTCTTTGTGTTTGCTCGTATGGATGCAATATAGATATCCGTTTCATTCTTTGAAAATTTGTGTAATTGTAGTTTTGTACTGATTATCTTTCGAATTCCATTAGCTGAATTCCCGTGCATTGTTGTAATATTTCGTTTTGCGGAATGGCATTCAACATTTTTGCCCAAATTCGTGGTAAAATTGCAAGAAATGAACTCGTAACAGGAATTTTTCCGTGAATTAGCGTTAATTTAATTTGTTATGACCTCAAAAATGATCAAATTTGAATAAAAACTTTACTTTTCGGTTCACTCAAAGTCATCAAAGTGCGGTTTACAAAGAATTTCGAGTCTCAAAAGTACTCGAGCCCTCAAGAATTCGACGTTGAAGAACCAAATTATGATAAATTTCGGTAGAAATTCGAGTTTTGTGTACAAAAACTTTGGGGTTTCTTGGAAACCGATACAAATCTAGCGAGCAAACAACAAAATACCTCAAGTAATATCCTTTCTTTTGCTCTTTCTACTGTAACAAACAATTAACGAATGCTCTCTCATTCACCGAAATTAAATGACTAGCTGTCTGTTGCATTGTTTTATCTGCCGGCACTTTTCGGATATGAATTTCCAAACACAAAATGCGCATAGAATTTGGAGAATGCATTTAGATTACGAGCAACTATCATCATCATTATATTATTATTAAATACTGTTGCTGGCTCATACTCCTCTTCCTCCTGCCCTCCATTCAATTTCAATAAACAATTTTCGTAAATGAATTAATGTTGCTTACTTTTGCGCGTTTTGTGGCAACCATGGGTGTCAGTTGGCATAGTAAAGTTCCTTAATTAATTGAAAATTAAATTAAAATCATGCAGATTTTTAGTGGCTTCTAAACTTTTCGTCGGTTTCTGAGCATGATCCGGGTATATATGGGTCAAGTGAAAAAGTATTTTGAGTATTGAAGTGCTTTTTTGCTCAAATTTCAAAAATGTTGAACATTACAGAATACTTGCTCAACTATTTTTGTGATAAAAATATTATTTATTTAATTTTTTTCGACATGTGTGTGCAATATACATCAAGATACCATCATATTTTTTTCATAAATTAATAATTTTTGGGATCATCCGAAATATTTTTTGTACAAAAAAGGAATAAAAGGGATCAAAAATTGTCTTCTCATGGTTTCATCCGCCGCAAAGCATCTGTTTCGAGCGAGAAGATGACTAAGGAACACTTTTGTTTAGATTTTTATATAAAAAAAAGTATCAAATTTTTTACTTTTTTGATCAAATCATGAAATTATGAACTCGTAAGTGAAGATTTTCCCATTAAATCAACAAAAATAAGAAAAAAATTGAATAACAAATTAATTAAAAAGCCGTCAAAGGCTTTAACAGGTGAAAAATTGTCATAAAAAGTAAATTTCATTCTAAAACCGACACCTGTTTTTCTTCATTTCGATTAAAAAATCCATAAATCGGCGTTAAAATTCTTTTTCAACTAAATTTCGCCATCTTGAACATGTTAAAAAATTTTTGTCTCTCGCATCAGTAAATTTCTAATACAAGAAATTAGAGTACAAGAGAAAGGAAAGGTATCATCATATCGATTACCTTTCATATTTTCGACTGTTTCGTGTCGAATGAATGAATGTGTGTGTGTCTGTATCTTGTTATTATAATTATTGGCATTTATTTGAAAGAAGACAAAAAATTATTATAGACATGTTTCGATTACAATACAATGGGAATAAATAATAATAATATAGCTCGAGGAGGATTTTCGTGTACAAAGTTGTACGAATAAAAAAATGAATCAATGATGAGAATGGGGGATATTTTTTACGCGAGATATTATTTATACAGGTGATTTTTTCAGTAATTTAAGTAGACAGATAGTCAGTTCAAATTCACTTTGAAGGACTATCATATGAAATGTTTTAATGAGTTATCGATAAAAATCCCGTAAAAATACATTTCAATCATTAAAATGCGAACAAACAATTTTTTTGCTCATTATTTGTTGCGCAGCTATTCATTACTTTGCTGCTTTTATTCTCTTTTTGCATTCACACAAACAACAATAAACAGAAAAAAATGAAAGAAAGAAAAAGTTTTCATTTAGAGTAATTATTATTATTGTTTGTGATCAATATTTGCTTTAGAGCTTACTTATTTTTTTCGCATTTAAAATAATTTCTTTAAAAGTTTTTTTATTTGTCAAAAATATATTTATAAATTTTTCTTATGTATTTAAATTATTTATTTAATTTTTTTAATAATAATTTAATTTAATTTTTTTAACTTAATTAAATTTAAATTGTTAATTTTTTTATTATTTTAATTTTTTAATTATTTTTTTAATAATTTATTATTTTTTATATTATTTTAAATTTTTTATATTATTTATTAAAAATTTTATTTAAAAAAATAAAAATTAAATTTTTGAAATTATTTTTTTAAAAATTTTTTATTTTATTTGAAATTATAAAAAAATAAAAATAATTTTTTTCTTGTAAAATACGCTTAAATTCTTGGTTTTTCGTTAACTTTCTCAAATTCATTCGGATAAATACTGTGAGAATATCAAACAAACATTAGTTGAGATTAAAACTGGGTCTGATTTTCGTTCCTTCCGCTATGTTTGTTTGTTTTATCATTTTTTTCACGAACTTCAGCTGTCTATGAGACATCAAAAAAAAAAGTAATAATCAAACTTCTAATCAATGAATGATGATGATGTTCCATGCGAGCGAGAGAAAAAAATGTTTCGTGACTGATGTGTCTCTGATGAAGGTAATTTTTCATGTTCTTGTGCCATGTTCAAAGACTCTACCACACAATCAATGGATGTGTCAAACAAACGAAAAAGGAGGAGATATGTCTATTTTTTATTTATTTTCATCTCTTTTGGAAAATATCTTTAGAAGACAGATAATTTTTCATGCAATTTGGAGGAGGGCGTGCAAATTGATATTCAAGCAGCCTTATAATAATCACGACAATGACGCAGAAATGTCACCCACTGCTGGAAGCCATTCATTACGACGACGACGAAGACGACGCAGGAGCTTTGATGGAAAATATTTCACTTTATTAGGTCTTCCTAATTATCTGGGGAATATATGGAAGACAAATAAATAAACAAGCGAAGAAAAAATCTAATCTCACATCTAATATTCTTTCGTCTCTCGTACGGATCGAGCATTCAACTCGCAGAGAGAACGAAATTTACATGCCTAATAAAAATCAATTGCCTTGAGAAATATTCTCATATCACATCATAAAAAACGAAGACGATACGTTCCTTTGTGTGTGACGATCTCTTTTTTCCTTTTTCAACGTCTTTGATTAGATACCTACCCATGATGCTTTTGTGGGTATTCAATTTTAAGAGTTTCCTTGATAATAATAATTTTTATTTTATTTTTAGGGTGTTTGGATGTCTGGCGTACCGCAGCAGCATTTTGCATCGCTTTGTCGTGAAATATCGTCGAGGAAGGTTAATGTCTTCATTTTGCGTGTCTTGGGGAGTGGTTATAAGTAGATTATTGCAAGCGAACAAACAAACAACAATGGAAAAAAGATGATAAGAGGCTAATGAGACATAAATTAGCGAGAAATTTTAAGCAGGAAAGTCATAAATCAAGGTTTTAACGAATTTTTGAAAGAATTTGCTATTAAAACGTTTAAAATATTAATGTTACGAATAAATTTTCGAGATGTTTTTCCCAAACAGAAGTGCAAATCCATTGAAAAACCAACATAAAAACCCACAAAAGCCATAAATTCGTCAAAATTCGTCGACATAATTCAAAAACCAAACAAATGACCAACGCGCGACATTATTTATCATCCATAACACGTGTGGAAGGAAGAAATCTAGTTAATTATTAATAAAACAAAACAAAACAAAGTAAAAAAGCTGTCGCACTGATATTTATTTATAATCAACGCACCAACGGGCAAGCGAACAAAATGAACACACACACAAAAATCCATTCATTTTAAATGCCCAAGTATTAACCATCAAATAATATATCATTTTTAGGTTGACATGTCCGCCTTTGATCGTTATCACAAATCATACATTCGTACAAAATTATTATTATTATTTTAGTTTTTCATTAGAGGGACACGATTTTTGTTAAAAAATACTTTTAGAGTCAAATTTTGAAAATTTTGGAAATTTAGAAAAAAAAATAATTTTTTAAAATTATATTTAAAATTAAATAAAATAAAAATTAAAAATTAATAAATTTTTAATAAAAATTAAAATTAATAAATTTTCAATAAAAAATAAAAAATTTAAAAATTATCAAATTAATTAAATTCGATTATTCTTGAGCATAAAATTTTATTTTGAAAATTTTAGAAAAAAATGAATTTTTTAGGTTTAAGTTTTATTTAAAATTAAAAAAAATAAAAATGTTAAAAAAATTTTTCAAATTGTTGGCAAAACTGTTCATGTGCATAAAATGTGATTTCAATGGTTAAGTTTGTGCAACCCTATGTCGTCGTCCTCTAATGCTTGTCACTTCACAATAAAATAATTGTATTAAATGTGACACAATGTTGGCTCGCTCGCTCGTATTTACTCTTCTATCTGTTTTTGCTCCGAATCATTATTATTATGATTTTATTCATTTCTCTTCGTGTGTGTAGTAGAAATTTATCGAACTACTAAATGGAATGTCGAACGGAGTCAAAATTAGACATGTGAAATGAAAAGACAAACATAATGAATAAATAAATGACCTCTGATCATGTTTAATTTTGAATGGGCTTTTAATTAGGTGACTCGTTTTTTTCGATCGAAAATTATTAGAACCGGAATTAAATACAACTTGGTCATTAAAATCGTAGTATATTGTAATAATAATCTGATTTGGACTCCCATCACACACATCGCGCATAAGTAGCAATTAATTATAATTATATGATTATTACTCGCGGAGAGATCATTCGGGTGCGCAACGATTACTTTCTTTGAATATTGATTGGATATTAATTCTCTTCTTCTTCTCTGCCATGGTCGATGTTGAGTGTGCTTTTAATTTCTCCACGGCAATAATGTGCACATTTTCTAACAAATTTAACTCCATTACTTCATGGCCTGCTTGTGAGTGTATGTGAGAGTATTATCATTAATTTAAATCAAATTAAACCATTTCTATGGCAAGTTTTGTATGGAGTGCATGGAATCTCTTGGCACTTTATTATTATTAACAAGACAAGATATTTATTCGTGTTAAAAAAAAAGTTTTTAGTTCCTCGTAACCATTTAAAATTCAAAAGAAAATGAAATTAAAAGAAAGAACTAAGCTGCTTTTATGTACATTTCCTCCATTTACTGCGCGACGACGACGACATTCTGTTCGAACAACGATAAAAATATTGCCTCACACTACACGAGTCTCGCCCGAGAACGAAGTTGAAGCAGAGAGAATAGAAACAGCATTAATCTTCATCTATACCATTTCACTTATCGACTCATTATGAATTCAATGAATTTTTAATACGATAAAAATGCCAGTAGTTAATGATGTTAAATGCTTTTTTGAATGAGAGTGACACGGAGGAAACGCCCGAATATCAAAAAATCTTTTTTTTTTAAATAAAAAATCTATCAATGACTTTGTTCACGGAAAAACACACACGAGATGGGGAAGTACTTTGAAGATTATCTTCATAAATTTTTAGTGTTCTCTTTTGTAAAAAAAAAAAAAAATAAAAAAAAACTTATCATGAAAATTTAACAGCAGCAGCAAAAAGGATGAACCATCTCATTTATTTTTTTTTCGTTCGTTCTTTGTAAAATTATGTCTCCTTAATCATTTCCCCCGATCATTTTCATGAGAGTATGTATGTTCAGAATTGCTTCCTTTTCCCCACAGAAGACATTTCTTTTCCTTGCGCTTTGTTCAATTACCCACAACCGTTTCCCAATAAATACCTGATGACACAAATGTTGGTGCCATAACGGTTTGTGCGATAGAATAAGAATCGAAAGAAGAAAAAGTAAAGAAAGAAAGAAGTTTTTCATATAAAAACTAATAAAATGAACGATGCTAATATCAATTGAAAATTATTTACTCAACTTTTTTTTTCGATATAGAATTCGCTCTGATGATTATTATGAGTAAATATTAGACCAAAAGTTTTTTCTTCTTCTTTTGTCTTTAATATTTTTGTAATTTCTTTGATTTTTATTTGGCGGACAAAATTAATTTTTTCTATGTGTATATTATATTCATATAATTTGTATATTATTTGATAATTCAATAAAAGTTTTTTTTTTTAATTTATACAATTTGAACTTCTATTTATGCTCAAATTTTTGATATTTAGTATGAAAAAATATATATAAAAATTATATACATATAATATACAAATTATATACATATAATATAGAAATAAGTAATTTTGTAAAAATTTTAGTTTTTTTTTGTTCAAAATATTCTTTTTACGAAAAAATGACAAGTGTCATAAATACGCGTTAATAGATTTTCTCGCAAGATATGAATCATTTTATGAGCAATTTTCGGTCAATTCCCATAAAATCCAACGACTTCTAACAAAAAGTTCGTCAAACCCTTCAAAGTGCTCTTACAACGACACGTAACAACATTGAGTGGTCGTCATCTTATCTAACGTACATTCATTTATTAGGATAATAATTTTTTTTTGTCATCGTCTCCATAAAACTCAACTTCCAAAAATAAAACGCCAAGTAAAACAAAATAGTGGATCCATTAACAAAATATGCTTTTAATCTCCAAATATATTCGTTCTCTTGATACTTGACTCTTCTTAAGTATCTCTCTCTTTCTCTGTCTCGTATTCGGTTCTGACTTCTCGTGTATCGGAAAAAAAATATCCATTTAAACTGAAAATGAAAAGAAGATAAATGATTGCATCGAAAAAAAAAGAACAAGCGAATGAGAGAAAGAAAGAAGAGTATTGAGATAAAAGTTATCGAATGGACATAATAATAATAAAAAGACAGCCTAAAGCATTATTCGCATTATTTGACATATTATTTGAAATGAATGAGAATAAATACAAAACGAAACGAAAAAAATATTATTAAATTATTTAATCCGCAGAGCCAGCGACGCACGGTACAAGTGCCCCATTAATATTCGAAGCATTTTGTTTGACGACGACGTCAACGGAGGGACATGACTACATTTATTAATAATAATAAACATAATAAAGCAAAAAAGCTCATGTAACAGTTTATTTTCATTATATGCTCATCTTGTGTGTTTTGATGGACAATGACACTCTATACGGCGCGCCGCTGCTCGGATTAGGGAGAATATTTGTCGTTCGCGTTTATGATTTGCACGAGGGAAGCAATTATTGTTATTGTTATTAGGGGACTTGTGCCATGGTTTTGGTGCGACAACAACCACGTCAAACACTGACTTGACTGATGTGTGGTTGGCAAGTCAAATATTTTGAAAATTAAACGTCCAAAAAGTTGATTGAACATTTTTTCCCGAGAATTTATTTTGCACCTCAATCAATCATTAAACCGCCAAACATGTTTGGGACAAATTGGCGTGTGTTGGTGCACCTGATTTCCCGAAAAGTCCCCGATTTCGTCGCATACGAGGGGATAATAAACGCAAAATGTTACTTTTTTTTCGGTAAGATGAAGATGAAAACGTCGACCAATACATGAGGGACTCGCATTTACGTGCGCCTATTAAATCATCAATTGAATTGTGTTTATTGACCTTTTTGCTCCTCTCCTCTCGCAACATATTTTTTCGGGATGCGGATTAGAAATATATATTTATTTATTAATAGTAGAAAAATATTTGCTCTTCCTTCTTTTCAGGCGAATAAGGGTGCGAAGTCTGCGTTTCGTTGCAAAAAAAACCGACGACGTGCAGTAATAAAGAGTGACAGAATTATTGAAAAATTTAATGTGAAATCAATAAATGGTATGCTGTGCTACATGTGACGAGAGTTTTTTGCTTCCTTGTGGGAATTAACTTCATAACTGCGTTACAACGACGAGGGACGAGAAAAAAATTGCTGCTGACTGTCCATAAATTTCGTCGATTTAATAATAATGAAATAAAAACGGATTTTGCTTATGACTTGATATCTACCGTTTTTGGGTCATCCGAGAGATTTAACGGGGGATTACGTTGGTGAGTTGTTTGTCTGATGAGCTGTTTGTTAAGCAACTGCTTACCTGTAATGAAACGAAAAATAAAAGATAAAATTAGAAGATTTTCATAGAAATGTGTATAAAATTTATAAGGGAAGTGTATGAAACGATAATTTAATAAAAAAATTGACTTTTAACATTTTTTTTTTCTTAAAATTTTTAATTTTTAAAATTTTTTTTTTTTCTCCAAAAATTATTCTATTTTTTTAAATTTTCGCCAAAAAATAATTTTTTAAATTTTTTTTTCTTAAATTTTTATTTAATTTTTTTTTTCAAAATTTTTTCTTTCATTGTTTTTGTCAAAAAATTTTTTTTTTAAATTTTATTTTATTTTAATTTAAATTATTTCTTTAATTTTTTTTTAGGTTCTTTTCATAAAGTCCTGAGCTACCTTTTGAACAATAACAACAACAAAAATCCAATTGATTGGCAATCGCTTGAAATGTGCAAACACAAGCACTTCTCAAATATATTCAGACAAGTCTAAACAAACATAATAACAAACATGAAGGAGGAAAAAGAAGAAGACTCTCAAACATTATGCGGTAAAATAAAGATTTTTTCACCTCAATTTTCCTTCTTCATTTTCTCATGTGTTTATTTTTTCCCGTAGATTTTCATTTTTTTTTTTTGCATGAAAACTTCCTCAATTGTCAACATTTTTCTTGATGGAGCTCATATTATATACCGTCGTGTCTCACACATTTCCGTTGCTTATCAGATACATTTTTGGTGACATTTTTGTTTGTCGAACGAGACACAATACATGGCAAGAAATGACTTCATTTCGTATTTTTCCTTTATTTTTAGGAAATTTTGAGAAGAGGATATAACCGGATCCACAAATTACAGATAAAATTGTCAAAAATGCGGAGAAAAATGAAGGGTAATAAAAGCAATTGAGTTTTTTTTTTGTAGAAAACTTGACGAATTGAAGCAAACTTGAGTTAATCGGAAGCCATTTGATGACTAATGCGGTTTTCAACGAAGGACAAGTACACAAAATAATAAAAGGACAATCGAAAATTCGTGGAAAATCGTGTGTGATGTTGAAAAAATCGCAAAAAATATAAAAGGGGGGATGAGCACGACGACAATAACAACAAAGATAAGACAAACGACGTAAAAAAAGGACATACTTGTGGCTTGAGTACGTCTCTAATACGCTCTTGGTTCAATGAATCACGAATGGAGTGATTATTTGTCGGATCGACACTGATTTTATTTTTTGATTACACATCACATTATCTCATGGATACGTTCGGCGCCCAAAAATCTCCTTTCAACGGGTAACGATGGATGCAATGATGATGGAATAGTGTCTCTTCTCACAGTGAGAGATGAATTTTATTATTCACGATGTTTGTTTAGGAGAAACTTTTATTGTCGTCGAGGGGATTTTTGTTTGTGCGGCAAAACTGGATGAAAATGTTATCACAAAGAAATTGGAAGATACACAAAAGTTTTTCGGTTTGTTTACGTTTTGTAACTCGCTCCAACGATGATAACTCGGACTGCTTGTTGATAAGAACGACGACGACGACGGAAAGGACATTCACCTGTAAATATTTAATTGACAAGCGTCAGGTGGTTTGAGATGTTGTTTTAATTGAGTTATGGTCGGTTTTTATTTTTCCCATTCTCTCTTTTTGCTTTTTGGGCCGAAATTGGGTCATTTCGAGCTGTAACATTAAAATTATGAATTTTTGATGACACAAAGCACAAAGTTGCGTACGGAGTAAATTGAATCTGATAAAAACCACTTGAAACATTTTTTATTGTTGGGGGAGAAAATGAATAAAGGTACGTTTTGTATATTAAAGGAAGTTGTCGAGAAATGATTTTCTCATTAAACTCTTTTGCGTTTAAGGATTTAAAATCTCTTTTGTGCGAAAACCGGATAACGAAGCACTACAGTAGAGTAAAAGCTTTTGAAATCCCACAAGGATCTGGGTGTGTCTTGATGCGAGTCGTGTCGAGCACGTGCTTTTGATGTGTTACTTTCTTCCTTTTTTGTTCAAAATAAGTAATAAAATTTACCCCATTTTCTCCCCTTTTTTATTTTTCAGCCATGCCAATGCGAAAATGCATATGTGCGAGACAATGAGGCCATGCATGTTTGCGTTTAATATTATCGGGACCATAAAAAACATAAAAATTACGAAACTTCAGTGCGAGAGACACGGAGAAAAAAGGGGAAATGTTAAAAGGAAAGGCATTTGTAAATGGATATCAAACAATATAATGCTCATTATGAGGGTTCTAACACACACTTTTGCTATCCCGCACCAAATAATCCACATAAAGGTAAAAAGCATGCAAGGTATTGATAAGCCATACACACACTTTTACTTGTTCAGCATGTTTATAAATAGAAATGGGTAACATTTCATTTGCATCCTTATTAAACCGAGTTGTAGAGGAAACAGTGGATAAATGGATATGGGCTTTAAATATTTTAAAGGTGTGGAACAGTAAACAAAAATGTTGTATCTATACGAAAATGCTCACTTTTGGATCTGTTGTAAGTATACTTGTTCAAGCAAAGTTGAATTTTTCATCGAAATTTTTCATTTTTGCGAAATTTTTTATTTTTTGAAAAATTTCACTGAAAAAAATTTTTAATTGACGATCAAAATAAGATTTTTGAATAATTTTACAAATTTAAAGAAAAATGTTCATATTTTTTTACTTTTAGACCTTTAGCATTAATTTAAGCTTTATTTTGGAAAATTAGAGCCTTTCTAATAAATTTTTATGCATTTGGAGCAAGATTTGTCAAAAATTGCTTTGACACAGTTTTTGACATAGTTTTTGATTTAGTTTTTCTCTTGATTTAGTTTTCAAAAAAAAAACTATGTCAAAGAAAAAAATTTTTTTCAGTTTCAATTTTTTGACAGTTTTGAGTTATAAAATGATTAAAAATGATAAATTAGAGCCCTCTGACAAATTTTCAACCATTTGAAGCAAGATTTGACAAAAATTGCTTTGACACAGTTTTTGACATAGTTTTTGATTTAGTTTTTCTCTTGATTTAGTTTTCAAAAAAAAACTATGTCAAAGAAAAATTTTTTTTTCAGTTTCAATTTTTTGCAGTTTTGAGTTATAAAATGATTAAAAATGATAAATTAGAGCCCTCTGATAAATTTTTATCCATTTGAAGCAAGATTTGACAAAAATTGCTTTGACACAGTTTTTTGACATAGTTTTTGATTTAGTTTTTCTCTTGATTTAGTTTTCAAAAAAAAACTATGTCAAAGAAAAATTTTTTTTTCAGTTTCAATTTTTTGGCAGTTTTGAGTTATAAAATGATTAAAAATGATAAATTAGAGCCCTCTGATAAATTTTTATCCATTTGAAGCAAGATTTGACAAAAATTGCTTTGACACAGTTTTTGACATAGTTTTTGATTTAGTTTTTCTCTTGATTTAGTTTTCAAAACAAAACTATGTCAAAGAAAATTTTTTTTTTTCAGTTTCAATTTTTTGGCAGTTTTGGGTTATAAAATGATTAAAAATGATAAATTAGAGCCCTCTGATAAATTTTTATTCATTTGAAGCAAGATTTGACAAAAATTGCTTTCTTAATTTTCTTAATTTTGACATCAATTTTTGAAAATATTTTTGCTAATTCAACTTTTTCTTTTTTTTTAGGTTCGTCATATAAAGTACACCCAAGAAGAGGAAAAAAATTAAAAATCAACCGAATAAAGCGGAATTATTCATTAAACAGCAGTTACTTTGTATCGCATGATATCGCCTCATCTGCTACTACAATTTCTGGAGTGTTATTTTCCTCTAATTATTATTTGTTGGTAAAAATGTGTCGTCTTTGTTCCTGCCAAACAACAAAAAACAAACAGAAAAACCTGAATGTGAACATGTTTACCTCGTTCTGCAGCACTTATAATTATAACATGGCAAGAATCTAAGTCGTCGTTGTTGTTGTCGTTACACCTACCATTTTGCCTTCTAAATGTTCATTATAACTGAAAAAAAAAACATTTCCCTTTTTTTATGCGATTTCAGCGACGACACACGAGACGGACAACGAACGGTGTGCGGTGCTATTAGGGAGTAATTAGACGTATTAATTACCGACTCACATTACAACCATCGACGTATCAAAAAAAGTGAACACGAGGAAGAAGGAAAAATTTTAATCATCGTTCGAATTCCCGTGCGTTGTTCGCATGAGGAACAAAAAATGTGAAAATAATTGTCAAAACACTGTCACAAATCTAACATTAAAGACAGGTATTCTTGTCAGATGCCGGCTGCTGATGCGTACGTGCTGCTACTTTTCTCTGTGTGACACAAGGAGACAGAGATTTGTTATGGAAAAAATCATGTGGGAATAGCTGTAGAAGAACGCACACGACATTGTCATTAATATCAGAACACAAATTTTTTAGCAGAACGAGCGGTGATGTAATGTCTTTTAAATGAGTTTCGGGTGTCTTTTTTTTAATGAATTTTACATGACAATCTTCCGTTCCGTCATGAAAAAGAGCTTCTGACACTCGATGTCATTACAGCGGAGAAAAAACTGATAAGCTGAAAAGCACCGACCGACAGAACTATTAATTCTTGATATGTTTCAAAGCAGAACAAAACGACAGACAAGATAACGATGGAAAAAAAGTCGAGTATGTCGAAGGTATGTAGGTGTCGGAATGACTGACATTATTACTCATTATTTTATTATATTATTTTTTTTTATGTAGAATACTTTTTTTTCATCTTTATACTTTAACCATTCGCCACGCTCATAAATACTTACATTAATTAAACCAACTCTGTCTGTTTTTTCTTCTCTATCCACAGAACAAGAACGAGATCCAGACAACTTCACTTCATAAACTTAACTTATTAAATGCATTTTTTCACACCATACCACAGAAAGACAGCCAAGAGACCGATAAAGGTAAAAATTACCACAAAAAAAGTGAAGATGTCGACATCGAACGTCGACGAGAAGATGAGTCAATATATTTTTAATAAGCTTAACAATAGAGATAAAAGTTTCGAATAATTTTTTTTTTGTTTGAAACTTTAAAAAAAATTGGGAATTGTAAAAAAATTTATTGAACAGTAATCACATTATTATTAGTGTTGTTCCGAAAGATGTAATAATCAGTTCGTTATAATTTTGTAGTACATTAGGCGAACGACGTGTACTCTGTGGGTTGTAATAACCATTTTATAAATATTTATGTATAAGCATGAATGGAGTGAAAAAATTCAAACCGATGGAAAATATGAAAGAGAGGATTAAAAACTAATTACAACTTAAATGATAATAATGCATTACCATATAAGTGTAAAATATAAAAACGATCGATCGATTGCGCCACAGTGGGATTATTACCTTGATTTTTTATTGTAGATGTATTTGTTTGACGTTTTTTTTAAAGAATTTTTTCCTTTAGATATTTTTGCAGGCTTAAAATTGAAAAATGAGATATTTTTATGATTTTTATAAATAAAACTAAATTTTTTTAGTAACAAAATTTGTAAAAAAAATTAAAATTTTTATGAAAATAAGTTTTGATTTAAACATTTTAAAATGAATTATTTTATTTTTCACTCAGTTTAGATAAATAATTTTTTTCGTATTTCTTCAATGTTTTAGAATTTTTTTTTTTTTTGAAATGTGATTTCAAGTTTAAATATTTTGTAAGAAAAATTTTTTTGAAAAATTTTTAAGTAAAATATTTTTAAAAAATTTTTAAATGAAACTTTAAGAAAAAATTTTAAGTGAAATTTTTTGAAAATTTTAAAGTGAAATTTTTTTGAAAAATTTTTAAATTATTTTTTTTTGAAAAATTTTTAAGTGACATTTTTTTTTGAAAAATTTTTTAAGTGAAAATTTTTTTAAGATATTTTTTTTAAAGAAAAATCATAAAATTCAACAAGAAATGGTCAATAATTTTAAACAAAATCATCATCCCACAGTGCTGTGACGCAACTAACTATTTATAAATCTACTTAATTGCTCTAGCTTTTGCTCCATGGTTAAAATGCATGCCAAATGTGAACAATTGATCCAAATTTCCTACACACTCGCTCGCATTAATTCAATACCTAATTACTTTAATTGTCCACACATAATGCGAACGAATGATGGTCTTTTGTTGCTTGTTTTTTTTCGAAAATATTTTTAATAATTGACATTTGTGCCATCCCAATCACAGCATTTCATTTCCCTCTTAAAAATATAACAATAATCTGACAGAGAGAGATATTTGGCTGGCTCGCCGCATGATTATGAGTGTTTCATAGAGCGAAAGCGAGATTATTCATTTTAGATTCGTTTTTATTATCCAATCAATTGTGCTATTATTTAATATTACGTCGCATATGCAACGAGAACGCAACATGTGTGTATGTGCTCTGCGAACCACAATTATATGGACAGTTATAAATTTCATATGTTTTTTTGCTGCTTTGCTTGATTTGATTGCAACATGTGTTTTGATTTACTACGCTTTCTGCAAAATCATGAATCTGTTGCTGTTTTTATGATTATTTTTACATGTTTTTGCGCCAACATTGTTGCTGCCCCTCGCTGAAGGTTTAAAGACAAAAGCGCACAAATCAAAATTGTATGCATGCAGATCAAATTATAACCTTCTTTTTTTCGTGCTGCCACGTCGATCGGTCGAATGCAATGCGCTTCCTTATTACAACGGCAGAGGAATAAATATCGATGCGATGCAATATAATGGTTTGTGGCATAAAATAACAATAATAATAAAATTCACAATTGGATTCCGTGCACGCCTTACATCATTCATCCCATTCCTCGTTCTTCTTCGTTTTTATTACATTTTTTTTTCTTTTCAATTTTGACTTGCTCATCATTTCGCATTTCGTATTTGCACAACACATGCAAGAATTCGGCAGATTGATATTCCAACATTTCGATTCAATTGATCGGAGGAAAGGAGAAAGGAATAAACATGTACAAAGTTTGCATCTGCAGGTAACCGAAAAAAAAATTCTTCATCGTTTGCAAATATTGCAAGTAAACGTGTCAGTGTGTGTGTTATCTTCAATTGAAAATTGTTGTAATACGCATTTATATGGAAAAAGTGGTAGCAGTAAAGAAGCAAAAACATTATTACCGCTGTACAATTCCGGGAGTGATATAAAGTAATCGACGAATTCAATAAAATTTTGCAAAAAAAAAATGGTAAGTGATTTTTTTTCGAGTGTATCTTATTGAAAAATTAGCTTACGAAAGATTTGTTTTTTAAAAAAAAAAATTTTTAAATTAATTTTGTTAAAATAAAAAAAAAATTTTTTTTAAATTTAAAAAAAAAATTTTAAAAATTAAAAAAAATAATTTTTTAAAAAAAAAAAATTTTTTTTTTTTAAAAATAAAAATAATAAAACTTAATTATATTTTGACAATTTAAAAAAAATCAAATTATTAAAAAAATTATTTTTTTTATTTTTAAAAAAATCTTAAAAATTTTTAATTGAATGAATTTAATTTAAAACATATTTATTATTTTTTTTTTATAAAATTATTGAATTCATTTTCAATTGTATATTTTAACACTTAATTTTATCGTAACAAGAGACTAAATTTAATTTTCATACCTTCAGGTTCAAAACCAAAATTTTCTCAGAATCATTCGATCAACAATGTTAATTTAAATTACTCAATAGACGATTATTCACAGAATTAATACTTCGAAGAACTAACTTTTACTTTAAATAACCACAAATTTGCAAAACCAATGACCAATTGATGAAACGAAATTCTTGGAAATCAAAAGATCCTTCGGTAAGTTTCAACAACATTCGTTACCATAAGTGATTTTTGCCATTAAAATCTACCGCTACGCCAAAAAAAAAGTTCAAATCGTAAATTTATTAATAAAAATTTTAACTTCTAACGCACTTCTTTACGCGAATTCTTCTTCGATTTTTTTTTATTTTTTCATTCTAAGTAGAAAAGTGGATGGAGAGAGATAATAAAACAGGTTCTTTTTTTGCATTTAGGGAAAGGTATTAAAAGTTTTGAAGAGTACACGAACAGAAGTCGTTATTATTTATTATTATTTTTTTTTTATTAAAAGACAAACTTTTTCGTTCTATATTTTTTTTTGTTCGAGTGGATTTTTCTATAGTTATTTTTTTTTCTTATTTACTCATTAATCCAAGAAAAAAAAGAACTTTGAGACAACATAAAGTAATTAGCTACACGATAAATGAGTCATAACAACAACGGAGATGAGACGAATTTCTATTTCTGTCAGATCTTTAACATGTCATTCCACACATTTCGTATTTTCTTATTTTTTTTTATAAAAAAACGGTAATTTACATAAAAATAAACCATAACTCAAATTAAATGTTTTCCAGATTTTTGATGTATAACGTAACAAAGTGCGAAGCGATCTTGTAAACAACACTTGATGTTGTTCCTAACATCAATAACAAGGCACGACGATGCGAGAATGAATGAAATCGATGAACAATTAAGCTTAATCACGATGCCACAAAACTATTTTATCGGTACCCTCTCTCTCACTGCGGTGTTTTGTGATGATTGTATGTGAAACAGATGTGTGAAATTCCCACGAAAAAATACTTTTTTCGCCTATTATTGGTGCTCGACGAGAGAGAGATCTATGGCGATCAAAATAAATGAATTAATCGTTTTAATTTGGTCGGAATAAACACTCGAGCGAGTGACGGTTGAAAATATAAAAAAAAACACGCGAGCTTTTATTATATTTTCATTTCACACATTACAAAGCGGTTTATTTTTGTTGTTGCTACTGCTGCTGACTGAATGATGCTTATTTCGAGATTGGATTGAATTGCGCGATAAAATGTTTACGGACCCAGTAATAAATGTTTTGATTGTGTGTCTGCTATTTGTGTTTGATTTTCGTATGTGAGCTCTTATTATTTTTATAGTGATTGTTTTTCGATGATTTTCTCCTCTATTTTATTATTTTTAGGCCTCAACCGAAAAAAAACAATTCCAAGGTCTAATGAATGAATTTGAATGTAAGTCCAGTTACACAAACAATTGCTTTTCAAAACACAAAATTGTTTTTGTGGGAATTTACCAAAAAAAAAAACAAAAAAAAATTAAGAGATAAATTCATGATTTTATCGCTCGAATTGTTAAACGAATTTTTTTTTGAAAAATTAAAACGCAACACGCAAAAGTAATAAAATGCTCGAAAATGGCAATAAAAATTGTGTCGTCAAATCCGAGTCAAAAGCGCATGTTGTTATGATTACTACAATGAATCATGTCTTTCTATGAAATTACGAAAATTATTCATTCATATGACCGACAAAATGCAATTTCTAAGCTCACAACAAAAATAATAACAATAATAATGTCTTTGTACAGAAAAATATGAAAAAATAAAAATAAACGGGGAAAATAACTATTTTATGATTATTAGTTGTAGTTTTGCAGCTGAAGGTGTTCTCTGATGGCATGCATGTGATACGGAATTCCACACACACACACAGAAAAAAAAAGAAATGCGAAGAACAGAAAAAATGTTGTATAAATAATTTTTATTAGACATGCATGCATGCCAAGCAAAAGTAATTCATTTTCCGCGTGTACTTGTACTTTCTGTATGTCTTTTCGTGTCCACAAATATTATGCGATGCGCGCAATGTACATATTTATAATTTTTAATGCACACCAGAGGCGTGTTGTATATTTTATATACAAATTGTTCAAATCGTTCTGTGCCTTTGAATCGCAAACGAACACGAGAATGTTGTGTATGATGACAACGATGACGATTACTTTGCCAACGACATGAAGAACATTCATTAAGAGTGAAGTGTTTGCAGGATTTGACATGGAAATGAAGGATAAAAGCGGATTTTGTAACTAAAAAAAAGTAAAAAAAATAATATTTTGAATAAAAATCGGAGAATTTTGAAAAATTTTATCATTTTAGTATTTAAAAATTATTTTATTATGAAATTATTTAAAAATTAAAATTAATTTAAATTTTTCTTTACAAAAATAATAAGATAAAAATTTAAAAAAATTTTTAAAAAATATAAAAAAGTTATTTTTTGCTTTAAATTTAATATTTTTTTTTCTTTTAGAGACTTTTTGAAGGAGAATTTGAGATTTTAAGGATTTCCAAATTCTAAGTTGTTAAAATTAAGAAGAGAAAAGTTCATAAGTGAGTATAAAATATTAAATTTTGATATTAAAACTTTACTTTTTTTAACTGACAGACTATAAAAATACCAGAAATGACAAAAAATTCTCTAAAAACGCTCTTGAAACAAAAATTAAAAGTGTATTATTATTTATATTCATGCAATTCATGAAATTCTTTGCTTGCCCCGTGTGTACTTATGTGACTAACACACATATCGAGCGCTGAAAAATTGCTTACAAGCGATATAACACCATTATTTTAATTTTCCGAGTCCATTGCGACATGAACGACGAGAATTTATCAGGAAATGCTTGGCATTACTGCTCACGGGCAAAACTAAATTCACTGTGAACATTATTGAAAATTTCCATCATTCATTGAATTATTATATTATATTTAATATTGCTTTATGGCAAGCTCATCAACATGCGGCGGCATCGTCGTTTGATGCGCGCATCATGATGCATCCATCGTCAACAATCAAACCGGGCAAGTGAATGAAAGAGCGAGACGCAACAAACTCAATAAACGACTACCTAATTGATTATAATGATTTTATTACCCCAGTTTTTCCATTTCAGAAAGTTTTGTTCGTTTTTTATTATTATATTATTTTTATTGTTGTTCTTTATTATTATTATTTTGTTCTGTTAACCGATCTTTTCGTTGCAGCATCATCATCATAATGATCTCCCTTTCTCTCTTTGCCTCTTTCTCTCTTCAGGCCTCTTTGATATATTCGTTCCGTTTCTCATATTTTATTACAAAAATTTGTATTTTAATTCAATTATTATTGCTTTTTGTGTACCGTAGGTTGACGCGGTTGTTGATGAGGATGGAAAACGCTTTATCAAAGCGGTAATGGCGAGAAATATTTTTCCAACAGAGATCAAACCTGTAACACGTAACTGTTAATTTTACTTCAATTAACTATAAACATTTTTAATAGTTTAAAAATATAAAATTTTATAATTTCAAGTTAATCTATTATATATTTTTTAAATTAAAAATTTTTAAAAATTGTCAATGTTTATGTTTGAATTTTTTTTTTGTTAATTTTTTTTATAAGAATTTTGTAATTTTTAAAAAAATTATTTTAAAATTTTAGAAAGTAAGTTATTCTAATATTTTTTTTTAAATTAATTTTTTAATATTTATTCGAAAATAGTAATTTTTTATAATTTATAAAAATCTTTTAAGTTAATAGTACAAAGCTACATGTTTGACCCCTGAAATAAAATATTAAAATATTGCATCGCACAAAATATTTTATATTAATAAAGTTTCGCTTTGTCTATTAAAATATTATTATCATGGAAGAGTGATCAAAATTTACGCGGTTATGAATATTTTACATCAAAAAAAATTATTAAAAAAACTTTGTGTTAACTGCACTATTTTAAACTCTCCACGAGTCGAGAGAATTCATCTGTTTCATGTATACATATTTTATGTATTATTTCATTATTTATATGAGAAAAGTTTTTTCTGCTTAAACCCGCATGAAAAATACGAGTTTTGATGTACTTTCTTGTCGCTCTCTCGGTGTGTCAGGCATGCATCACAAAAACATCGCGAAATATTATTTTCACTTTAATTTCATTAAAATTTTTACAAAACTCAGACATCACTGCTGCTGCAATGAACCAACCGACAACATGTTCGTTAAATTTGCGCGATATGCAAAAAAAAAAAAATAAAACAGCAGTACATGAGATGAAAGTATTTTTGCGTCGTTCGTCGTTCGCTCAACAAAATCCAAAAACAGAATATCATTATTATTACTATTATGTGATATGTAAATTTAGATCACATATGTGCTTTCGCCTCACTGGATACAAAATATTATTGGATGAAATGGAGATAATCAAATTATTACTACTGCTGCGAAACATTTGAATCAAACTCTTTTTTCCCTACACATTTCGGAAAATATTGTCATGTCGTGTATTTTTCGCACACACACAAAAAATATGAAACTAGGAAGTGTGTACAAACGAACGAAAAAAAAGAGTGGCATGTTGTCATTTTTCGCAAAAAGACTCGCTTCGATATCTATAAACTGGCATGGCATGCCGCAAATAGTAATGGTAGAAACGAGATTTTCATATCAAAAAGTGAAAATATTCAATTTTCGAGGAAAATGCATGTACAAGTTGATCATCATCAAACTTCGTCGTCGTCGTTGTCGTGACTTGTATCGACGAGAAGAGATGCGAAGAGACGTCTTGCCAACACAAAAAACGAATAATCATCATGTATTGACACTAAAAATCTCCCGTGGCTTTTTAGTTGAAAGTCTTCTTTTGATCACATCGTTTCACACAAACAAGTGCGCTGCAAAAAAATCTTGAGTAGCTTCTTTCATACCTCAGATGTTTGATTTTTTTTAGCCATTTGCTGCTCAGATGAGTCACATTTGTATGATTATTTACCTAAAAAGAGAAAAAAAAAATATTAAAATATGATTTTTGAATGAAATTAATATTTTTTTCTAAAAAATAATTTTAAATAAATTAAAAAAAATAAAATTAATAAAAAAATGAATAAAAATTATTTTTTTTTTCTAAAAAATAATTTTAATATATTTTCGTTGCATTCAAATAAGTCATTAAAGTTCATTTGAAATTCGAAAGTATCGGGTCATTTAAAGCTCTTGCATAACTTCAACATAACCACGTCCTGATGCAAAAATGTCTTCAAGTTATACGTTATTTATTATGCATATCAAATTTTTATCACGATAAGGTAGCGTCGTATATAGAAGAGATTTCTACCGAAAGATTACTACAGTACCCAATAATTTGCGAATAAAAAAAAGAAATAATTTCCTCCTTTATTATTATTTTATTTTACTGCCAAACCGTTTTTTTCATTCATCCATAAATAATATTCGTAATTACTTTTCCAGACCAAATTGACTTTTATATTTTTCGCTTTGATAATAAAACATTGATAAAAATTGATTTTATAAAATTTAATAAAATATGATTAAACTATTTTATTTGTGCACTATCGTGTGCATTGCACACACAAATGGCATTTCGGATCGATAATAGTAGATTGCAGAAACGGCCTTAATTGAATTTGCAATGCTCTTAATTGCGAAATTTGCCAATAAATTTACGTATGACTCTTTCGTGTGTGTGTGTGTGTGTCAATGCAATTGTGTGTCAGAATTGATAACATTCAGGTTAAATTGTTTGTTGATTAAAATAAATACATTGAAAAAAAGTTCAAATTTCTTCCTTTTTGCACTCGCTCTCTCACGGAACGATAAAATTTTGAAGTTTCTGCAATAATAATAATAATAAAAAGCGAACGATAATAAATAAAGAAAAAAGTTCAAATAGACCGACGTCAACGACGAAATTCATTTCGATTGTTGTAATATCGCTCGATTTATGCATTTACGGACGAAAAATAATAGAAAATGCAATAAAAGCGAACGTAATATAATAAAATATCTTGATATCATATCTAAACGAGATAGACATGAATGGCATCGAAAATACTTGTAACATAATTTAGGTTTGGAAAAACAAGTAAAATAACAATTGCCAATAGATCGCCAATATTTTCGCATAATAACGCAGACAATGGACCGAAATTTGCGTGTTATTGAAATTGTTTGCTACTCTGCTCTACTCTATCTGATTATGAACGAGCGAAAATTTTTGATACACCTCAGATTAAAATTGAAAATTTCCCAAAATGAAGGAAAAAACGAGAGATTAGGTTGTCGTGGCATGTAAACCTTTCGTTCAATATTTCTACTATGGAGATTCTAATTTTTTTTTCGAAAATTTTTAAGTTCTCGAGTTTTTGAAATTTTTTTAAATTTATTTTAAAAATTTTTTTTTTTTAATTTTTTAAAGTATAATTTTTATAAAATTTAATTTTAATTTAAAATAATTATTTATTTAGTAATATAATTTAATTTAATAAATTTAAGAATTTAATAAATAATTATTTTAAATTAGAAATAAATTTCATAAAAAATTATACTTTAAAAAATGTATAAAAAAATAATATATAAAAATTTTAATTTTTAAATATTTTTATAAAAAAAAATATGAAAAGTACCTAATTTTTTTTATGAAATTTTTGAAAATTTTTCGTGTGAAAAATGTTTTTTTTAAGAAATTAATTAAGTTGACTTTGAATTGAATTTTTAGAAAAATCTCGAGATTTAGAATAAGCGAAATTTGGAATCTCTCTAATCTTTAGAAAGGTTAGTTAGACTCCATGTACTTTTTCGGATTATCATTACAATCGACAGCGACTATCTAACAACATAACACAACTACAAAAACAACAACAACAACCATTTATGTCCCGTGTTTCTCTCTCGCATGATGCAGCAAAAGTACATGTTTCTGGTTGAATTTCACATCCAAAAATAAAATCCGCTGTTCCCCATAAGTACTTGCTCATTGTTGTTATTGTAGCATTATTGCCAAAGATATGTGTAGCGAAAATATCCAACTGTGAGAAAAGTGGGTTGCAAGCGTCTTGTCTATCTATCGCGCTATGTAACTTGCAGAGGATTAGCATCATAACAATACATAACGCACGAAAATGTAAAGAGGAAAGGTCATCATTATCAGACGATATGTATCGATTATTATCGCAACAACAACGCTTTTCCTCTCTTTCTCTCTCGATTTGGTCGCAATCTCATTCCAAAAATTGCGTATGAACGAGCTAACTAACATGAGATGGCCAAATACGGTGAATTATTGGTAAATTATTGTTATTATCGCTGTACAATCGATTAGGTAATGTAATTCCTTTAGTGCTTTATGGTTATCGCTATGAGTATCGGATTTGAGCTTCATCAGCAATTTACTTCACTTTCCCTCTTTCGCTTTTTTTTTTGCTCTAAAACATTTTTTATGCAAAAAAAAAGCGAACTGCACGTTCAGGCAATCTTCTTATTTAATTTTTTTTTCCAGCTACCAAAAACAACAGCAATCACATCCTCTTTTTATTTTCAATTTTGAACAATTTCAACGATATGACGAGAAGTACTACATGATACTGACGGGAAAAACTGCGGGACTAAACCGCATGCGAATTAGATTGCTTCTTGTGAACGATTTTTTTTGCGAACGATGCTAAATCTGAACCGCATTCAGATTCGAACGTGCCCATTTCATGTAGTAGTAGTAGCGAAGTGAATTATTATTATGATTTTTTTGCATTTTTCTTTTTCATCGAGGAAGTGTATGAATTTTAGAGACTCTGACAAAATGACAGGTGTCACGAAATTTGCTTAAATTCACACTTTTTGAGTAATTTTCTTATGGTTTAAATTTTTAAATCGAAATTTTTTTTCAATATTTTATTTAACTTTATTTTAGTTGATGAAATTGACCTAAACTAATCGTTCAGCGGATACAATTTACCTCAGATCAGGTGAGTTTCGTAATAAAACAACCTTTTAACTAATTGAATTGCGTCTGAAATTTATTTCAAATGCTCTTTTCCGACATATTTCTCAGAAAATGTGCGTTGTTTTAGTTGTCTGCCTCCATTAATCGCGAAAAAGGATCGTTTGGAGAATTGAAAGTTGGAAAAGTAGTAATGGAAAGGTAAATTATAACAAAAAAATTTTCATTACGAAAATTATCTCATGTAAATTTAAAATTTTGAATAATTTCAGCTCAAATCGTCAAGTTTTGTGAAAATCTCATATTGAAATTCCTACCTGTGCCCCAAACAAACAATTTTTGTTGTAGTTCCATATTTTGTTGTTAGATTTTAATGAATTTCATGTCCAACTATTAAAACATTTTGTATTCGTCTATTATATTATTGAGTCTCCAAGTAAGTATGAATAGAGGAATTATGTTAGATTGTTGTGTTTATTACACACTCACACACACATTGATAGATTTACAACAAATACAATAAGAATATGAACCGCCGCCGCACAAAACATCACAAGTGAATAGAGTTCTGGATGGAGAGCTTGAATCAACGCAGTCGAGCAGCAACACACACATTCATTATTACAACATAAACCCAAAAACAGAAGAAATGCTCGAAATAAATGAATAGCAAAAGAGTACGTTACACTCGCTCTTTTGTTCAGCAGGACCGGTTTTTAGCTTGCTTGCTTGCCCGAAGAACACATAGACATCGAATTGCGTTCGTAATGGTGAGTATTCTTGTGTGTGTGTGAATAAAATCATGAATATTTGTGTGATACATTTAAACAACATTTATGAATAATTTTGTATGAAAACGACAGAATATTTCAGAAATGTTAGATTTATATTTTTAGGTACCTACTGCATTAGAATCGCACATTGTTGTAATGCGACGAGGCATAAAATGGGCTTAGACGACACAGCAAAGGTGACTCAAATATCAAAAGGACTCGCAACAAATGATATTTTAATGTGGTCCAAGACAAAAATTATGATGACCAGTGTGTGTTATCTCGACTCCAATGGCATTTAATAGCAAACACACGACACACAAATTTGGGTTCAGGACATTATTTTAAATAAATTATTGTTATTACAACTTGAAATATTTAGAGAAGGAGCAGGAATTATCATCATCATAAAATAATTTATAAAGGACGACGACTTGTCCCCTTGAATTATTAAAAAAATGATGTTTTTATTGTCTCAAGAACGGAAGACGAGAAGAGTTTTTGAGTGATGAGATAATGAACGTAGATGCAAGACAACAATTTGGTGTTAAACGACATAATGACACTTGAGACTCCCTTCGTTGTGTCTTATTGGACGAAGATGTTCACATTCGATGAAAAATTTCTTCGAAAAACGGCACATCTGAGCGCAATTATTCATTGTACGAAATAACACGAGAAACAGAGAGATTGTCGGAAATCGGACAAATACGAAGGATTAACAGTAAGATTGAGCACATTCTGGATTAAATGATTAAATCACGGAGAAAAGGGAGTGAGGGCAATCAATTAAAAGGATTGCGGCACCGTCTGTTCAACACGAATTGTGGTAGTTGTTTTTCCATTCTCACAATGGCAGATGTCCCACGGAATCGTAAGTTTTCATAGTTTTTGCCTTTAATTGATGCTTTTTAATGAATTTTACTTTTGTCTTTAAAAAATTCATTTCAAAAACTCAGAGACAAAATCTTTATTTATGACTTAAAAAATCATTTAATTTTAAGATTTATAAAAAAAAAATAATTATTTTTTTTTGAAAATTCAAAAAATTAAATTTTCTTTAAGAGTTTTAAAAAATTAAAATTTTTTTAAAAAAATTAAAAAAAAATTAAATCCCTAAAAAAATTTAAAAAAAAATTCTTTAAATTTTTGAAATACTTTAAAAAAAATAATAATTTTACACTTTTTAAGACTTTTAAATAAAAAAATAAATTTTCATAGAAAACTTTAAAAAAAATTAAATTTTATACTCTTAAAGATTTTTTCATGAAAAAACAAGTTTTCATAGAAAATTTTTCTTCAAAACTGTGAATAATTCTAAAAATTTTTCATTTACAACTTCTCCATAAAGCCATTTCTTGTGTATAAAAACATCTTATTGCTCTGTGTGTGAAAATGTAACGAAGAGGCAAGAAACGAACATTCCAACATTTCGAATCTAGACATTCCATATTTGCAATCATGCAACAACAACAGACACCATGCCACAAGATAATTTATATTTTCCTACAAAACCACAATATTTACGTTTTTTTAAGGCATTAATTTACGCATTGCATTGCATCGCTTTGAAATTCTGCTGTATCCAACAAAAAAAATGTACCGTTGCGGGACAAAGTAAATTAGAGTTGTGTAACAAAAAAATGAGAAAAGAAGCGTCCATATTGAATGCATAAAAAATGGACAATAAACCATATTTTCCATTGTCAGTTATGTCGTATTCATAAATTTATAAGAAAAAAAATATATTTATTCAATACTTTTCTTCGGTCATATTGAAAATTTTTTAAAGAAATCCGAATGAAAGAGGTCATTATTACGGTTTCTTTGTCAATAAATGGCTTATGGGGCCTTAATACGCAACATTGTGATACTCTCTGAAGTCTCTTGACCTTCCATTGCTTACGTGAATCGACCCACTCGAGACTCGAAATGTCACAATAAGAGTCCAGACTCGCATTTACATACGAAATGTGCATGTGTGCGATGAAAAAAGCATTATAATATGCATGAAATAAGCATAATGCTTGTTTGTTGTTACGAAAATAATGGAAAAATGACAATAATAGAAAATAAAAGCGACAGAGAGAGAGTGAATATTTACATTTTAGATGCTGGGACTGTCATCGTCGTCGTTTGTGTCTCGCAGGAGATTAATGAATTATGAGAGAGGAGGCGATGAGAGCTCTAATACAAAATTAATCGCTAATTGTAAGTCGGAGCCCCCTCAAAAAACGTACTTTTATCTCGCTCAAAAGTAAAAAAGCTAAAAAAAAATGCACAACAATGAATTTTTCCTTTTTTGAATGGAATCCATTGTTTGTGGGAGAACCCATTGTTAGCAGCAGCGCAGGAACGCACGATGGAAAGCCCTAATAGGAAAGAAATTACTTTTAATTACTTTTTTGTGTTGAAATTTATTACTTTGAGTGATACTTGCGAACAAAACATTTGAAAATTATTACAAAATGGATGCTGAGTGTACCCTCTGAAGGTAAAAATTTTCAAATTAAAGTTTTTTTTTTACAAAAATTGACAAAAAAAATTTTTTTTTTCTGAAATTAAAGTGTTAATAAACGAAACATTCCAAGAATTTTTTTAAAAAATCGCATATTTATAAAAAAAAATTAAACTCTTTCAGCAAACAAAAAAAAATGATTGACACATCCAGATGCTTGAGAGATATCTGTCAGTATATTCCTTCTTTTCTTCCATGCTCAACATTCCCCGAAGGAGGCATGATATTATAATTAAAGGTAATTACTTAATCCAATTCCCGTCAAAATTAAACTAATTTTGAACAGCATTTCAGGCACATGTTCTCACCTTCTTCGTTGTTCCTTTCAATCATTCAAAGAAGTGCAGCAACGGTCAATTTTTTTTTATTTCGCTTAAAAAGTGACGCAACACTGACTACCGTTCGTTTATTCGTTCTACCACATTAAAAGTAACAAAATTACTTGAAATCTTCAAAATCTTACATTTTTTTGCTTTATTTACTGAATGCACTTTGAAACTCTCTCAAAAAAAAAAAAACTTGAAGAAATCTTTTCTTCGGTACATTAACTTTAACATTATTTTCTGTTCCTTGTCGTTCGTTTATTTTCTTCAAGTTAAGTTTCTTAAAGAAAAAAAAAATATCAAATCGTAAATGGGTTGGACACAGAAAAAAATGACTCGTTGCAATTTTTTGCATGCTTGAAACTTCAAAGTAAAAAATTGAATGAAATTGTTATTTTTAGCAATTCAAATGAAAATGTGTTCGTACAACTGATGGACTAATTATTATGATGAAAAAAGGGCGTAATTTACCTTTTACGGCGGTTTTCGTGCATAAATCTCTCGAGTCTAGACAAAAAGTTGAAAAACTTCACAAAATAAAAATATTATTCAACGATAAAAAATTTTTGCGAAATTGTCCTCGCACAAAAAAAAAATAAAACAAACGGGATTTTCAACAAAAAAAAAAACATAAATAAAGCGAGACCTCTTTCTTTTCTCTCGCTCTCAGAACACAAAGTGAAATTGTGCAAAAGTTTAGATTAGCAGACAAACAGACACAAAACAACTGAGTCGACGACAAGTTTTACAAGCACAAAATAAATGATAAAAAATTCAAATAATACCTTTTTGGTACTACTCGAAAAATAAAATAAAAATAAAATGTATAAAAATGCAACATAACAATTTCTCCGTAATAAAGATGTAAATGATGTTGGTTTGGAGGATGTACATTCTCCGTACCTACCTACAAAACAAACAATAAGAAGAAAAGCAAGATATCAAGACACTTTTCTGACAGTTTGATAAGAGATTCACATAAAATGTTACCGAAAAAAAAATATAAAAATAATAGTGAAGGAAAAATCCTCGCAAAAACTATTTTTCTTGTGTTACGACATGAAATTTTATTTTAGAATTTCGCCTAAATTGGTCATGAATATTTTATGCGAGTGTTGAGTGATATCGTAAAATGTTCCGAGAACACGATAATTATCGCAAAAAGGGTGAACGATCGATTAATTCGCCAAGGCGAGTTTGGAAACTCTTCGTCGTCGTAAAAAAAGCAAGAAATTAGCACCCATCCCAAAAAAAAAATATTCTCACAGTTTTTAAATTCCGTGTGCGCGCGGGTATTAAGTGAGCTTTAACAGTTTTTTCCATTCCATTTTTGAGTTGAAAGCAAAAAAAAAACAGAAGAAAGAGTGCTAAATGCTTTTAAATATTTCTCGACGTCGTCTCTTACCACACATAAAAATTAATAAGCAAATGCTAATATAATGCCTATAATACAATATTTTATATTATTATGAAAAGGCTTATCTTAATTGATTCACAAAAGATATTGCAAAAGGTATATAATGGACTTTTGAAGAGATATGGCAATAAATTTTACATTATGTCAGTTGAGAGATATTTTGCGCTGTTGCTTCGTTCTATTTGTGGTTCGGTAGAATGTTGCTTCGGTACAAGAAAAATAGCGATGGATGGAGGAGAATTATTATTATTAATAAATATTTATTTTTAGACATTGGAAAAAATGAGGCGTTGGGCGAAAAGTAAGTTTTTCAAGCAAAATTACAAGAAAAAAAATTAAAAAATTATATAAATAAAATTAAAATAAAATAAAAAAAATCAGTATTAAAAAAAATAATAAAAAATTAAATTTTTAACTTCTAAACAAATTTATAGTTGAAAACTTATTTTTTAAATATTTTTTTTATTTTTATATATTTTTTAAAATTTTTTTATATATTTTTTTATTTTAATTATTTTTTAAATTTTACTTCAAATAAAAAAAAATAATTTTTGTTAAAAAATTATAAAATTTCATAATCTCGAAACCCATAAACGCACGACTTTAAAGCTCAAACGAAGGCATATTATTTATAGATAAATAATAATAATAATAAAATAATAACGTTAATAATGCTTAAAAGATATATTTCCTCATCGTATACCGATGACCATCTCTTCTAAACCGGGCAGCAAACGCAACGACGACATGTGTGAGCGTCATCATACCTTTTGAGCAAAAAAAGCAAAGTCAACGACAACGACTTGAGCTAATATTATTTTTTTAATAGAAAAATAAATAATATCACATGGGAGATAAAGAGTTGATGTTGCAGTAATAACAAAAATATTATTATCCTACGTCGTTGTCGGTTTATTTAGTCGAAGGTAGTTCACTTTTCTTCTAAGAGTCTCTCTCGCAACGGCAAAGTATCCATAAAAGTAGAAATATATAAAAATAAATATATTTATAAACAAAACATTTTTTTTGTTCAATAAATTTTTCAAATTGGAATTCCTTTTTAAACTAAAATAAATATTATTATAGAGCTCTCGGTACTTTTTTTTTACGTTGGTCGTTGCTTTGTACCTGACTGTACTTCTACACTCGGTTTGTTTGTCATTTTTTATAATTTATTGCTTCAATTCTTTTTGTTTTGACTTTTTTACTCACTCGTACAATTATTCGTATTATTTTTATTATTATTCAACAAGGGACCGGATTAACTCATGACTCAAGCTCGTGTAGCGCAAAATGTTGTCTTAATGTAATCGAGGCATTAAAGCGAGATTTTTTTGATTTTTATTTCCAACGTAAAAATAAAAATGAAAAAAATTTCAACAATTCAGACGACAGATTAAAAAGATTATATCAAAAAAGTAAAGTTAAAAGCGCGATGGTGAAATTGTCATTATAGTAAAAAATTATTTCTATTTTTTTTTTTATTTTATTTTTAGGTTAATGTTAATGGATATCGTCGGTAATTCCGGATTTCTACATAAATTCATCAAAACATCAATTAAACATTTGTAGTGACAACTTTCGCGCGCGTGATGTACGCAATTTAACACAACCGACATGCATTCCTCGGGATTTTTACAACAATATTTGACAAACAAACACAAATAAATTTACGAGTGCAACGCGCAAAGGAACAATTGTCGCGGCGCGCGAACGAACGATCGAATCAAAAAAGCGAGTGACACATAAAAACACTTAAAAAAGTGGCAAAATAAACAAACAAGCAGTTAAAAGGGTCATGTCATGTCACGAAATGTGTCACCAAACACAGAGACAGGAACGCAGCGACGATAGACGATTGTGTTAATATCGGTTGTGAACAAAAATGCGGCATTTTTGAATGTTGCCGATGGAGATGATGCTGACGATGTTGAGTCAATGTTGTTGTTCACACGTACACTCGCAGTAATACAATTGTTGTTCTAAATTGATGTTTTTTGCTCGTCGAAGTGTCGTCGATTTAAATTAATTCCCTGCGTATCCTCCGCAGAATCAATGCGCGTGACGGAGACAGATGAGATTTTTCGTCAAGCCCCAATTTCACTCAAAAACCTGATGAAAACTTTATTTTGTGAAACACGACTTACTCACACAGCATTCTCATCATCTTTCAATTAATCGAAATCTCGTTCGTGGGTGCTCGAAAATTAATCTTCTTCTTCTTCTCGTTACTCAGAACGAATCGAGAAAACGAGGCATGAAAAGAGGCATAAATTGATTGAATTGAGTGTCATTAGAAACGCTCCGAAGATTAAAACTATGTACTTATGCGAGACAAAAGTTAGTTTTATATCTAAAAAAAAACGAAGAAAAGATAAAGATTTGTCTTTTATGATGTATTAAAAACTTTAGATAGTTTCGTACTCACTCAAGGCACTTTTAAGGATTGATTACGTTGATTGGATGTGCTTTGCTTGACTCTTTTTTTTATTATTCGAAAAACTCATCTTCTTCGTCATGTGAGTGTGTGTGCGTCGACGAGTTGAAGACGAAGAAGAAGACAATTTTCGAATAGCTCGCGTTAATCCAGATAAATTAGAAATGTCGGTACAACTGCTGCCTCAATTACTCACCTAGAAATAGAAACAAGAAGAAACAAAAATAAGTACAAATACAAATTAATTAAATTTATTTTATAATATATATAAATTTTAAACATTATTCAAGAGCGGAGCGTAGAAGGAATGAATGGAGGAGACAAGACGTAAACATTTGTCGTTGTGGCGATTGCAATATACGAACGTTGCATTGGAGATGAAATAGAAGAAGACAAACTACTTGCTAGTTAAAATAAGTAAACAAGTCAAGGAAAAATTTCTGTTTGTCTTTTATGTGCATGGAAAAAGTCTCAATCTCTCTATGTGTCTCTCATTAGAGAGGAGAGACGATAACATTCGGTATATTAATATTAGTTTGTCTTAATTCTTTCTTTTATTTTATTTTAATTTAGAAAATTTCATACGGAGAGTTGCAGAATAGTGTCTCGCTATGGATGTTTTTACGGCTCTGGCGGCATATTTACTTTAATTTTAATCAATTGAATGCTAAATGCTGTAGAGGAAATCAATTTAATTGGTTCGTATTCGAGAATATTTCTCTCAATTAATTTGAATGTAAGAAATTTTCTCTTATCTAAGCGTTTTTTTGAGAAATTTATTTAAAAAAAAATTTTTTTCTTTAATTTTAGTAACATTTAAACATCAAAACTCAAGTTTGAAATGAATTTTTGGATAAATGTTCATCAGAATTCACTTCAACGGCATCATTATCATTTAACGAAATAAATTGCTGTTAATTTGAAACGACAAAAAGTTAATTCTGTATCAAATGACCATGCCGTGCAACGAACGTGATCTATTAATTTTAGATAATGAACGTATTTTTATTTCTATCGACAAACGTGATGACTGTAAAATAGTGAAAAACATAAAAAAATATACGAATCACCTAAAAAGGGACGATTAACTTTTCAACTCTGAAAATCACTAAAACTCCAGTTTGTGTGTCGGTTAAAATATGTAAAATAAATTAGCAAAAAGTTTAAATGAGATTGATGGTACCTCGTTCGTTCACATGATCCGTAAATTTATGATTAATATACCTTTTTGCCGAGCAATTCATAGAATTTTATGCAAACTTTATTGTCTGCTTCCAGCCATAAAATCTCTATTACAAAATTTGAAACAAAAAAAAAATATTTTATTAAATTACGACGATGAGAAGAGACAGAGAAATTGAGCATCATAATGTAATAATAATTAAAATCAATAGGAAATTTTGTAAAATTTTTGTTTTTCCTGATGTGTCGTCGTCGTCGGTTGGTTGCTGCTGCACAAAATTTTATTATTATCATAGAGTAAGTATTTTATTTTGTGATATCATTATTACACACGCTGAATCAACACTTTTGGAAGCAACACACAACGACAATATAGAATTATTTCTCTATTGAGGAGGGAGGAAATTGTGTGTTTATTCAGAAAGTTTGTTCCTTTTTTCAGTCATATTGTTTTATTTTTACCTTTTTACTCATTTGAACGAACAAAACGTCTCATTTTCTATGGCTCTATGATATTTTTTGTGAAAATTTTAAGTTTCGCGCCATTTTTATTAAATTAATATTTAAGAAAAAAAAAATTTATTTAAAAAATTTTAAATTTATAACTTTTTCTTTATAATATGATATATACTATATGTATATACTTTATATATATGTATATAATTAATAGTTTTTATATACATGATTAATTAGAGGTAAAATTATCAAAGTTAAGAATTTTTTTTTAATAAAATATTTTTTTTAATAATTTTTTAACATATTTTAAACAAAAGTTTTTGATATTAGTATTAAAAATACATAAAAATTATATGAATATGTATAATATTTATATAATTAATTTTTTGATACAAACTTAAAAAAATAATAGAAAATTTTAAAACTTTTACAAATTTTCAGGAAAATTTTCATTTGCGAAACACAAATTTGCAACAAACGTATATGATATTAATGGAAGATTCAGACAGACGCAACCCAAGCAAAAATTTTTATCTCAGATGTCTGCATCATTTTTGTTTTGTTACGAAGCTACTTGCTTGTTGTTGTTGTCAGTATTGTTGTTCATCGTTGCTGGTGTGAAAGATTATATTTTACAGACATGTGTGCGATAAACTCATTAGCACCTCATCTTCTCTTCGTCTTTTTTTAGGTAATGCATGGAGATAGCGCAGTTGAGCTGAACCGAAATGGAAAAGAATAAAGATGCGTATCATCCTTGTTTCCTCTGCTTGTGCTGTGATGATGGCAACAACGACAACGACGCCGACGATGATGAGCATAATTTTTGAATTCATTTATTTAATTTTTTTGACGAGTTGTTGCTTCGTTAGTGACGCTATTATTATTTATTCCCTCATTTGCGAAAGATGACAACAACGACGCTGCTGTTGATAAGGAAGGAAAGTTTTCTTTTCGCACACACACACACAAGAAATTAAACAATACACGATTTTTAGACAATGGAAGGAAATCTGACTTTTCCAGGCACACGCGCTCGCTTTATTTGCACACATGTGTTGCGAGGTACAATAAATAAATAAATACAAAAGGCACACATGTGTGACGACAGTTCTATGAGTTATTAGTGCGAATGTTTTATAATTTAAAAAATGATAAAGTACCTGCCTGCAAGTCTTTTTTGTTCCTTAATTTCTTGTGTGTGTGTGTTTGAATATTGAATTATGTTTTCTATTCAGAAGTTATTTCAGAAGAATAAATGTGGCTTCATCGTCACAACTTTCTTTCTTTCTTTCCAACTTTCAGCTTTTCTTTCCGAAGGAGGAAAATCGGAGAAATCAATCCACGCAAACTTCATCGTGTAAGAAACTCTGCAGGAACGGAAGACGAACAAAGTAACAGTGCTCATCATACGAAGAATGAATTTAATCAAAAGTGTACACTCAATTTTCCCGAGGCAACATACACATTCTCTCCCTGTCTTCCTTTTAATTCTATAAAAGGAAAGTTTATTTATATTATTATGTCTTTCTTGTCTCGTACTTAGAAAGCCATCTAAGCATTCTCGATTTTAATATCATTAAATAAACTCCGTTTCGTCTCTTTTTAGCTGAAAATTCAAAACTCAAAACAAAAAAACGGAAATTTTCCAAAGATGTAAATATGGGCCCATACAGGAATTTCAGTTAAATGTTAAAATTTAATATCTCACAGACACCTTTTGTATGGTATGGTAAGTAATAATAATAATGATAACATTAAAAAGCAGAAATTCTGTGCAAAATTCCATGCACAAACTTATCAAATTGAATTAGATTGCAATAGCAATGCATGTGTTCGGAGAAAAGGAGACAACATTTTCGGTTGAAATATTCTTGGAGAGATTGTCTGCTGCAATGCACTTTGATAATTTTCTCGAAAGTTTATCTTCTTGCTGCAAGCACGAAGTAAATAATATTCAACTTTTGACAAATTAAAATTTGCAAGTATTTTATAATTATTATGAATATAAATGATATTTTGGAATAACATTTCTGCAAATTCATCGATTAGAGACACTTTGAAAAACAGTTTATTTTGGCTGTTCCAAATGAAAATCAAAAAAAAAGTCCAATATTTTTTAAAATATAAAATGCTATTTTAAAATATATTTCAAAATATTTTATTTAAAATTTAAGAAAAAAAATTTCATAAAAAAACAATTGTCAAAAAATTTTGAAAAATAAATTCAGTAATTTTATGAAAAATATTTTTTGAGAAGAAAATTTAAGTTAAAATATGATTTTCAATTTTTTATTTTTTAAATTCTTAAAATTTTGTAATATTTTTAAAAATATTTTTTTTTTAATTTTCAAAATTTTTCATTGTTTTAAATTTTTAATATTTTTAAAATTAAAATTAATTTTCAATTTTTTTAAATTTTAAAAATTTTTTGTATAAAAAATTTTGTTTTCTCATGAATTGTCTTTAATAAAATTTTTTCAAAAAAATTATTTTTTAAAATTTTTTGACAATTCAATTTTTTTGTTTAAATTTTTAACCTATTTTGAAAAAAAAAAAATTGTGGGACAAGTTCGAAATAAATTTAGAGCGGCTTTATGTGAATTTTAATTTCTTAAATATTTTTTTTTAAATTTTCTTTAAGGTTTCATCGAAAAAACAAACTTTCAATGCGCGATTTTCACCAAAGCAACAACAATGACAATAACGACATTCGCTGTAATAAGTATGAGAAGCACATCTAACCACAGTAACACAAGAATGCAATCATCATCAAGTGGGTAAATTGCTTCTTCTTCTTTTTTCTTCATTTTCTTCCTCCTCCTATTTATGCATATCGTTTAGTGCGCATCAAAAATTAAAATCACTATTTTTTAGCGCATTTGTACCAAAAATGACCTTCAAGTTAGCTGAAAGAGGTAGAAAGAATGTAACAAACAACAATTGTGGTCTGTATCTCTTTGCGACAACGATAGACAATACGAAGGGACATTAAATGAGAAAAAACGAGTGGTAGACAAGACAAAAGCGAAGCCAAGCCACAGACATTTCACAAACACGCATATGTTTGCTATTTAATTCTCCTCTATTCTCCATTCAATTGCAATTTGAATTCTGTGCAACTTCGAAACCGACTGGGATTGGGATATTTGCATTACAATTACCGAGAGCAGTGTCGTACGTGAATTTGCATTATTTTTACTTTATTTTGTGTCTCTCACTTCGAGATGGAATTTTCAACGTTTATTATCATCATTTCAGATACATTGTCGTCGTCGTTTTTATTGTTTTTATTACTTTTTGACCATCATCATCATCAGGAAGAGCACCAATTTGTACAAATCTTCGAGTTAATTTTTTATGATTTCTGGAAGCTCACTAATTTAATGGGGAACAACAACCTCTCATCTCACATAATTCTTCCGCTGCAACATATTTAATATTCATGGAACATGGTTGCAAGATTTTTCGGGTCTCATCCTCATCCATTCAACAACAAGCCAACACAAGATCGTAATCCATCTATTCATTACGTGTGTTCCGTCGTATCTTGTGCATTTTAACATGTGCGTGTAAAACATTTAAACAAGCATTAGGCAGATTAGAAGGAAGGAGAACTTTTTGTGCCGTTACGAGTAAGTATTATAAATTTAAAATGCTTTTTACATTAGACAACGACAAAAAGTTCTATATTATGAATTTCAATTTAAATATTTTTTTTTGTAGGCACGCCAAGTAAGTCTTTAAATTTCGCCTTAAATCCAACGCAAACAGGATTCCCGTGTTATCACACGCAACGATGGTTGGCTGACTGGTTGTTTGAGCTCAAACACGTCGAAAGTACAACAAAAGTGCGCGCGCGATGTGTGTGTTTTTTTTTTCGAGGGAAGAATAAGAAGAGAAAAAGTGGTGTGTGGTTTACATAATAAATTTTTGGTCTTATCTTTCCAAAAATTCCTTTGTTTTATTGCTTTATTCTCGAGTTGAGTGTTTTTTTTCTCGGTGTGTGTGATGCTCATTATTATTACATTAAAATTTTTTGAAACATTTAATGTGTGTGAAGCAGTTGCAAGTGTCACATAATTATTTTTATTACTTTTTTTTATTATTTCAGGAAAGAATCTGTGAACTCAGGAACAAACCAGAAGCAGATATGTTTGAAATTTGTCTATAGATGTCAAGAGGATTGAAAATACAGAAAATTGTAATTTTATATGAAAAAAAAAATGCTGAAGCACGCATAAGAGGATTAATGATAAATTTTGGTCAATATGAATTTAAAATCTCAGTACAAAAAAATAATTAAATTCGGATTTAAGTGTCCTGACAACGTAATGAATTATTTCAATTGATACATTTTTGCCAATTTTTGTTACAAAAACGACATCAATAACTTGATTCGACCAAAAAACACATCACGAAATGCTTTTTAATTCAAATATCAGGACATTTACCGCATTTAACATCCCTTTTTAATCCTTTTTTTCACCAAAGGACATATTTTGCTCTTTGTGGTTTGACCTCACGTGTGTTATTTTATTTATATTTATTTTTTTTCTATTTCAGGAAAACTGTGGAGAAGCAAAAATTCTAATTATGCTAATCAAAACAACCCAAACCCTTGAAAAATCCCTCGTTTTTTTTTCCTTACGTGCCAACTAATATTGTTGCTGAACACAATGTGTGGGATATTTGCGGCAGTCCGTGGTTCTTCATGCATAACAACATAGGAAGCGAGATTTTTCGAGAGAGATGGATGGATGGAAGCGCAGAAAATGTTATATTGTTGCGGTGTTACATTGCGGATGATTATAAATGGTTCAGTTTTCTCGTGTCTGCCTTTCCTCGTTTGTGGCTTTTTTCACACATGATAACAAGAAAACGGATAGATCACACAAAACACAAAAAAAAAACACTTTTAATAATCATGTTAACTGCTCAGCTCGGTGAATGCGTAAAAAAACACGCCACGACGACACGAAAGAAGAAATTTTTTATTTACCTCAGGGATTGTGTGAGCAGCACACGCACGATGTCATCTTTATTGCATGCAAAAAAGAAAATGTTCTTTCGCCGCCGTCGTCATCATCATCCTCGAGACAAAAAGTTGCCGTAAATTAAAATATTTTACGAAGGCACGTCGTCGTGTTTCAATGTCAACGAACTAAATTTCAGTTTTTCATGCGACGAACTTTAAAGAGGTTAAATGTTCATCTTCTGTTTTGCTGCTGCTTTGTATTATCGGTGCCCTTTTCCCCTTTAGACATGTAATACGGAACGACAAAAAATACGAATATCAATTATACAGATCATGTATGGTTTCGGATTACACGAAAGGTCATGTCTTAAGTGAATTTATGGATGTTAATGAGTTTGGGATCACAGTTTTTTTTTGCTGTACACACACAAAAAACGGGAAAATTTATTGCTTTCTGACAGAAAAGTCTTTTTTGTGTTGCTTTTCGTAATTAAACATTACATCACGTGTCAAAATTGTCATTGCTGCTCCAAAAGTGAGTAAATAAACAAAAATGTACGTGACACTTTTAAGAAATTCGTGGGCAATTCTCATATCAACTCAGCACAAGACAATTTTTTTACTGCATCTTTGTTCCCAAATGGGCCACAAACGTCGCTTTGTTATCAAAATTGCACTTTCTTGTCATTGTGTGAGAAAGAGCCAATAATCATAAATACGGGAAAAAAAGAAAAGAAATGTCGTGTGGTAATAAAAGTGTCCTTTAGTAGTTTCCTGTGATGTAAAAGGATGTCAAGTGAGTATATGAAGAAGGCCTGGAGTTATTTACAGTGCAGCCCATGAAAAGATTTTGAATTGGAGACGAAAAAAAAAATCAAGTCCTGAGGGATAATCAAACATCGCACACAATTGCACCATTGTCTGTTGAAAATATCAAAAAATATTTCAAAATATCAGCTATTACAAGGTATATCATTGACTTCAGGCGACATTTTTGCCTTTTTCCTTTCAAAATGTCACAGAAATCGTTTACTTCATCGCATTTTTATCTCTAATATCAACTTGAAACGTTCAATTTCAGACATTTTTTCTTCGAAATGCGGCACAAGAAAAAAAAATCCATCTGTGAAAGAATGACAAAAATGACAATATTATATCAGCAGCAACGGAGAGAGAGAGGAGTGCAAGCAATCTCAACATGATCAAATCAAGTTACATGTTCATTCGCTCAGTCAACTGGCACACCAGAGAGATATGCTGCATTTATCTCTTGCAGTTATGAAAAGATGGGAATTCCTCACCATTTTTCGCATGCATGTTCAACACTGAACTGACAACAATTGTTAGAAAGTGTGTGTGTGCGGGGGTGCAATTTAATGTACTACCTTCACAATCACAGGCAATGTCATGTCGGAGTCCTCGGAGAGATAGATGCTAATCGGTAAGTCGTTAAAAATCTAACAAAATCGTATTTTTCCCCATCATTTTAGCGCAAAAAACAAATTTCAAATGAATCGCAAGGCAAAAAAGGATGAAATTCAATGGGACGTGCATTGGAATGTGAAATTTATTTTTGCACATTCACAATGAAATGGACCAACAATGATTTTTTTTTTGTATGTACTTCTTTAATTTTAGCAAAATATTATGAAACCGGAGAGAGATGGATCAGCCATCCGTTAAAAATGGTTCAAAACTGCTTCCCTACTGTTCGCTCTTCGCATTGTTGGGCTGTTAGGAGTGCATTTGGTCATGTGATTGACAATGTAGAGATATTTTTTTTATTAAATTTCAATGACGAGCCATGATGTCAGCGATTTTGAAAGGATTTTTGGGAAGAATTCGTTCTTGTCAGATTATAACTTTTGAAATTCCTTCAAATTTGTTCCGGTATGTGCATTTGTCTTTTAATTTTTTTATTGCATTTAAATATTTATTCATCAAAAAAAATATAAAAATTTATATGCGAGATAAAAAATGATCAACCCAATTATGGACACAATTACAACAAAAAAGCCGATATCCAACTGTGAGAGTCGTTCGTTATAATTCTTTCGAAATTTCTTTTTAATAATAAATAAATACGGAGAAGAGTTTTTTATTGTACTTTGCGTTAATAACGAAAATATTTTGATCAAAAAAGTGCTTCATTTATTATTTTTTTATGGCATGTCGAAATTATTGTTCATGTAAACGACAGACAATTACATGTCGATTTGTTACGGACAATTGAAGACAATTAAGGCGCATTTAATTGACTCAAATATTTAAATTGAACTTTTTTTAAAGAAATTTTTGAAAAAAACTTTTTTTTTTGACATTTGAACTTAAAAAAATTGTTTTTCAGATTCAAAATTATCCTGCTTTGAACAACAAAATACAATAAAAATGCTATTAAGTCCCGATAATTGCTTAGTAACGATCCGACAATCGATAATATCTTTACAGAAAATGCCAAGAATCGATTGTTGCGGTTGCCTACCTTGATTTTCGTACGATTTTCATCCGAGGATGGTAAATGATGAGCATGTGATAGAATTCAATTGTTATTGAGCTACTTTACTTCAGAAAATTGAGTGTCGTTCAGCAAACAAAACAACAATTCCAGACGTTATTAGGACACAAGCAATTTATTGAATTCCAACACAAACACACGTGCCATCGACAGGAGTGCAAGGAAGAAGACAAGACAAGGTAATCAATAGAGATAAAGGACGAACGTGTGATAAGTTGGACCTTAATTGAAAAATTTTCTCTTTTTTTTTGCCATCGTGAAAGGTTCATTTTTTGGTTCCTTGTTCAAACAATAAATATAAATAAAATGTATCTCCAACACGTATCTTCTTCCGATTTTTCGTCTTGTGTTTTTCCTCTTTCGTTACGTGTTCATGTGTCACACAACAATTCGACGAGGTGAATCGGAAAATGTTATCCCCGAAATCACAAACCTTTTTTTTTTTGCTCGTTTTGGTGTGTGTGTGTTGTTCACTTTATTGACAGTTTATTAAAACCACAGAGAGAAATGTTTTATTTATTATTGATTTCGGTAACTAACAATCTAACCATTTTTGTCGATGATATTTATTGCGTTGTCTGTGGTCTGATGAAAAATTTTCAGAACAAATTTTAACGAATTCAGGATGAAAATAATTTCATAAAAATTTTTATAAAAAATTGCTTAAAAACCAACAAATTACATGTGAAGAAAATTTTTGTAAAATTTTCCTTATTTTAATATTTTTTAAATTTTTTTTAAATTTTTTTTTTGTTTTTTTCTTTAATTTTTTTAATATTTTGTTTAATATTTTTTAAAATATTTTTTTTTAAATATTTTCATATATTTTTTTTTTAATTTTCAAGCTTTTTTATATTAATTTTTTTTCCTTATTTTTAAAAAGAAATTTTTTTTAATTGTTTTTTCTTTTATTTTTTGAAATTTTTAATAATAAAAAAATAAAATTAAACGAACGAAAAAGTCGCAGCTGCTCAACTTGACTAATTACCATCTTAACCGAAAAACGAGCGACAAGCCCGCATATTTCTCACGTTCCTACCGAAAAAAAATTTAATGTAAAAATGTCTCAAGTGCCGAGTGTGATAAGACAATGCCATTAATTTATGCGCTGTATGTGGGTCCATCGCCGCTTAAAATGTCGTCATCCCAAAAATGTCCGAAATATCGTACGACAAGAAAGTGGTTAGATTATCTTCTGCGTCGTCGTTTTCTTTTCGTACGTGGCACGAAAAAGGATCATTCACATAATTAGGCACTTAAAACAAAAGGATATTATCGTCGATACATCCCCATTTACTTTTATAGCTTCATTGGAATGTTCTTGTTGATCATTGTGACAATAATAAATGCTGTGTGGGTTCGTTGGGAAGAGAAAACGAGCTCGAAGGATGTTCAATACTTCGATTCATTAATTTTCTATCATGGCATCATCATTATTATGCAAATGTAAACAAAAAGTGTCATAGTAACGTTTTTGTTCCGAACAAAATGAAAGACATGGAACAAGAGAGAGACATCATTAATAATTGATTATGGACCTAACTAGAAGTATTTTGTTGTTAACTGTACATTTTTGAAACAAAAAGCAATCCCAGATCCATATCAACAAAAGTTTTCTGAAATGTCACTCTCTTCTGATTGAATAACAGATAACGAAACTAGTTCTAATTGCCCGATGAACTGAAAAAAAGTGAATTTAACTTTCTTGTCTTCACTAAATTTATCATTAAAAAAAGTTTTTCTGATAAAAAAAAATTTAAAATGAAAATTTTTTTAAAAAAGTGCAAAATTAAGCAATTTCAAACCAAAGGGCAGTGTTCGTGTCAGCAACACAATTTTCTACGAAGACGATAACAAAGACTGTGACTTGTGTTAAGTACTTAATTACATTTTAATCGAACACCTGAGCACCGAAATTACTTTCAACTCTCTCTCGTTTAATGATCTCAGGCGTTTTCTGTGCGGTTAGATGTTTGTGGATCGAACTTTTTCTTCGGTACGTCAATCCAGCTTGTGCTTTAAAGTTTTGCTTGCATTGCGGCTTGACATGAAAGACGATAGTTTCTTCAGTTTCTTGTTTAGTTTTGCAGACCAGTTTAGAGAGAAGAGAAAAAACAAGGAAAAAAGATGATGATGAATTATGAGAGTAGTAACGTAACATTTGGATCAAATTACAAAACTTTCTCAAAAACTTTTATTTTTTTTCCAGCTCAGGTGACTTTTTTCCGCCATGCATCGAAGGAGTTGTCGACGATATAAAAAGTAATGATTCAAGGTAAATGTCCTCGTAATTACTCCCCTGATTAGGTAAAGGTGCATCATTGTCGTCGTCGTCGTCTTCGGTCGATTTCTGTCGAGTCAGCATGAATTACGTCGATTGGTACATTGGGAAAATTAATCAACTGGAAAGCAAATATAATCGTCGTGGCTATAATTCAGTTGAAATTGCCGTAAGAATGGGTCTCATGCATAATTTACCGCCATTAATGACCCATTTTCTCGATACATAAGCTGTCACACCAAAATCGACGTCACTTTAATCCTTCGCTGAGATTTTGTCGACTAAATCCCTCGTCTTACAAAATCATAACACGATGTCAACAGCAAACACACACAAAATAGAACACGTAACAAAAAAGCCATACATTATTCATCTGTTTAAAATTCAGACACTTTTTGTCATTTGCTGGCAACAAACACCTACGCACACACACAATTGTCTCCTGCGAGGATGGAGCTTGCTGTAAAGCGACACAAAACATTGTCACACAAAATAAATAAAAATGAAGGAAATCTGAATGAATTGAGAAAAATAATAATAACACACGAAGAAGGATATGAGTCGCATATCATCTCGAGTCAATCTAACGGAGTGAATGAATGTAGAGATTTAACAAAATGCACAAAATCCATACTTTTTGTGGCAAAATTTTTGTAAAAAAATAATTTTTGTGCGATTTTTGTCTGTCTGATACCTGATTTTAAGGTAATTTTGTTCAAAATGATTTTTCTTGAAGCTTTGTTCTAAATCTGCGGGAAAAGTGAAATAAAAATACTTCAATTAATAACCTCAAAAATTTAAAAAAAATTCAAAAATTAAAAAAAAAAAAATTAAAAAATATTTCACAAAAATTTCAAAAAATTCAAAAATATTTTTAAAAAATTTCAAAAAAGTTTAAAAAAAAAATTTCAAAAAATTTAAAAATATTTTTCAAAATGTTAACAAATATTTCAAAAATGTTTTTTAAAAATTTTATTTATTTTTTTTTTTTTTGAAAATTGTATATAAGAGACATTATATAAGAGATATTATAACAAAAACATATTAAAAATGTAGAAATTTTTTTTTTGTTTAATTTTAAGAAAATTTTTAATGCGCTTATATAATTTTTCAGAAAATTTGTACAAAACTTTCACGATGCAATGGATCTGGATGAAAGGAAGAAATATCCGATTAGTTTTTAGAGGCCATATATTAAATCTCATCACTTTTTTATGCGATTCTTTCTTCTCATCTACTACAATAATGGAGTAAGTAAGCAAGTAGTATATTTCCATTTGATACAATATTTCTTGTAATACATTTCTTTTTTTATATATTTTACTTTTCAGACAAAAGAAATGACAAAAGAATCGGAATAAATGGATGGAAATCTTGCTCTCACATCAACAACTGTAATAACTCAAAAAAAAAAAAAAAATCTGACTTGACTTGATATGCTTTGTCGTCGTCATCATCATCTACGTCTTTTTAAAATGTTATTTTATTATGCGAGATATTGCTTTTATTGGATCATGTGGATATGTTCGAGTATTTTCCCTTCATGATGACCACTTTTGGTATTTTGTTCAATTTTTCTTGAATTTTTCGAAAGAAAGAGAAAAAAAATCTCAGATATAAATCTTTTTGTTCTAGGTACGTTATCATAATAATAAAAGAGGCAAAAATAAGAAGAAAAAAAAAACTTTCAATCGGGAGATGATGATGGAGCGAGGAAAGGGGAGAAAACTGAACAGAAAACTAAACTAAAGTAAAAGTGTAACAAAAGATAATTCAATGAATTGGAAAATTGCCACACAATCATGTTGCGAGAGCTGCCGTTCCGTTCGTTTTTCGTTCGCCTCACTGATTTGATGACTGGACTTGGGAGAAAAAAAAAGTTTGTTAGGTGTTACTTGTATCGCTCTATCTGAGAAGAATTCAATCAAAGAAAAATAATAATGCTATAATGCAATGTACGGAGCAAAAATATAGAGAAAATTGAGTGCAATAATGCGAAGCAATATATTAAAAGCGAGGCGATGCAGTGTTCGAACGTGTTTCTATGTATGATAAATGCTTTTGAACAACAACAAGGATGGAGGCAGCAATCATCGTATCACATGAAAAACTTTTTCTCTCTTTTCTTTCTTTTCACTACACTTTTTCTTTCAATTCATTTCATTTTAGTTCAAATTTAGTTTGAGGAAGTGTGTACAAGGAAGAGTTGTTTTGTTAGCAGCTTTCAATTGAATTATTATTTTCATTTTTGATTGGACTATTCTACAAAATGAGAAATCCTTCCTTTAAGTTTCTCAGAAAATTTTTAAAAGCTTCAGAACTCACAATTCGGGTAAAAATCCATAATTTTCTCGTACATACCTGCAAAGAAAGACAAAAAAGGCAATTTATTAGTCAAAAATTTCCGAACAAATAATAAAATAAATGAAAAGTCAGTCATTGACATCGAATCTAAATATCCAATAAATTGTCGTCATCCAGACGAGTCGAATTTATTAAATATTTTCCAATTTAGCAAACGCTCGACAATGTCCTGACACACGACACAATAAACATTTTTGTCATCTTTTCACTCGGAGTTCGAATCAAATTAAGACAAATATTGAACTGTGCTTGTTCTTGTCTCTGGCTAAACTTTGCTGGAAAATAATAAATGTATTAAGATAGAGTTGGACTTTTACATCATTTTCCACTTTTATCGCAATGTCCGAAGCCACACGAATCCCTCATAAAAGCTGTCAAAGCATGTTTGTATCAATTTATTTGTTTTGTCATTTGATATTTATTATTGCTGCTGTGATAGATGTAATCTAGTATGAAATTACTTTTTTGCGTCTTTTCATTGATTGATGTGTGAATGAAGTAACATTTATCATTTCATGATGTTTTAGCCTTTTTTGAAACGTGCCTATTAAAGTTTTTCCTTTTCTTCTTCTTTTTTTCGAATTTTCATATAGGCACATGCTCAAGTGGATTTTCATTTACCTGCAATCATTAAAGGAACGGAAACGAAAACAATGGAAGGAGAATGAAAAAAAACTGAACATCGGCGTTTATCATCTTGAACAGCTCGAAAAAGTGCTCTTGACACATTTTAAACTGATTTAAGGTGTGTTTTTTTGGACACGATGCTTTGTTTTTTCTTCCAGGCATTTGGAAGAGGATTCGACAATATTGACGTGAAATGAAACAAAAGAACCGGAGAACAAAAAAATGTCAATCTGAAACCCTATTTCATCCCCGTATCTATTCATCTGGCACTTATTGATATATATGTTTGGTGCACGAGGCACGACGAATGTTTGTTTGAAGGCATTGTGTAATGCAGACTCACACAATAATGATGATGATGGCAACAACTGCGTCGATTTGCACGTTTGTTTGAACAGAAGTGAACATCGAAAAGGATGAAAGGCAAGTATGAATGGGTGTACCGAAAAAGTGCAAAAAATGTCATTTTTTTCTAAAAAATTTGAAAAAAATATTAGTTTTAAGGTGTTGCCTTATTTTTTTAAAGGATTGCCTTGAAATCGAAATTTGTTTTTTAAATCTTTTTTTAATTTCTTAAATGAATTTGTAATTCGAAAATCTATTTTTAATCTTTGTTTGTTTTAGATACTGAAAAAAAAGTAGTTTTTATAAAGTTTTAAGGCGTTGCCTTATTTTGTTAAGGAATTGCCTTAAAACTGTTTTTTTCTTAAAAATCTTAATTTTGAAACTTTTAAATCTTTTCTTATCTTTTTCCCTTCAGGTACTGAAAATCCTTTGAAGATCTTTCAACGAAAATCTCCTATTGGCAACACCCTATCTAACAAAAATCTGTGCAAAATCTCAGTAATACATTTCCATTTCACCTGTTTCAATCGCGTGAAATCCTTTGATACGTGCATAAACCATTTAGATTGCCATTCAAATCGAAGCTGCTCCCCTGAAATTAGATGAATTCCCTCGCCATGTTCTGTTTTCTGTAATCTGCATGTCATTTTGTGTGCAATTATGTATGCAAAAAACGCGTCGGTGTGTCACTTGCCGAAGAAAAGGGATGACATTATCCCCCCATCAAGCATCCAAAGGCAGTTAAAAATCGTTTAACTCAAGGATAAAAATTGGATCGCTGTGGAAATTGAAAAAAAAGGCACCCGAACAAGGATCTATTTATTTATGTTATGGATTTACTTCCTTTTTTTATTATTATTTTATTGTTATTATTGCTTTTATGCATACACCTATCATTTTCATCTCCCGTTTCATTTCAGACGTTCATGGAAAGTAGTTCGCCAAATAGTTTGAATCTTCGGGAAAATTTTCTTATCACGCAAAGGACAAACTTCGCTGTTCAGTACTTGCGGGAAATTTATAACAAATGAAGTAGAGTTGTACGTGCGTAAATGTGCTGTTTATACTATTATGGTTCGACGTGCAATAAAACTACCATCGTCTTGCTGTATTTTGTTGACTATTAACAACAATCAGGATTTTATGGCATTCGCCAACGAACGAATTGGATTTGATTGGAGATAATGGAATAATAACAAAAACCGTTCGTGCTATTATGATAGGTTGATAGTTTTTTACAGTCTTGAGAGAGAGCATCTTATGGGGGGACGACGGAGATTTGCATAACTTAATGTCGCCCGTTAGCTATCTGAACGTGACATTTACCCCAATCTCAACCACAAACACACATTTGACGTGAACGGAGCAAGAAACAACACAAATGACTCTGTTATCATTTGATTTTCATTCCTTGACAGGGATTTCATAAGAATGTTTATGAAACTTCTTAAGGATATTAGTCGACGTCTTGCAACTACTTCTCCGGCATCAGGTGTATAAATATAATTTTCTTCTTAGTTAATCTCATTTTTGCCGTGTTCTTCCCATTAAAATTCCATTGTGTCCCTTTTTTCACGTGTATTCAAAACAAAACGAAAAAAACCCTTGTTAGTTTGTAACGCAGGTAATTATTTAGGTATCTAATCTTTTCTCCCTTTTTATCTTGTAGGTTCTCATGTGTCCCCTATATGACATCATCCTGAAAGGTGTCACGAAATTAAATGGCTCAATATTTTTGTGTTTGTTTTCCGGAGAGATAAACACAGCAGATAGGTGACGACAACGAGTTGACACATCGTTTGCATTAGAAAAACATCAAAGATAACGAACGATGTATTTACAAATAAGATAAATTATTTATCGATGTGATTGGCACCTGGATTCCATTTTTGAATAATGACGCTTTGAAAATTTTCCCATAAAGCAGCTCAAAAAATTAATTTTTGATTAAAGATGTTAAATAATCGTAAAAATTTTATTATTCGACCGAAAAAAAACTTTTTACGAGAATGTCGTTAAAATGCTGTATGGCGAGTAAAATGGAAATGGAATTGACTTGTATCAAAATTTCATAGGAAATGTCAATTTAAAGTGGTTTCGAGAAATTTTAACATTTTCTTCGTTTCGATACAAAACGTCAAGACAGATAATTTGAAAGAAAACATACGAACCGCCGCACTCGAAATGCATTTACAATAAGACTCGAATGTCAATTACCGCCTGACAGACTTTCATTGCTTTACAACTTCAGTTAGTAATAACAATAATAATTTTTGTATCCTTATCCGTCGTACATCGCATTTTTTATTACCCTCGAGCAATTATAAGCGTAGACGATGTCGTGCCAGATTGATCTCTCTTTAACATCTTTGTAAGTAGAACGTCAAAAAGGCAGTGCGTATCTAAAATTGTTCATAAAAAAACATTACAAACATCCATCCTTCCTTTTCTCTTATTTTATTTTTTTTTTTATTTTACAAAAATAAACTTTTTTTTCGAATGTTCATTCTAAACTTGAACTTTTGATCTTAATTTTAGTGTATATCAAGCTACTGTGTCTGTATAGTCCAGCGATGAATAAAGATAGCGCATTAGCATACAACAACAGTTCATAAGCGGTTGGAGACTAACCCTACAGACATTCCCTTGCAATGTAGGAGGAAGGAAGAAAAAATAATAATAAAAAAAAGACGAAGAAGAATATTCATGTACTTCACTCCCGGTACAGTTTAATTAAAAATTAAACCGTGACGTGACATTTTAAATATTATTCTTGGGGACTAAAAATAGTAGGAGCGTTGTGCTGCGGCGACAGTGAGTGAAAAAAAGAAGATAAGAAGACAATCAAGAAATTGAAAAAGGAACTTTTTTTTTCTTCGTCGTTGATGGCACACAAAAAGGAGGTGAGAAGACACAAAAAGGGTACCGAGGAACAACCCCTTAAATTAAAAAGATGAGCTAAGCACACACATTATGTGTATGCACAGGAAAGAACCACTTGAATCTCCCTCTCTCTTGAATGTCTTCTTTTTCTGCGTTTCTTCATTCATTGACTTCGTTAAGATATTTTTTTTGTTAAAAAAAAGTTTGATTGTTTCTGGACTATACGACTTTTTTGTGCATTAAACTTTTCTTCTTTTACTTGATCCAGAAATAATTGAATTGAAATTGAATTGAGACATAAAATTTATGAGGCGTCGCCTTTTTTAGATAAGGATTTGCCTTAAATTAACTTTTCTTTCTGCTTTATCAAATTTTAAGTCAAAATTTTGAAATTTGTGAAATTTTTTATTCTAATGATTTCATGATTGATGATTGATCATGATTCTTAAGTTATAATTGAAAATTCAAAAATACGTAAAAAATACGTAAAAAAAATACGTAAAAAATACGTAAAAAATTACGAAATTTTTTTTAATGTCATATGTTGATTTTGAATGTAGACCTTATAAAAATCTGACTTTCAAAAAAAAAATTTTTTTTTTTGCGATTTGATAATCATAAGAATAAAAATAAACTAAAATTAGATCTCAAATTTTTTTAAAGCGTTGCCTTTTTTGAAAAAGGGATTGCCTTAAAATCATTTTTTGTTACAAAAATGACATTTTGATAGCTCTGAGCTGATTTTTTTAAAGCTATATTCAAATTTTAATCGATTCAAAGTCACAAGGGAATTCCCAAATAATGTCTGAGCTACGCCATCATGCAATTTATCATATTTTGTCGGTTTGCGTGTCGTTCATATACTCAACTCTCCCGCTTTTAATTACACCGCAAATCTCTTTGTTTTCACTTTGGCATGCCACACACAATATACGAGACGCAAAAAAGCCGAGGGTTTCGATGATAAATTTCCAACGAACGAATGAGAAAAGTTTGTTTTTTGGGAAAAACAATTCTGCAAATGAGAAAGTTTTTACCAATTAAGTCAATGTAGACGACGAGTAGTATTTTATGATTATTATTGGAGATTTCATGTGTAACGCAGAAGGACAAAATGAGGAAACACCCTGAATTTTTCGAAGAGAGATTAATAAAATTATGCATGATAGATGGGTTTGTAATGCCAAATTCTGCTGTTTTTGTGTGAATAATTTTTACCTTAAATGGAAAATGGGGCATCTGCCTATTTATTCGACGACTCGACATGTGTAAGCACGGTACATTATAATTTAAATCTCTCTTTTTCTCTCGCTCCATAGCTAAATGGCAACTACAACAACTCGAACACGTTAAAATTATTCTCGGAGAAAATTAAATTCATGAAAAAGTTATGAAATGATGAAGTACCTGCTGTTACCTTTGCACGGCATTAGAGTTGATTTCAAGTGCTTAAGCAGTCGTTTGCGTGTCGAAAACGTCCCGCTCTAATCCAGAATGTTTATTTTTAATATTTTAAGTATTTGCATGTTGTTTGAGAATGCGAGCCGAGTAATAAATGGATGGAATGTAACATATTTGAACATATTATTTTAATTTTAATAAAAAAATTTGGTCTGTCGAATATTTTTTTCAGCATTACATCCTTCCATGGTTCTCGTTATCGGAACAGCAGATCAGGAAATTGCTTGTTGTAACACTTTCGTAAACGTACATGGAGCAAGTGTCGGGCATTAATCCAAATTGACACTTAACAAACAAGAAAAAAATAAAATAAAACATTGTGTGTCATCAATTTATGATGATTGCCATACCGAACTCGAGCCAAAGCGTGTAAGAAGTAAATAGGAAGTTGACTCCCACTGTCAGATTCAGTTGTTGTTTCAATTTCAACACACACACTCACTCTCGAGAAAATGATATTTGAGATTTTTCTCAACTACTCGCATGAAACGATAGAAAAATGTTCTTTTCTAAGCCGCTTTCTGAATACTGTGCCATTTATGTGGCCTTTGAAGTGAAAGATTGTGCACATCTGTTGCAAAATTTATTGACACTAAACAAAACTATTCGCATGCCTTTGCAGCGCGGTGAATACAAAAAAAAAAAATACGAAAGAATCTCCTTTTCTTGTTTGTTGTTGTCGTCAAGCTATGCCGATTCAAACATTCTTTATGACAATATCTCTCGTTCGTACGTTTGTTTGGGCATGTGTGGCGTTGTAAATAAATTGCATGTGAGAAAAAAATGGACACAAAAATGCCCATTCAAATACTCATTTGTTTTTGTTGTCTTTTGCATACATTTTCGACCGAAGAACCGACAGAGCGACAGTGATTTACGTACTTCAAGAGTAGAGAAGAGGCAAAAAATCTCTTTATTTGCGGTTTTGCAGAGAGATATAGGTCATCGATTATCAAAAAAAAACTTCTGAAGGTAAATTTTTTTAACTTTAAAAGTGAAAAAAAAAATCAAAAATTAAAAAAAATTGAACCAATAATTCGAAATTTTAATTAATTAATTAGTATATTTTTTTTTATTTATTTATTTTTTTACCTTTTTTATTTAGTTTTTAATTTATTAATATTTAAAAAAAAAAATTATAATAAAAATCTAAATTTTAGACTCAAAAAATTTTAAAATTTTATTCAAAAATTAAAAATTACTTTTACAAATTCTTTTTCAGGCGAAATTATTATTATTAATTAACAAAAAAAAACTGAAAGTAATAATTTTTTAATTTGAAAATAAATAAAATTAAAAATCAAAATTTTTAACAAGAATTTTAAAATTTTATTCAAAAATTAAAAATTACGTTTCAAAATTCTTTTTCAGCCACACTTAAAAGAAAAAAAATTGAAAAATAAAAAAAAATCAAAATTTTTAAAATTTCGACTCTAAAAATTTTCTTTAAAATTTTTTCATAGGCACTTTTTTTTGCATCCAAAGAGTCTGTTACTGTCAACCACATGATGACCAATTCGTTTTTTTATACAATTTTTTTCATACCAAATAAAAATGCAAAATAACTCGACAAAATTTTTTGCCCATTTTGTAAGTACAATATATCGCCATGTCTCTGGAGATTCATCTTTTTCATTCTTTTCAGGGAGTGTTTATGAATGAGAGAGAGAAAAAGAGACAAAAAAAATGAAGAAGGACATGAATTGCAATTTTGTCTGCACAGATTGCCTTTGGACATGTGTTGGTAGGTAACTCGAGAGTGAAAAATTGGTCCAGACAAGGGGTTTTTCCATTTTTTCATTTGGTTTCGTTAAAGCTGAACTTTAAATGGACAAGCAGGAGAAGCTCGAAGAAAAAGTAGAACAACAGCGATTACCGGGATAAAGTAAAACTTTTGTATTTTATCATAAGTTTTGCTACCTTTTTGCAAAATTATCCGATATATTTGACTGTGTACGTGGCATGGCAGTGTTAAAATATAAAGCCATTTATTTCTGCCTCGCATAGAAAAAGAAGAAAAAAAAAGTCTTAAAAGAAATCCTGCTAGTTATAAAATGAGAGAATACCGAAGCGAAGGTGTCGTGTTGTAGGAAAATTTAAATTGAGAATTAAATCGCGATGTTACGTGTTTCTGCACGGGTCCATGCACATTTTTTTTGCTAAGTAAAAGAGTTGCAAGCAAGGCACGGAACAAAAGTTTTCCTTCTGCGCTCCAAAGTATAAATATATCATCTTGACGAGATAATGCCACACACACACAAGATATATCGTTGTTCGAGAGTTGTAAAATCCTTGTGACAGTCTCCCGCCACACCTTTAGGAATTCGCTCGTTCATTACTTTGCGGAACGTCGTTGGCTACGTTAAATTCAAATCAAGGCACTTTGGATGGATAATAACACAAATAATGACGTTGTTGCAACGAACATGAGCAACATCTGGAAAGACTCGTTTAAATATCAAGTGAGATGCATTTTAAATTTTGTTGTTCAAGTACTTTATTTTTTTTTTTATTTTTTTTTAGGCAGAAAGTTTTCGTCTCAGAAAAAGTTGTTGTTCGATGGGGGTCAATATGAGGTTCAAAAATGATTTTTTACAAATTTCAATGCAAATATCGCAAAATTTCACACGCTAACAGGATTTCAGGACATCAGTCACGCATTTAAATTTCACGCCAAATTCCGTAGTTTTGGTCAAATGATGTTAATTTTTTTTTTCGTGCACCAAAAAAAAATATAATTATCATTAAAGCCTTTTTTCGCAAATGAGCGAGAGAAAAAGACGCCGACGTCGCCGCCGCGGTTGGTGCCGCATAAAAAATAATAATAATGCGCCGTAAAGACTGTTGTTATGTAGCTTTTTTATTCTTGTTTGTTGTAATTTTGCCTGTTCTTTCCTTTCTTTCGTTCTTCCTGCATTCCCGCAAAAGTCAACGAGGAGTCTCGTGGTGCATCATTACTATGCTTGAATTTAATTTTAAGCCTTTTGTTATGGTTTTGCGTGTACACATGGGAGAAAATCGTGATTCGTTGGTGTGATGCAATTTGTTCACATATTAATTTCATGTGCATTATACTTTTTTTTTTATTTTTCGCTTTACTTCATCATCATCATTCTAACATCAGCGTCCTTGCAACGCGAGGCAACGAAAAAAAAAAATTGGATGATAAATACTTCACGTATGCACGAAAAATATTACAAAAAAATACATTATTTTTTAAAAAATTTTTTCGTGGCAGAAAAATCAACTAACGCGCCTTTAAATGAAACTTTTTTACCATTTTTTATTTTTTTTAATTTAATTTTATTTTATTTTATTTTTTTTTATTTATTTAATTTTTTTTTTTTATTTTTTTTATTATTGGTTTTTTAAATATTTTTTGATTTTAAATATTTGAAAAAAAAAATCAGTCAAAAATTTTAAAAAGACATGCAGAAAACGATTTTTTTTTTGCTTTAAACATGAAAATGTCTCAAAAAAAAATTGTAGAAGAACTGTGTGGTTTACGGAATAAGGATGTAAGAGTGTAATAAGTACAAACATTCATAATCCTGTAAAAGGGATCCTTTTTTATTCATTTTTTTTGCGTGTTTTTTTTCTTTTATGTGTTTCTGCACCACAGATCATGTTTAAAACACAGCGATTTGTTAGTTCATGGACAACTCTTCCTTCTTCAGCGATTTATGCATGAGGAGGATGATGAGATAAAAGACAAAAAAAAAGAAATTTTGCGCAGTACAAAAAAAAAATTATGCAGAAAATAAAGTCAAACATATTAAAGACCTCGTTTCTCTATACATTTATTTTAATGAAGCCTTTCTTCTTTCATTTTTTGCCTTTGTGTGCATTTTCAACAAAAGTCGGCATAAAACATCAAACAATCCTTTTATCCATAGATTTTTGTGTGTGGCATGGCGACAAAAGAAGAAAAACTCGCCTGCATGCACTTTTGATGCTCATTTAATAACGAGCATTTGACGCACAATTTTCGACGAAAAATAATTTATAATGAACGCTTCTTACATGATTTCATTATTTTTATGTTTTTGTTTCTTTTTGACAGTTTTCATTGTCCTTTACGGGAAGACACACAAAAGACGTTGAGATGAGGAAACAACAACTTATGGATCATTAAGGTGAGTAAAAAGACATAAAAATAAAGTTTAAGATCGTTAAAAATAAAATATTTCAAATAAACTTTTTTTATTGGAGGAAACACGGGATTTGAATTTGTTCAAGGTAATTTTTTTTTTTTGATCAAAATTTCCTAAAAAAAAATTTTTTTTTTAGGTTTGAGTTCAATAAAGAGAATGAGATCTCATCATCTAGCATTACTTAACTGTGAAAATCGCAACAAATACAACACGACACTCCGCAAGGTAAAAAAAAATAACAACAAAAGTGCAGAATTATTTACGAATAAACGAACAAGAAGAAGTTAAGACGACGAGAAATCAAGTATCACTGCGCGAATATTGTATGTGGCACAATCCCGTTATAAAATACATGAAATCATGTCAGATTGGGGCAAATCTCTGTTTGATAAATATTCTCTTTTTGTATCTTTTTAGTTTAATACGAATTTTTTCTTCATGTCAAGCATTGCACTGCAAAAACATGAAAAAAAGGTAAATTCAATTGAAAATCACAAACTGTAGAAGATTTCAGATGATCCGCGTCTTAGTAGGCGCAAATGCGATTACCGACGAAACAAAATTATTATTAAAGTTTCTTGCTCGAGACTCGTTCAAAGTAAAAGGATTTGACTTTGTAATAAATTCAAAAATGACTTGAGCCGCCAGTAATTTATGCCTTTGTGGAAAGTTTTTTACTTGATCCTGATTCATTTCATTCGCAAATGTCTTTTCAATTGACACCGTAAAAAAATGTCATTTAAACTTTTTTTTATATATTACTTTTCCTTATTTTTTTACTTTTAGGTGTTTCATTTCTCACACAATTTTATGCAAAAATATCGAAGGTGCAATATTTCTTGTGTCAAGCACAAAAGATTCTCCTCCTTAGTCATTTGTTAAAGCTCCTCATGTGCGAGTATGTGACATGCACGACGAAACGACGACTTTTAAATAAATTTCATGTAGTCAAGACGATGACGAAGGAGGAAAGAAGATCACAAAAAAAACACTAAATTATTCTTACATTTAAAAAAAATAACATTTTGTGGTAAAAACGAGGAGAAAGAGAGCTGGAGGCATGATGAAAGAACCCAAACGTATACACGAAAAAAGATTGATGGAATTAAAGAAGGATTTAACATGAATGAAAAATTGGTTCTAATGATAAATGTTAAAGGAAGGAAAAAGTTCATTCTTTTCTTCGTGCCGTCTTTTAATACGTTGCCTTTTTCTTTTAGGTACCTTCTTGCTGCAAAGACATGTGAAAGTGAAATGTAATTTCATGATGAATGAGATCACGAGGGGCTAAAGTCACGGATGTCGTCTATTCGATGAATGGAATTGTGTCGGCGCAGTAGATGAAATAGTGATTTGTCTTCTTCTCACTCACTTACTCACTCGCCTGTTAGTTGAAGTAATGAGAAAACGTGACTTGTGTGGTCTCAATGAGTTGCAAAGTTCATGATTTTTGTCACATATTTTTTCTTGTGCAAGAGAAAAAAATTTTCAAACCTTAATTTTTTTGTCCGAAATTGATTTTTTTAATCCAATCTCACCTGAAAAGATACAAAAAAAAAAGAAATTCATTAAAAAAAAAATCAAATAACGGGAGTTACATCACAAAAGTTCAAAAAAAAAATGAAAATTCCATTGAAAAATGCAAATAATGCATTAAAACAAGAACTCAATAGGTCATAACCGCAATAGAGCGAGAGAATAATACCTTTAATGACCTTTTTGTCATCGTCATTTTCATTCCTTTTCGCTCGTACATTTTCACCTCCATTTAAAACTTATTTAATTTTGCATCTCATTACATTTTTCATTATTATTTTATTATTTCTTATTTTATTAGAAGCCATTTTATTATTCATTTACCGTCGCTGTTGTCGTTGTTGTCATCATCATCGCTGGCCATTGTTGTAAGAAACGAGCGAAAATAAAAATATTTAAAGGGAAATGCATTCTCCGCAGCAGCAACAAACTCTCTAATAATGCCATGCGGAGTGCCAAGAATAACACGGTGCCAACAAACATTTAAATTCACACAGACAATAGCGCTCCAACTCGGGTCGTTTTGTTGCTGCGACGAAAAAAAAAACCAACATTGTGGAGATTGTTTGTCATCGCCTCTTTTTGTTGCTTTTGCCGTTGTTATATGAATGACTCTTCACTTCTGCTACACACTGAGCGAAAATATCTCATTACTCTTTTTACAATTATCTTTATTGTTGTTGCATGTACTGCCTAGTCGTGTGATGTAAGAAAAATATTTTCTCAAAAAAAGAAATCAAAAAAGAAAAAAGTTCAACGATGCGATACTTTAACCTTGTTGTGTTCGAATTTCGTATTATATTGGCAAAATGCAACTCATTTCATTTTATTTCATGTTATATTTGCATTCAATTTATATTTATTTATTTAATTTTGTAGAGTTTTTTTGTTTTGCGAAATACAAAGATAGCAGATAAGCGCGTGTACGAGAAGAAAAAAAGGGAGAGACAACGTACCTCCAGAAAAATTTGATCATTTGAACCTTTTTTTATTCATTATTTTTATTATTATTGCACAGAAATATAATTTTAATTTCGTTTCTCTCGGTTTAAAGTCGTGTATGTATGCAATTTTATTATAATATTAATTCTTTTTATGTTTCATCACACATTTATACACATCTTTGTGCATTTTTGCCACAGAACGGTAGGAGAAGCACACATATATAAAAGAGTAAAATGGCATGAAATATGCTCATTTATTTAATAATAAAATAAAATCTACAATAACAACAACAACAACAACGACGCTGTACCATAAAAATATTATGCTGTATTAGCTGGAAAGGTAGCTGGATGGAAAAAAGCATGGCAAAACCAAATGAACGTTGGTTATGGTAGCAGCAGGCAATCAGATTTGTACAGATGCCTTTTCGAATACTTCAATTGAAATACTTTAGTAGGGATCGAATCTTTTTTTTAGATTTTGATGATTTTTCGATCCTTTTTAGGTACTTGGAAGAAAATTTTCAACTTTAAGCATCCAATTTTTGATCATTGAGGCCCTTTAGAAGCCAAAAGTCAACTTTAAGCATCCAATTTTTGATCATTGAAGACCTTTAGAAGAAAAATGTCAATTTTGAGAAACAAATTTTTGATAGTTGAAAACTTTTAGAAGCCAAAAGTCAACTTTAAGCATCCAATTTTTGATCATTGAAGACCTTTAGAAGCCAAAAATCAACTTTTGGAAATTCATTTTCATATCACTCAAGACAAAATTTCGCCTCCCCCTAATGTAATGCAGAGGAAAATCCTACACATCTCTAATATAATTGTTAAATCGCAGCAACTAGAGCTCTCTGACCGTATCTCTACAGCTAATGCTATGTTGCTTCATGCCATCATGCATATTCGTTTTCTTTCTATGAGAAAAATAAAAAGATATTTCACATATCTTTTTTCTACATCTCTGTTTCTAATGTTTTTTTTTGCTGTTCCTCGATTTACTCTGTTTTGCTCCGTTTGCTTGCCTACCTCAGACAAGTACATGATATTTTGCATATGGATAAATAAACACACACGACCAACAACTGTCACACAGAAAACGACGTCGACGACGACGACAAAAGAAGAAAATTTTCTGTATCCTGATGTGTCTCTGATGAACGTGCAGCAAAAAAAAAACAACGAAAAAAAATTATATTTATATATAAAATGAAATAAAAATAAATATAATGCTAAATAAACGAGACACAAATTTTTTTTCGGAACATAACTGTGTATTTTTTTTTGTGATATTTGTTATGGCAATCAAGTCATATCGTCGTCGTGTAGGTTGTTGTTGTTGTATTTCGCTTCGGAGCATGCATTTATTTGGTAGTGTATGCAAAACGACATACTCAAGTAATGTTTATGTTTGTGGAATGACAAGAAGAAGGAGGAAATAGTCAAGTAAATACTCTTAAATTAGTTATATAGCAAAAGGGAGACAGCACAGCTTGATATCTTTTTGTCTAATCTATAAGGCAATGCAATGCAAACGCGCATTGTGAAACTTTCGAGTCTCGTTCCTACTTCATTCGACTTGAAATTTTAACAAAAATTAAATTTCCAAGAATTTTTTGACATTTTAACAACTTTTGAAGTCAAAATTTAATTTTAAAAATTTAAAAAAAATAATAAAAAATTAAAAAAAAAAATCAAAATTTTCCTACAAATTTTTTTTTTAATTTTAAAAAATTAATTTTTTTAATTAAAATTAAATTAATATTTAATTTATTTTTTTAAATTAATTTTTAATTTTTTTTTTATTAATATTTTGCAAAAAAAAAAAAAAAAATTGCGAAACTTTAATTTTTCACAAGCAAAAAAATAACTCGTTCAAGAAAGTCATTTTACTACACGATTCGTTGCTACTACGAACTTGCAATATTATACAATTATATTATTATTTAAAAAAAAATAACTGAAGGTACCGTAGCTGGCTTAAAACTGTGATTTGGATAGGATAGGAAAGCACAAGAGAGACAGCAGCGAGATAGCTGGAAATAAATGGTATAATTTAATTTCGTTTGGAATGAAGAAAAACCGTTTTATTTTCAAACAATAATATTATTTATTTCATATCTAACATCTGTAAAACTTTTTTAAATTGAGGTGCAGGGGAGTAAAAGCCATGCAATTCATGTTATTTTTTATTTTTTTAGTCAATTTTCTCGGTCTCTGAAGAGAGAAAGAGAGACTCTTCCAACCACTAACGACACCTCATTATCGTGTTTATCAAACTATTCAGGTATGCATTTTTCGCAAACAACAAACTTTTTCCTTCTTTCGCTTCAATCGTCGTTGATTTCGATTTTCCATAACTTTCTTACCACTTTTTTTTTGCTTCATTTCTGAGAACAAGGAACAATTTGTTGTTGTTGTTATCTTTTCACATACACTTTTTTTTTGCAAAACTCTCTCGTTTGATCGCATAAACTACAAACAAGAGGAACACACAATTATTATTATTTTCTATTTTTTTTTTTAGAGTGAGAGGGAACAAGTTGTGTTATTAAAATGCAACGAACAACCATTTCCAGAGAAAAAGCAGGAGATGAAAGGAAGGAAAGGATTCGAGGAAAATGGGACAAAATGCCATAAGAACAACTTTGTATCGTACCGAGATTGCTTTCAACAATTTAAAAATCTATAAAGAATAACAAAAAGGGACTAAATGAAATCAAAACATAATCATAACAGGAAAAACAATGCAAGGAGTGAGACAGGGTGTACACAAGGGAAAGTTTTTCAATCAAAGGCGTAGTTTTAGCTGCTCTACAGCGGTAAGGGTGTCAGCTTTTTTTACCTGAAAAAAATTTTTTCTTACTTTTGAGGTTTAATTTTAATTAAAAAAATATATTTTACTTCAAAACTTTAATTTTTTTCATACCAAAATTTTGATTTTAAAAAAAAAAATATTTTAAAAACCCAAAAAATAAATATTAATTATTTTCAATTCAATTTTTTTAATTAATTAATTTTATTTTTTTAAGTTATTAATTTAATTATTTTTTTAAATTATTAATTTATTTTTTTTAATTAAATAATTATTTTTTTAAAATTAATTTAGGTTAAATTTTATAATAAAAAATTTTTATTTTTTCAAAAAAAAAATCTTTAGAAAATTTAATTTATATTTTTTTCAAATTAATTAAATTATAAAACACAAATTTTTTTATATTAATTTTAATTAATTTTTTAATGTAATTTTTTCGTAAAAAATAGATCACTCTAACGTTTGATACAATCACTTCCAATTCATGTCAAGTCCCTCTTTTTATTAATATTTTAATGCACCATCGTTGTTCTATCCTGTCTGCACTTCTATTAATACTTCCACACACAACAACAACTTTCTATCGAGAAAAAAAGTACACACACAAAAAATGAGAACAAAAACAATTTTTTTCAACAATATTTTAATAATTTTTTGTGAGTGTGTCGAAAAATTAAAGTTTGACCTAAATACGAGTTGCACGAACAGAAAAAAAATATAGATGATATTTATATGAATTAAACTCAAAAACTAAAATAATAATAATAATAGAAGAAAAACTTCTATGTTTCCTTCTTTCTCTCTGCATGGCAAACAGCAGCATTGTCTATCGTAAACGTACCATATCTCAACTGCATGCGCTGTCAACTGTATGCTTTTCTATTGTATCATATTTCTAAAAAAAAAAAACTAAATGCAATGACAAAATTTTCTGTTCGCATGAAACTATGACTACATTGTGAATTTCCGTTGAGCAGTGCCGTTTTTTCCCGTTTATTATTTTAAATACATTATTTTTACTTAGACAGATAATGCGAGGCAGACAAAGTTTCGGTTTTTGATGTTTCGCATGGGGTTTTCATATCGACGACGATATGTCGCTTTTTTCAAAAACCTACAAACCCACTGCCTTGTTTCCCTTATAAATATGCATGCAAAAGAAAAATACAAAAAAAAAACTACAAAATTTTCGCATAAATTTAGCGAATTTGCGAGAGAAGAGGCACTTAGGCACGACCCTTTGTTTATAAATTTTTCCACGAGTTTTCGAGTGTGTTATGCGAAAAAATATTTATGTCATTATTTTGTGTGTGCACTTCGTTACGACGCGAAAATGAATGAAAATTTACGTTTTCATGACCTCCCTCGCATTCAGAGACCATAAAACTTTGCAATATAGTGCTCTGATTATCATATCCTTGTTCGCCTGCCTCTTTAACCGCAACGCAGAACATACATGGCACAAGAAAAAAGTTATTTATGCATAGATACCTCCGTCTCTACTTCACTTTTTTATTTTTCGTATGAACACTAATAATAATCATCCTCGTCGTCATTGAAAAAAGTTTTTTAATACTTTTATTTTTTTTGAATGATTAAAAATTGAACGTCGTAAAACTCTGGAAGGCAAAATCCGCTATAACAATAAAAATAAAAACAATTCCATTCGTCATGCAAAAAATTTTTTGGACAACTTTTTGTTTCCTTTTTCCATTAAATTTGAATTAAAGTCTCGGGAAATGTCAAAGTGTATAAATAAAAGAAAAACAATAAAAACTTTTAGTTTTTTTTTGTGAGTTTCGCCCGCAGGCTCATTACTCCTGTCTGTCGTTAACTGTTCCTTTATACAAATGATGCTGGTTTGGAAAAAAGTTTTCATTCAATTTTTACAAATATTACCGAAAAAATAATTTTTTTATACAAAAAATCTTTAAATTCATAAAAATGAATTTTTCTTTATACATTGTCAAAATTTTTAAAAATATTATTTTTGAGAAATATCATTGTAACTTAACTAATTTAATTTATTAAAAAAATAAAATCTAAAAAAAATTTAAAATTATTATAAAAATTAAATTTTAAATTTAAATTTATTAATTTTTTAATTAATTTAATGGAAAAAATTTTACTAATTTTCATTAAAAGTTCACTTGAAATTAAATTTATTAAAAATTAAAAAAAAAAAAATAATTTATTATTTTTAAATTTAATTTAAATTTTTTTAATTCTTTAATTTTCATTACAGAAAAGCTCAATTGTCAAAATGTAAAAAAAATATATATTTTTTAGAAATATGAAAATGTTAAAAATTTTGTTGAAAATGCAAAAACATGACCAAACAAACCGCAAACGAAACTCATTTTTAACAACCATCAAATATATTTTCGGTCCTTGTGCATTTTTGCATGTCTGTAGCAATTTTTCACTTCAGGTAATACTTGACTCCTTCCCGTTCGCCTAAAAGCACACAAGTAGGTACGAGTAAAATGTTAAATTTAAACGTCAGACACAAATCCACAAATAATTTTTATGATGTCGACTTTCGCCTTGTGCTTTTTTCGTTCCTTACATGGTCGAGCCACCTATGCAATGCACTCATGATTTGTGTGTCTTTATTCATTACTCTGTGAATAAAATATGAGTGCATGTCCTTTTGCTGTTAGTTAGTTAGTGCTCTCTTCATAGTCGAATTGAAGGATTGCAGGCGAGACACGAAAAACTTTTTTTTTAACAAAATGTATGAAAAAGGACACTTATAGCATTATTATTTCAAGTTTTTTTCATTATTAATGTGTGTAAACAGGTACTTACTATTTCATTTTATAATATTTTTTAAGTAAAAGAGCAAAGTTATTAAATTTTTGTGATGTTTGTAAGCTGATTATTATTTATGAAAAGTGCATGGCATGTCACGGAACCAAAAAAAAAAGTTTTTTAAAGTTTTTACCTTTTTGTTTGTAGTTATTATGGTTAAAGGTCGTCTGAGGTTTTCTTTGTTTGCAAAAAAAAAGTTAAATGGATCAAAAAGCCGCTCTCTCATCACGTCATATCTTAAATTATTGGGAATTGCAGTTCACATGCGATAACTCAGGCAAATTATTACCTGACGATTGGCGAAATTGCTCAATCGCGGTGTGTAGAGTGACAGCGACATGCATTAAAAGCATATTTAGCGAAATAAATGTGCTTGTCCCTTGGTTGCGCACTTTTTATTGAAAATAATCTCCATCTCACACCTTTCCATTTCAACGCTTTATCTTTATAAATGCCCATATAATAATAAAATTAAAGCTAAGTGTCGTGTTTGGCGAGCAGAGGCAAGCAAACAACGACGTACGAGGCAGACAAATTGATTAACTTAATTCTCTGTTTGTGAAGTTTGTGCCTGTTGTAATAAAATAATGATTGTATGTCCACTCGAGTCGACTCAATTGCTTCATATGCAGCAACAGACACAAACAGAGCCAATATTATTATTAATAATAAGTAATGACAATCAATTTATTCGCATTACATTAGGCTTAAAATGTGAATGTTTGTAAAATGAATAATAATAATAATTTTAATGCAATAATGCGTTTATTCGTGTGTGTATCCTTCTACGATAATATGTCACAAATATGTCAATCCACAGACTATGAAAATTATTTTTTTATAAAATAAACAATTTTTTTATCGTATTTCAAATGATTTTCATAAAATTCAAAAAATATTGGTATTGTACAAGTTTTAAAGTCCTTCGTCATTTTAGATAATTTATTATTTTTTTACATTTTCATATTGATTTTCATATTTTTCAAAAAATTTGATTTTTTTAAATTTTTTTTTAATATATTATAAATTAAAACATTTAAATTAAATTTAAATTATTAAAATAAATTATTTTATTTTAAACTATAAAATTATTTTAAAATAAAAATAAAAATTTATTTTGTAAAATTAAACTAAAATTATTAAATTTTATAAAATTAAAATTTTAATTAATTTATAATAAATTTATTCAAAAGCTTTAAATTATTTTTGTAAACGAAATTTTTGCTTTATTGTCCTATCGTTCGATCGTTGTCTGTCTCGTCAACAAAAAAAAAAGTTGAAAACCGAATGCAAACACAAAACCATTTAACGTTATTAAAACAAGTTTTTCAACCTCCGCAAATTTTTAATGCATGTTCTATGAATTTAGAATGTATGTACAGTACGCATGCCAACCAGACACGAACAACGACGACGACGATACGGGATAATATTATAATAATAATTAAATGCATTCATTTGTTTCAATTTATTCAATGGAGGGTTACTAATGAGCAGCGAAGAGTAAACAAAAAAAAAATCAAACAAAAAAGCAGCCTTGGAAAAATATGATTGTGAATAAAGACAATTTTATTCAAATTAAGAGAGGATGATTGAGATGTGATTAAATTTTAATGATGCTCATGTCATGTCATCGCAACAGCCCCTGTGAGTGGATATAATGTTGCGAGATTTTAATCAATTGGAATTATTATCTGTGAGGCGATTTGAGTAGTTGATTTTTTATTTGTGCAACGTTAATGGAAGTTTTTGTGAGTGTTTCAAGTTTCGAAAAAAAATTAATATTTTTTTTTTAATAAAATTTGATTTTTTTTAAGATTTTTATTTAAAAAAAATTTATTAAAATTTATTAAAAAATTAATTAAATTAATAACTTTTCATTAATTTTTTTTTTTAATTTTAAAAAAATCTATTAAATTTAAATTTATTATTTAAATTTAAATTTATTTTTTTTTATTTATTTTTCAATTTTCATTTCAGAAAAGTTCAATTTTCAAAACAACTTTCAAACTAATATCACAAAAACTGCATTTAAAACAAATTTTGAAACGTGCACACAAATTACCAAAATGGATAGTTGACCTCTATGAAAATTTCTACCATCATCAGTTCACTTGCAGACAAGTTTGCCAGCAGGATACAACACAAACGATCACGAACCAAATTTTGAATTGTTGAATGAATTAATGGATTGTCTCTCTCTCCAATTTTGGCATAACTTTATCTACTCATATACAAAAAAAAAATATTTCATATCATGTCCAATTTTTAATACAATGGAATTATTATATTGAATAATATGCAACATTATGCTCGACAAAAAAAAATCCGTACAGACCTTTAAGCAATGCAACTCACCAACATAACACGGTGTGTCAAGACTTTTAATAAAATAAATTGAATTGACTATCGGCAGTTAAACGTACAAAAAAGTTTCGTGCCCGTTGTCCGTCCTTGAGTGATTGAATTAAATTTCAGCAGCTTATTTCACATGTAACGTTATAATACTTTACAATAAAAAATAATAAACTATAATAATATTTTAATTTACGTTGTTTATTTTTTTATCTTTTTTTTTTTTAGTTTTGGACAACCACACACACGAAACCGCTTTTTTTTGTTTTTTTTTTTTCTTAAATACTGTAATAAAAGGCCCCATTATTAATGAATTGTTTGATTTAGAAGGAGAGAAAAAAATAATAGTTTGAAAATTATTATAATATAAAATAATAAGCTTGTCTGTTGTTGCTTTTGTGTCAAAAGTGAGCGCGACAAAACTTTGTCTTCAGAACACAAAAAAAGACGAAAAAAAGGGGAACACACAAAAAATTCATTTACATTGTCTGTGCCTAATTGCACGGTTAAAGAACAGAATTTCAGCCAAGTACGACGACGACGATATGATTGCTGTCAAATTAGAGTCGAAATTGCATTCGTTCCGGTGTCGGTTTATACAACACGAAGCAAGGCTCGTCCGAACAATAATTTATTATTCAAATCATGTTTTTTTTACACCATACCGTGCCGCGTTTTTGATCTGAATCGCTTCATATTTTAATTCACTGATAATTTTTTTTCTTCGTTTATTGTCTTCGAGTTCTTGAATAAAAACATGACGAATGGAATATTCATCATAATTTCCTTCATAATTCTTCATTTTTTATTTTTTTGGCAATAAAAGAGGGGGTTTGTCACGATCGTCGTATATTCACACAGAAATATGAATAAAACTGAAATTATTTGAAGAATTCAATCAAATTGCCCTTCAGACTTTTCTTCCTCCTTTCGTTGCAAAAAAGATACATTCACATTTAATTGTCCGAAAAATTATTTGATTTTCTTCCATTTTTCTCTTTTATTCGTTTTTGGGATATAGAAGCGGTTCTTTGATGTCCATGCAGAGAAATGACTCAAGTCAAGTGCACTTGTCGTAGTCAAACAAACTGAAGAATGTTTAAAATCATCCAATCGTGTCAAATTAAAAATTATATAGAAATTCTTCGAGTACCTTCAATTCAAATCCGTTTTTTGGAGTAATTGCACGAATGAATGAAAAATGCCATACCTGCAAAGAAATAAATAAAAAAAAAATATTAAAATAAAAAATTATAAATAATAAAAAAATTCGTAAGTCAGCCAATTTATCCTTGAAACAAAAAAAAATCGCAACCGGAAACCCCCCAAAGTTTGATAAAAACGTGACAATTTTTCTTCATCATCATCCAACGCAAATTAAAATTGACAACCTTTTATCCGGGCAATGTCACTTTCAGTTCGTCTTCATTTTTTCAGAGAGAAAAATCTCACGTCCGTCAAATAATAAGAGAATAAAAAAGATAATGCAATAAATTCCCTTTTTTCATTTGTTTTTTTTTATATTTTTTTGCTACTAATGCACTACAATTTATCATCATAATCGTTTTAATTTAAAAATCGTCCTTGTGTTCCCTTTCTTTCATTGTCTTGTTTACCGCCCGTTCGGAGATTCTCTCAATCAAGAAAGGAAAAAAATGTGAAAGATCGCTACCGGGTCTGTTATTATGATTATTATTATAACACACACCTCTGAGCTACGCCAACAGACCGTCATAACTATAACATAACGTCTTTATATGATATATTGTCTTTTTTCTCATAATATTTTTTTTTGTTTTAAAAAAAAATTATAAAAAAAAATTAACGACGAACGAACGAAGAAAAAGAAAGGGGACCTACATGCGCGATTTTTCCTAAAGGATAATTATCATTATTATCCATTAATTTTTTTTTATAATTTTGATTAAACGACCTTCGTGTGTTATAAAAGTTAGAATTCCGCCGGAATTATGTAGAAAAAAAATAATTTAATTTTGAATGCCAGAAGGGTACCAAAAAATTTTCTTTATTAGTTTTTAGACACCTTTTGTATATTATTATAAAATTATTTTTTTTTAAAGAAGATCATTGTGACGCCATCCATCTATCCATTTGTTCATTCAATCAACGAACACATGCCACATGGCATGGATAAAAAAAAAATAAATAAATAAATACGCCGAAAAAAGTTTGATGATTCGACTTTTTTCTTGTTAGAATTTTTTTTTTCGAAATAATTATAAAAATAATAAAAATTAAAAAGAAATTTACCTACAAGAGTGTCGTCGACGACGTCATGTTTCATGCACAAAAACACAAGTGCACGAAGAAAAAAAAGTAAAAATTAAAATTAATGGTGCAACGCCCATTTTAAAAGAAAAAATGAAGAATTGTGTGTCTCGCAGACATTGAATAAATAGAGGAAGTTCACAAAATTGTTCAGACAGTTATTTATTTATCAATATCACACATGAACATATTTTCAAATTTCCAAGAAATATTTATCATTTTTATTGTGAGTGAACGCAAACAAACGCATTTTAGAAACGAAATGTAAATATTTGTTAATTGATAATTTTTTTCGGTTTTCTCGTTAAATGCCGAACAACAATAAATTTTTATCAACAAAAAAATGTTAAATAGGATCATTAGTCATTTTTATTTATTTTTTTCGTTTCTACAGCTCAACTAACGTTTGAACTACAAGACAAGGCACTTGACGTAATCTGCTTTACTTTCGAAAAAAACTCATTAAAATTAATCATTAATTCAACATGAGACCAAAACAAGTCGAAAGGTGTCACAGTTAATGCGGTAGCGAGCTGCATATTAGAGAAGCACGGCAGAAAAAAGGTAAAAATGAGTAATAATCGTCATAAAAGGGGACAGATAATGAGCAAGAGCCCAATTTAAGCACAATTATTCAAATCTTTTTTGTGTGTCGACGTATTTTGTATTCAAATTTTATGATTTTTATGAGTTTAGCGCATTCGTAACGGGAAAATGGTGCAATTTTGTTCAGGTAAGTCCATAAAAAAATATTTTAAAAAAATAAATATTACTAAAAATTTTTTTTTTGGCTGAAATTGTTTGCTGACTCGAGAAGATAATTTTTCTCCATGAAACATATGCTCGGAGACGGATCGTTCTCGAGTTATAAAATCACAATAGATTTTTATATGGCAAATACAATATAAATTTTTTAATAATTATGAAAAAAAAATGTTTGAAATTTCAGTTTTTAAAAAATTTTCAAACAAAAAATTGACACATGTCTCAAATGTGATATTTTACATGAAATTAGCCTTTAATCAAAATTGAAATTGAAGAAAAAAATTATTATTATTAGCATTCTCCCCTTCTTTTGCTAATCTAAACTCAATCAGTCAATGTTTGTTTTCGTAATTCATTTTTCAATATTTTCCTTCCTTCTCTTTTTTTATTTTATTTTATTTTTTTGTATTTATTTACATTCCACAGAAAACCCGAAATTCTTTAAATGAAGTCAAAAGAATATAAATCAAATCACACCCTCGAGGCACAACAGCACGAAGCGAAAAAAAATGTTTGTTGTGTTCCGTTACTTAAAATCCATCCACACACCCTCAAGAATCCTGTCAAGACACATCAAGTCCATATTTGTGTGTTTCTTTTTAAATATCACGCATGAAATGTAAAAAAAAATCATGAGAGGAAAAAAAGAAACCAATTCTGTCACATCTAATTTAAATCAAGAATGCATGAAGTAAACAAGTTTTGTCCCCGCACGATGCAAATTTTTCTGTAGGTTCCGCGATGCGACGACGACAACGACGACGGCGGCATCAGCGGCTTTATTACAGAGAGAGAGCGGAAAAAAAACTCGAGGAAAAGAAAAATAACACACGGTTCATGTCACACCATTTAACATTCGTTTTGCCTGAAGTCCCTCGGGATAATCGAGTTCGTTCTCGCGCTCATGTGTGTGTGTTTGCATACTAATAATAATAACTACGTTGACGGCAAATTTTATTATTACACAGAAATGAATTATTTCTTACTAGTTCAATTTCAGCAAGAAATGAAAAAAACATAAAATCACGATATGCCCTCGACTGACATCGACATCGAAAGTTTCTGTATGAAGAAATTTGTTTATTACGAGTTATTATTCTTTTTATGATTTCATGGGGAAGAAGGAGTAAGTTTTCTTTGCTAAAATAAACTTTTTTTTATATGGAGAGATTCAAAACAAAAATATCATCAATTACCTCTCCCATTTCTCTATTTTATTTGTTTCAACTTGTGTGACTACCGTTACTTGAGAGACGAGATGCAATAATATGATGCAGGGATATGCGACTTTTTTCATTTTTTTTTTTCAAAAATATAAAATTTAAAAAAAAGTTAGAATTTTAAATTAATTAAATAATTTTTTTTTTATAAAATATTAAAAAATATAAATAAAAAAATAATAATTTTAAATTAATTTTTAAAAAATATAAATTTAATTATTTTTTTAATTTTCATAAAAAATCAATTTTTTCCCGTTTTCAGTCTGAAATATTTTTTTAATGAATTTTTCGATCATTTTAGGTATTCATGAGATCTTTTGAAGCAAATTAAATTTCAACCGCTAATAGCTTTTGTCTGAAGATCTCCGTTTCCCATGCCTTAACCAATGATGATTGGCAAGAAAGTGCAAACTCAGTCATAAATAAACCCAGAAGTAGACAAAAACGCAAGAAAACGAAGAAAAAGAAGAAGAAACCGAAGAAGTAGGCAACGATTTTCCTCCTTTTTTTCTATTAAAATATATAATAATAACTAAAAATGAGGTAAACTTTAAATAAATATTTAAATTGAAATTTACCGTTTGCCGATCCCGCACACACTTCGCGCAAAAAGTAATTTAAGTAGTTTTGTGGCATGTCTTGTGCCTCGTTCATTGTCGTCGTCGGCGACGACCATTCGTTTAAATAATCAAGTAAAGTCATGCACAACAAAACTTCAGCAACCACTTTTCATGCACAGACACAAAAAGCGTATAATTAAACTTTAAAAGTAATAAAATTAATCGAATTAATAGTTTTAGTTAAAATGCGTTATTGCTGCGGTGCGCGTGGTTAGCTGAAAAAATTCAATCGTCGCAAAGTCTCGCACTGCCTTGTAACGCGAAATGAGTACAAGAAGTGTAATAACTGCAATTTTGTACAACACTCACACCTTCGTAGTCGTCGTCTCATGCAACTTTGGTTATGCAGTGATTTGATTACTAACAACACAAAAAATAATAATCATAATGTAAATTACAGATTACTCTCTCAAGCAACTCAAAAATGTTGGTTTGGTGCCCTATGGCTTGCTTATTGACTAACTGACTCGTTCTTCATCCGTACACGGCGTAGTTGTTGCAATTACAGTTTATTTTTTTTTTTCGTTCAGAGCATATTATTAGTGGCAGCGCCTTTTATTAATAACTATAAAATAATGTTGCTTGCGTCTTTGATGTGAGTTTGTACACATTAACTTTTGTGCTTGGATGATAATATTAAATGTTCGAGCAAAAATCACGTCTTTGCATGCCAGGCTATCATTCCGCGCGACGAGAGACTCCTCGTCATCGTGGCAAATAAATGTTATTACATTCTTGCTGCCATGGTGTTTGTGGCAAATTGCTCAATATTATTCCGCCTGAACATTGTGTGTGTATGCATTTTGCCATTATTGTTATTATTATTATTAGTAATGCATTGCATATAATATACAAAGTCATAACAGAGCGCAACTTCATGCATATTAGATTTCAAAAAATTAAATTTGAATGTGAAAGAAAAGATATTTCTATAATATGAAGCACTAAAATGTAAAAAACAAAAATTTTCATTTAAAAATTTATTATTATTATTTTCAAAATTAAAATTCATTAAAATTTTTCATTAATGTAAAATTTTTTATATTGAATATAAAATTTAATATAAATATTATTTTTTATTTTTGAAAAATTTTTTTGAATTAACATTTTTTTTATTTTTCGAAAAAAAATTAAAATTCTTTATTATTTTTTTTATTTTTAAAAAAAATTATTTTTTTTTAATTTAGGTATATTTATTTTTTTAAGATTATTTTTTTTTACAAAAAAATTTTTTTTTGAAACTCTAAAATTTACAAAAGTAATGTATGAATTTTAAATGTTTCAAAAATATTTATAAATTAATTTTTTTTTTAATTTAATTAATGATTTTTTTTTTAATTTTTAGAGAAATCTTTTTGTTTGAAAAAATGCATCAAGTTTGACTGAAAAAAGTAAAATTCAACAAAAAGCACAGGAAAAATAGTAAAGAAGTAAATATGTTGCATAACACTTTGTGGCTTGTCTCTGTCAATTTAGCATTTTTTTTTCTAAAAAGTAAGTAGCAACTTTACATTTTTCACAAAAAAGAAACGGTTCTTATACTTTTTTCTTCGTCGTTGTTGTATTTAGCTTTTCAAAAGGTAAAAAAAAAATAAAACTACAAGTGACATTTCTGTGAGACGTTATTTTTGCTTGTCGTATGCAAGTCGCGCTCGCAGCTAGAGATTACAAGGCAAGTCATAATATTCAATTACTTTTGATATATGTTCGAGAAATGAAATGAGAAAAAATGAGACATTGTCGTGTAATGTTAGTGGTTGCGCTAGATACTTCGTGGCGTGGCATACACTAAAAGGCTTTTGTCGAACAACGTTTCTAACTTTTGTATAAATTTTAAGCGAACAACAAACATAAACATGACATATTTTACAACGACGACGACGAAAAAAAGGCTTTTTGTCAAAAAAAAAAAAAAAAAATACATTTTTTAGTATAAATACCGCGCGAATAAAAATTCTCGTTCATTTAAAATCATAAATGACATGTTACCATTATTATTTTTTTTCTGTTTTGTATGAACAATATTCTCTCATGAATCTTGTTGTTGTTGCTGAATAAATTTTTATTTACAATATTTTGGAATTTCAACTCTGCTCGATGATCGCCTCGATTCCAACAATAAACTTTATTTTATTATATTTCATCATTTTATTATTATATGATAAATATATTTTATTCTCGATTCGCTCTCATAATAATAAATAAATGTTTTTTTTTTGTATTTTCAATAAACGGCAATTATTCATTTTTCATCGCATATATTTTGTCATCGTCGTTTGTTGTCGACCGACCCAGCTAAAGTTTGTTGAAAAACTGTCATTGTTTCGTGCACGACGACAAGTTGAAGGAGTTTTCTGGGAAATCATTGCGCGCATTCCAATTATCCTTCGCCATCGTCACGTTGATTAATTGAATATCGAACCGAAAACCTAACATGAAAAAAAAACAACAGAAAGTCCGCGAAACTAGTCATTATTATTAATTTTTTGTTGTGTTTTGCCATTTATGCCATGAATTTACCATGTTATTATTACAGCGGTGTTGCTATCGGCTTTTATGGTGACGATCGACGATGTTAATAATAATGAATGAATGAATAATATAGGAAAAAAAGTTTTGTGCAAATTGAATTCAGATATATGGATGGTGCAAAAGTTGTGTGTTATGTGAATGTTGCGATGTTTTGTAGGGTGATCAGGAGAGATTTATTCGAAAAGTTCGTCATCATTGAACTTTAATGAAAAATTAGACGACTAATAAAGACGAAGATTAAAAAAAATATTTTTTTAAGATTTTTTTTTCATCAAATTATTTAATGAAATTTCATTTAATTTTTACCAAATAATTTTTTTATTCAAATTTTTATTAAAACAAAAAAAATATTTATTAAAAATTGAATAAAAATCTATTAAATAATTTAAATGAAAAAAAAAATTAAAAAATAATTTATGTATTTAATTTTTTAAAGCTAAAAAATGAACCAAAAGTCATTATTTAAATTAAAATAAATTATTTGTAACTAATTTTTTATTTAACCAAAATATCCTTATTATTTTTTAATTTTAATATTTCAATTAATTTTAAATTTTAATTATTGGTTTAAAAAAGATTTTTTTTATTATTTTTTTTAAAGATTTATTAAGATTATTTTTTTCATTTATAAAATTAAT